>NC_089844.1:6373236-6705736 GCF_035609145.1 Eleutherodactylus coqui
TATATGACATGTCCAGTGGGGGGCAGCAATAGCGGAGTTCTGTGTTTGATCTCCATTGGCAGCATGTGGACCATACATTTGTTCATATGGGGGACAGGACCCGTGTTCTCATCGCCTATCAGACACTTAAAGGGTTGGTCTGGGACTATTGTGACTGTCTATTGATGACCTATCCTTAGGTTGTTAGATCACCAGTAGTTCATTAGTGAGGGTCCACGGCTCCGGATCCCCACTGATCAGCTGATTCCTGGCCTGCTGTCAGTACAGGTCAGCACTGGAAGCAGATAGTGCTATCAGCATTGCAGAGGCCCACCTTGGTACTGCAGGCACATCTCCCATTGAATTCAAGGGGGGCTGTGCCTGGAGATTAAACAGACAGCACTATCTGCTTCCAGAGCAGCAAACCCCGACGATCAACTGTTGGGGATTCTGAGGGTAGCTCATCAGTGGAAAGTCACCCGAGGCCTGGACCGCCCCTTTAACCTCTGACCTGTAGCTGGGAGAGAAGTTTAAAACTTAAGGTAACAACTTTAAATGTAGAGTCTGCAAAAAAAAGCAAATAAAAGTCCTTTAAAGGGGTTGTACCAAGATGAGACGGCACAATAGGGGATCACTTTCTGACCCACGGGATGGGGCTGCCATGTGCTGCTCCCCGAGTGATGTCCTTAGTCGGAGCGCTGGCTGAGCGTGGCGGTCAGCACTGTACTCACATCAACGGGGCTGATGGAAAAACCCGCCCGGGCATCTCAGCAGTGAATGGACTTCAGTCGTCTCCTCACTGCGGAGGGTGCAGTAACCACACCGTGAGGACGGGGGACACAGGAGTCTCCAGATCTGTGGTGGTCTCGGTGCGGAGACCCCCACCACCTTATTCCCCAACCAGTGGAGATCCGTGTTACTTCCCCTTTATCTCAGTAACAGTCTTCTGTACTTCCCCATTCCTCTACAAGCCTGCAGTGTAGTGAGGAGAACTCCTCCAATATGGATGCACATGAGACCGGCGGTAACGCGGCGTCCTATAAATAAGACGAGCGCCTGTACACAGGAATATCGGAGCCGCCATCCGTGTAATGTTATGTGGACGGCTCAGGCAGGCGTGCAGCCTGGAGTGACGGATCTGGAAGACGAGTCGGTGTAGTTACTCCAGCAAAGGAATTCTGCGCACTCAGCGTTCTGCATACGTTATTAATTCCCCGTGTCACCGGATACCGGGGGCCCTGAAGAGCGCGCTGCCCTTGGGCGAGATGCCAGGCAGATCACATACAATGCTCAGAGGCCGCCATGTCATGTGCTGATCCAGTACCGCCCGCCCGCTGCCCTTGGGCGAGATGCCAGGCAGATCACATACAATGCTCAGAGGCCGCCATGTCATGTGCTGATCCAGTACCGCCCGCCCGCTGCCCTTGGGCGAAATGCCAGGCAGATCACATACAATGCTCAGAGGCCGCCATGTCATGTGCTGATCCAGTACCGCCCGCCCGCTGCCCTTGGGCGAGATGCCAGGCAGATCACATACAATGCTCAGAGGCCGCCATGTCATGTGCTGATCCAGTACCGCCCGCCCGCTGCCCTTGGGCGAGATGCCAGGCAGATCACATACAATGCTCAGAGGCCGCCATGTCATGTGCTGATCCAGTGCCGCCCGCCCGCTGCCCTTGGGCGAGATGCCAGGCAGATCACATACAATGCTCAGAGGCCGCCATGTCATGTGCTGATCCAGTGCCGCCCGCCCGCTGCCGTTGGGCGAGATGCCAGGCAGATCACATACAATGCTCAGAGGCCGCCATGTCATGTGCTGATCCAGTACTGCCCGCCCGCTGCCGTTGGGCGAGATGCCAGGCAGATCACATCAGAGGCCGCCATGTCATGTGCTGATCCAGTACCGCGTCCATTACATCTGCGCTGCGAGTTTCTGTTCTGCTGTTCCTTTTCTTGTTTAATTGCTCATTTATTTGATTGCGGTGTGTAAGGCTTGGACTCCGTTCGTTCCTTCAGGTTTCTGGTGACGGGGGAGCGTAGAAGGAATATTTACACGAAGACTCACACCGTCCTGCTGTTCTAGGCTGCGGCTCCGTGTGGCGCTCTTCTCTGCAAGTCGGCCTTTTTTATGTCTGCAGAATAAAACTGCAATAAGGCGACTCTTGATTGTCGGTTGGTTAGTGGCCCGCAGACGGCCGGCATCGGAGCGCCGCTGCTTTGGTCTCTCCCATTGACTTGAATAGTCGGGTCTTGTCTGTAAAACGGAGCAGAATAGCGCGCAGCTCGTGTCTGTAGTTTGTGCTGCCGCCTTGAATACTAGCGGCGGTCCGCGGGATATTGGCTTTTCACGTCTGACACAGAGGTTGGAAGAACTCGTGTGTCAGGGGCCTGAAAAACCAGATCTGTTAGACCTAATAGGGGCCAATGTTCGCACCCCCCCCCCCCCGGTGCGTACAACTAGGCGGATCCATCCCGCCGACCGGAAACCCGAGCGCAGATGTGAGCCAAGTGTAACACGGAAAGTCACAGCACTGATGAGTGGAAGCAAAAGTACGTAGAGACAAAGAACTCCTCCGGCCCATTTGCTTTACATACAAATGATTCTTCGTCTGTGTGAATCGCCACACACAATGGCGCAGTGCGACGTCTCCTTGTTTAGTCTCGTTTTAAGTGTTTTCTTCTCTGTGTTTTTCTCTTGTCTTTATTAACCAAGTTTAACTGTTACTCCTTCAGCCTATCCGGTCACTGCCGTCCTCCTCGCAGCCGGTTCAGTACCCAGCCGTCTCTTATCCACCCCCGCTCCTGCAAGTCTCGCCCGCTCCGCAGTACACTGTGGTACTGTATCCTGCTCTCTTCTCTCTCTGCTCCATCTCTGCATGTTGGTAGATATCTAGAAAATGTTCACAACTTCTTTCTTTCCTCCTCCCTGATGATGAGATTTGTAATAGTTGTAAAAATCTTTGCAGCCCTCAGCCACCACTAGGGGGCGCAATCCGTATACAGCTGCATACAGGCCATGGTAAATAGGAGCAGTATACTGCCACATATGTTTGTGTTAGGTTCCTGCGCCAACTGATCTCCGTTGGGTGCTGCAAGAGTTAATATTACGAAACGGACCCAGAAAGCAGACGAGTAGATGATGCAGGCCTGATCTGTAATAACTGGAAGATGATTGATTCATCACTCGGGGCATCAGGCGAGCCGCCTGTCTAGCGGGGGCGGGGAGGATGGCGTTCGCCTTTCAAGGATAAGCTTTCCTGTGTTTTTAATTAAGTGAGATTGTTGCGCTGCGCGGGGACCGCCGCCGCTTCCTGGGATTTCTCTTGTTTAGACTTTTTCATCTTCATTTTTAAAATGCAGTAAAAATCGTGACGGACAGAAGAGGAGAGCGAGAATATAACGGGGCGGCGCAGCATCGCATTGTGCGTGGCATCCAGGTAGCGGAGGAGCGAGTGCGGCGCCGCCGGGGTTTTGTGCGTGGCATCCAGGTAGCGGAGGAGCGAGTGCGGCGCCGCCAGGGTTTTGTGCGTCGCATCCAGGTAGCGGAGGAGCGAGTGCGGCGCCGCCGGGGTTTTGTGCGTCGCATCCAGGTAGCGGAGGAGCGAGTGCGGCGCCGCCGGGGTTTTGTGCGTCGCATCCAGGTAGCGGAGGAGCGAGTGCAGCGCCGCCGGGGTTTTGTGCGTCGCATCCAGGTAGCGGAGGAGCGAGTGCGGCGCCGCCGGGGTTTTGTGCGTCGCATCCAGGCAGCGGAGGACGAGTGCGGCGCCGCCGGGGTTTCGTATCTTCACTGGCTAAATCTGTCAAATTTCACTGAAAATCTTCATTAGAAAGCTGCAGATTTTGCCCTCTCCTTTCCTCCCCACGGGCGGATGCCGTGTCTGCTCTGTGGCGCCGCTACGCTGTGGTTTCTGTTCGCCGCGTCTAGTTTTTGCTCATCCGAATCGCAGGGAAGTGAAATACAAGTTAAAATAGGTGATAAGGCCCCAATAACAGGGTCCCCGCGGGAAGTCTATCTATTTAGCTGCAGGCCGGTTTTTGTGCGCTGGCTGCCGGGCGCGCTCGCCTCATTCCCATTCTGCAGGTTGATTGTAATATCTGTAGACTCGCTAATTACCTCCACATTACTGCGTCCTCAGATCTGCGGTAACATCAGCCTATTGGGGAGCGGCCGCCGCGTGCCGTCACTCCTTACATAACCGCCTCACTCTCAGCACTTCAGCTTTTACGCTTGATATTTTAATTTTTTTGTTTTACCTCTTGGTAACTCTAATTACCCTAAATCACCATAATCGCCCTCTCGGCTCCTCCTAATTACCTTTTTTTTTGGATTGTCATTTTTATAGATTGTCCGAGATTTTGCTAACGCAGTCCGAAGCCGCTTTGGCAGCGTTCTCCATTCTCTTAATTATTTTTGAGCTCGGGGGAGGCGTTCTGCGTTGCTCGTGGATCCGGCGCGAACACTGCTACTCTAAGCGCTTTCTGCGCTCCTCGGGGATGGCAGATAGGAAAATATTATGATGAATCAGCGTTACTTTAATTGTCAAGGTGTTAATTAAGTTGGGAGGTGGAATGAAGGCCATCTTATTACTTGGTCTGCAAAAGATTTGTTTGCCTTTTTTAATATTTTTGATTTGAGTTGGTTTCATTTTCTGGGTTAATTTTGTGAAGTTTCGGCTGCTGAGGAGTGAAAGTATCTGTGCGCACGTCCGTGATTTTACAGTGTAGCAGCAGATCGAAAAATCTTTAAAATACCTTGTGTAATAAGTGGGACATCAATGGTGTTATTTCCCCCCTGCCTTGGGAAGTGAATTACAACAAAGCTGACCACTTTTATTTTACAGCCAAAAAGTAGCGTCAGAATAGTATTGCTACAGTATCAGAATAGTGTCGGAGTAGTAGTACTAATAGTGTCGGAGTAGTAGTACTAATAGTGTCGGAGTAGTAGTACTAATAGTGTCGGAGTAGTAGTACTAATAGTGTCGGAGTAGTAGTAATAGTGTCGGAGTAGTAGTAGTAATAGTGTTGGAGTAGTAGTAGTAATAGTGTCGGAGAAGCGACGGAGGAGTAGTAGTAGTAATAGTGTCGGCGTAGTGATGGAGTAGTAGTACTAATAGAGTCGGAGTAGCGACCGAGTAGTAATAGAAATAGTGTTGGAGTAGCAGTAGTAATAGTGTCGGCGTAATAGTACTAATAGTGTCGAAGTAGCGACAGAGTAGTATTAGTAATAGTGTCGGAGTAGTGATGGAGTAGTAGTAGTAATAGTGTTAGAGTAGCGATGGAGTAGTATTAGTAATAGTGTCAGAGTAGCGACGGAGTAGTATTAGTAATAGTGTCGGAGTAGCGACGGAGTAGTAATAGTAATAGTGTCGGAGTAGCGACTGAGGAGTAATAGTGTTGGAGTAGCGACGGAGTAGTAGTAGTAATAGTGTCGGAGTAGCGACGGAGTAGTAGTAGTAATAGTGTCGGAGTAGCGACGGAGTAGTAGTAGTAATAGTGTCGGAGTAGCGACGGAGGAGTAGTAGTAGTAATAGTGTCGGAGTAGTGATGGAGTAGTAGTACTAATAGAGTCGGAGTAGCGACGGAGTAGTAATAGTAATAGTGTCGGAGTAGCGACTGAGGAGTAAGTGTTGGAGTAGCGATGGAGTAGTATTAGTAATAGTGTCGGAGTAGCGACGGAGTAGTATTAGTAATAGTGTCGGAGTAGTAGTAATAGTGTTGGAGTAGTAGTAGTAATAGTGTCGGAGTAGCGATGGAGGAGTAGTAGTAGTGATAGTGTCGGAGTAGTGATGGAGTAGTAGTACTAATAGAGTCGGAGTAGTGACCGAGTAGTAATAGAAATAGTGTTGGAGTAGCAGTAGTAATAGTGTCGGCGTAATAGTACTAATAGTGTCGAAGTAGCGACAGAGTAGTATTAGTAATAGTGTCGGAGTAGTGATGGAGTAGTAGTAGTAATAGTGTTAGAGTAGCGATGGAGTAGTATTAGTAATAGTGTCAGAGTAGCGACGGAGTAGTATTAGTAATAGTGTCAGAGTAGCGACGGAGTAGTATTAGTAATAGTGTCGGAGTAGCGACGGAGTAGTAATAGTGTCGGAGTAGCGACTGAGGAGTAATAGTGTTGGAGTAGCGACGGAGTAGTAGGAGTAATAGTGTCGGAGTAGCGACGGAGTAGTAGTAGTAATAGTGTCGGAGTAGCGACGGAGTAGTAGTAGTAATAGTGTCGGCGTAATAGTACTAATAGTGTCGAAGTAGCGACAGAGTAGTATTAGTAATAGTGTCGGAGTAGTGATGGAGTAGTAGTAGTAATAGTGTCAGAGTAGCGACGGAGTAGTATAAGTAATAGTGTCGGAGTAGCGACGGAGTAGTAGTAGTAATAGTGTCGGAGTAGCGACGGAGTAGTAGTAGTAATAGTGTCGGAGTAGCGACGGAGTAGTAGTAGTAATAGTGTCGGAGTAGCGACGGAGTAGTAGTAGTAATAGTGTCGGAGTAGCGACGGAGTAGTAGTAGTAATAGTGTCGGAGTAGCGACGGAGTAGTAGTAGTAATAGTGTCGGAGTAGCGACGGAGTAGTAGTAGTAATAATGTCGGAGTAGCGACGGAGTAGTAGTAGTAATAGTGTCAGAGTAGCGACGGAGTAGTAGTAGTAATAGTGTCGGAGTAGCGACGGAGTAGTAGTAGTAATAGTGTCGGAGTAGCGATGGAGTAGTAGTAGTAATAGTGTCGGAGTAGCGACGGAGTAGTAATAATAGTGCTGGAGTAGCGACGTAGGAGTATTAGTAATAGGGTCGGAGTAGCGACGCAGGAGTATTAGTAATAGTGTCCGAGAAGCGACGCAGGAGTAGTAGTAATAGTGTCGGAGTAGCAGTAGTAATAGTGTCGGAGTAGCAATGTAGTAGTAATAGTGTCGGAGTAGCGACGGAGTAGTAGTAATAATAGTGTTGGAGTAGCGACGGAGGAGTAGTAGTAATAGTGTTGGAGTAGCGACGGAGTAGTAGTAGTAATAGTGTCGGAGTAGCGACGGAGTAGTAGTAGTAATAGTGTCGGAGTAGTGATGGAGTAGTAATAATAGTGCTGGAGTAGCGACGTAGGAGTATTAGTAATAGGGGCGGAGTAGCGACGCAGGAGTATTAGTAATAGTGTCCGAGAAGCGACGCAGGAGTAGTAGTAATAGTGTCGGAGTAGTAGTAGTAGTAATAGTGTTGGAGTAGCGACGGAGTAGCAGTAGTGTCGGAGTAGTAGTAGTAATAGTGTCGGACTAGTAATAGTGTCAGAGTAGTAGTAGTAATAGTGTCGGAGTAGCGACGGAGTAGTAGTAGTAATAGTGTCAGAGTAGCGACGGAGTAGTAGTAGTAGTAATAGTGTCAGAGTAGCGACGGAGTAGTAGTAATAGTGTCGGAGTAGCGACGGAGTAGTAGTAATAGTGTCGGAGTAGCGATGGAGTAGTGGTAGTAATAGTGTCGGAGTAGCGATGGAGTAGTAGTAGTAATAGTGTCGGAGCAGCGATGGAGTAGTAGTAGTAATAGTGTCGGAGTAGCGACAGAGTAGTAGTAATAATAGTGTTGGAGTAGCGACGGAGTAGTAGTAGTAATAGTGTCGGAGTAGCGACAGAGTAGTAGTAGTAGTAATAGTGTCGGAGTAGTGACAGAGGAGTAGTAGTAGTAATAGTGTCGGAGTAGTGATGGAGTAGTAGTACTAATAGTCGGAGTAGCGACCGAGTAGTAATAGAAATAGTGTTGGAGTAGCAGTAGTAATAGTGTCGGCGTAATAGTACTAATAGTGTCGGAGTAGCAACGGAGTAGTATAAGTAATAGTGTCGGAGTAGCGATGGAGTAGTAGTAGTAATAGTGTCGGAGTAGCGACGGATTAGTATTAGTAATAGTGTCGGAGTAGCGACGGAGTAGTAGTAGTAATAGTGTCGGAGTAGCGACGGAGTAGTAGTAGTAATAGTGTCGGAGTAGCGACGGAGTAGTAGTAGTAATAGTGTCGGAGTAGCGACGGAGTAGTAGTAGTAATAGTGTCGGAGTAGCGACGGAGTAGTAGTAGTAATAGTGTCGGAGTAGCGACGGAGTAGTAGTAGTAATAGTGTCGGAGTAGCGACGGAGTAGTAGTAGTAATAGTGTCGGAGTAGCGACGGAGTAGTAGTAGTAATAGTGTCGGAGTAGCGACGGAGTAGTAGTAGTAGTAATAGTGTCGGAGTAGCGACGGAGTAGTAGTAGTAATAGTGTCGGAGTAGTAGTAATAATGTCGGTGTAGTAGGAGTAATAATGTCGGTGTAGTAGTAGTAATAGTGTCGGAGTAGCGACGGAGTAGTAGTAATAGTGTCGGAGTAGCGACGGAGTAGTAATAATAGTGTCGGAGTAGTAGTAATAGTGTCGGAGTAGCAGAGTAGTAGTAATAGTGTCGGAGTAGCGACGGAGGAATAGCAGTAATAGTGTCGGAGTAGCAGAGTAGTAGGAATAGTGTCAGAGTAGCAATTTAGTAGTAATAGTGTCGGAGTAGCAATGTAGTAGTAATAGTGTTGGAGTAGCGACGGAGGAGTAGTAGTAATAGTGCCAGAGTAGCGACGGAGGAGTAGTAGTAATAGTGTCGGAGTAGCGACGGAGGAGTAGTAGTAATAGTGTCGGAGTAGCGACGGAGAAGTAGTAGTAATAGTGTCGGAGTAGCGACGGAGGAGTAGTAGTAATAGTGTCGGAGTAGCGACGGAGGAGTAGTAGTAATAGTGTCGGAGTAGCGATGGAGTAGTGGTAGTAATAGTGTCGGAGTAGCGACGGAGTAGTGGTAGTAATAGTGTCGGAGTAGCGACGGAGTAGTGGTAGTAATAGTGTCGGAGTAGCGACGGAGTAGTGGTAGTATTAGTGTCGGAGTAGCGACGGAGTAGTGGTAGTAATAGTGTCGGAGTAGCGACGGAGTAGTGGTAGTATTAGTGTCGGAGTAGCGACGGAGTAGTGGTAGTATTAGTGTCGGAGTAGCGACGGAGTAGTGGTAGTATTAGTGTCGGAGTAGCGACGGAGTAGTGGTAGTAATAGTGTTGGAGTAGCGACTGAGTAGTAGTAGTACTAATAGTGTCGGAGTAGCGACCGAGTAGTAATAGAAATAGTGTTGGAGTAGCAGTAGTAATATTGTCGGCGTAATAGTACTAATAGTGTCGGAGTAGCAACGGAGTAGTATTAGTAATAGTGTTGGAGTAGTGATGGAGTAGTAGTAGTAATAGTGTTAGAGTAGCGATGGAGTAGTATTAGTAATAGTGTCAGAGTAGCGACGGAGTAGTAGTAGTAATAGTGTCGGAGTAGCGACGGAGTAGTAGTAGTAATAGTGTCGGAGTAGCGACGGAGTAGTAGTAGTAATAGTGTCGGAGTAGCGACGGAGTAGTAATAGTGTCGGAGTAGCGACGGAGTAGTAATAGTGTCGGAGTAGCGACGGAGTGGTAGTAGTAATAGTGTCGGAGTAGTGACGGAGGAGTAGTAGTAATAGTGTCGGAGTAGTGACGGAGTAGTAGTAGTAATAGTGTTCGAGTAGCGATGGAGTAGTAGTAGTAATAGTGTCAGAGTAGCGACGGAGTAGTAGTAGTAATAGTGTTAGAGTAGCGATGGAGTAGTAGTAGTAATAGTGTCGGAGTAGCGACGGAGTAGTAATAATAGTGCTGGAGTAGCGACGTAGGAGTATTAGTAATAGGGTCGGAGTAGCGACGCAGGAGTAGTAGTAATAGTGTCGGAGTAGCAGTATTAATAGTGTCGGAGTAGTAGTAGTAATACTGTCGGAGTAGTAATAGTAATAGTGTCGGAGTAGCGACGGATTAGTAGTAATAGTGTCGGAGTAGCGATGGATTAGTAGTAATAGTGTCGGAGTAGTAGTAGTAATGGTGTCGGAGTAGCGACGGAGTAGTAGTAGTATTGGTGTCGGAGTAGCAGCGGGATAGTAGTAGTAATAGTGTCAGAGTAGCGACGGATTAGTAGTAGTAATAGTGTCAGAGTAGCGACGGATTAGTAGTAGTAATAGTATTGGAGTAGCGACGGAGTAGTAGTAGTAGTAATGGTGTCGGAGTAGCGACGGAGTAGTAGTAGTAATAGTGTCGGAATAGCGACCGAGTAGTAGTAGTAATAGTGTCGGAATAGCGACGGATTAGTAGTAGTAATGGTATCTGAGTAGCGACGGATTAGTAGTAGTAATGGTGTCGGAGTAGCGACGGGGTAGTAATAATGGTGTCGGAGTAGCGACAGGATAGTAGTAATGGTGTCGGAGTAACGATAGAGTAGTAGTAGTAATAGTGTCGGAGTAGCGACGGAGTGGTAGTAGTAATAGTGTCGGAGTAGTGACGGAGGAGTAGTAGTAATAGTGTCGGAGTAGTGACGGAGGAGTAGTAGTAATAATGTCGGAGTACTGACGGAGTGGTAGTAGTAATAGTGTCGGAGTAGTGACGGAGGAGTAGTAGTAATAGTGTCGGAGTAGCGACGGAGGAGTAGTAGTAATAGTGTCGGAGTAGCGACGGAGTAGTAGTAGTAATAGTGTCGGAGTAGCGACGGAGTAGTAGTAGTAATAGTGTCGGAGTAGCGACGGAGTAGTAGTAGTAATAGTGTCGGAGTAGCGACGGAGTAGTAGTAGTAATAGTGTCGGAGTAGCGACGGAGTAGTAGTAGTAATAGTGTCGGAGTAGCGACGGAGTAGTAGTAGTAATAGTGTCGGAGTAGCGACGGAGTAGTAGTAGTAATAGTGTCGGAGTAGCGACGGAGTAGTAGTAGTAATAGTGTCGGAGTAGCGACGGAGTAGTAGTAGTAATAGTGTCGGAGTAGCGACGGAGTAGTAGTAGTAATAGTGTCGGAGTAGCGACGGAGTAGTAGTAGTAATAGTGTCGGAGTAGCGACGGAGTAGTAGTAGTAATAGTGTCGGAGTAGCGACGGAGTAGTAGTAGTGTCGGAGTAGCGACGGAGTAGTAGTAGTGTCGGAGTAGCGACGGAGTAGTAATAGTGTCGGAGTAGCGACGGAGTAGTAGTAGTAATAGTGTCGGAGTAGCGACGGAGTAGTAGTAGTAATAGTGTCGGAGTAGCGACGGAGTAGTAGTAGTAATAGTGTCGGAGTAGCGACGGAGTAGTAATAGTGTCGGAGTAGCGACGGAGTAGTAATAGTGTCGGAGTAGCGACGGAGTAGTAGTAGTAATAGTGTCGGAGTAGCGACGGAGTAGTAGTAGTAATAGTGTCGGAGTAGCGACGGAGTAGTAGTAGTAATAGTGTCGGAGTAGCGACGGAGTAGTAATAGTGTCGGAGTAGCGACGGAGTAGTAATAGTGTCGGAGTAGCGACGGAGTAGTAATAGTGTCGGAGTAGCGACGGAGTAGTAATAGTGTCGGAGTAGCGACGGAGTAGTAATAGTGTCGGAGTAGCGACGGAGTAGTAATAGTGTCGGAGTAGCGACGGAGTAGTAATAGTGTCGGAGTAGCGACGGAGTAGTAATAGTGTCGGAGTAGCGACGGAGTAGTAATAGTGTCGGAGTAGCGACGGAGTAGTAGTAGTAATAGTGTCGGAGTAGCGATGGAGTAGTAGTAGTAATAGTGTCGGAGTAGCGACGGGGTAGTAGTAATAGTGTCGGAGTAGCGACGGAGGAGTAGTAACAGTGTCGGAGTAGCGACGGAGGAGTAGTAACAGTGTCGGAGTAGCGACGGAGGAGTAGTTGTAACAGTGTCGGAGTAGCGACGGAGTAGTAGTAGTAATAGTGACAGAGTAGTAGTAATAGTGTCGGAGTAGCGACGGGGTAGTAGTAATAATGTCAGAGTTGACTCTTGCTCCCAATGCTTAAAAATCTCGAAAGATCCCATATTCGCCTCTCCTGAGTCCCAGCAGCTCAAGCACCGCATCTCCGGTCTCCCCAATGCATGCAGAGTTGGGCAGAAAACGGATCTGCGAGCTGAAGTTGTGGGGAATATGGGATATTTTATTTTTAGACATAGGAAGAAACCATAAAGTTGTACTTCCCCTTTAAGAGCTTAATCCATCTTCAAGGAAACTTCTGAATAAGAAAATAGGATTAAAGGGGCCGTATTCCCTGTACACAGGATAGCTTAGAACGATCTTCACTTGGGGTCTGATTGCTGGGACCCCCCAGATCCCGAGCACTGGGGTTCCTTACATGCATGGAGCAGAGGTCGCGCACTCATTCAGTACAAACACCCAATGAGGTGGGCGTGATGTCCGCTCCATTCCTGTGGGGACCTCCCCTCTATAAGAACGTTCTAGGTGTTACATGTCTATTATCTGTGATTGTTTCCTGGTGGTCTTTCCTGTGTATTAAACCTCTCCTATCTTCTTTCTGTGTAGCCAGACAGCCTGGGCCCGCAGTTTAGCCATATGAGTCTTGCCAGACAGCCTTCGGCAGAGTCTTCGGACGCTCACTCCACCATGTTCCAATCCACCGTGGTGCTTCAACCTTCCGCACAGTCTGGCTACATCATGGCGCTCCCCCCTCCTCCTCCCCCCCCACCACTCGGACAGTCTGTGCCACCCCCCAACTATTCTGCCTCTAGCCAGCCTGTCAATCCTCCGGTGCTGCCGCCGCAGGGATACATCCAGCCGCCCGCCCTCCAGCAGGTAGGAGGCTCCCCAGTGATCCGCTCAGGTGCTAATGAGGAAGATGTCAGGAAAGGACGGCCAGAGCTTCCAGTGGCTGCTAATGGTGAAATCGTACTCATTAGTGGCAGCCGCTTTTGGGCTTGAAGCGTTATTATGTGACAACAGACTAATTGTGGATGTCTGTACTTCTTCGGTGATCTGTGCAGATGGCGCTTATTAGGAATTTTTAGCCTAATTCTGCATAAGTTAACATTTTCCAGTCTTGAAATTGCACAAGAGGCGCCACACAGTAATTCTCACACGAGCATCGCTGCGGCTCATTAAAAAGGACAATTAAATGGGATGCTGGGAGATTTACTGAAAATAGAAGTAAAAAAAAAAATATATATATATTCTTTTTTTTTTTTTGCGCAGAAAACGTCGGAGCGGATAACGAGTGTCGCTGGTACGTCTGAGCGTATAACTAGCGTCGCTGGTGAGGCGGAGCATATAACTAGTATCGCTGGAACATCGGAGTGTATAACGAGCGTCGCTGGTACGTCGGAGCAGATAACGAGCGTCGCTGGTACGTCGGAGCAGATAACGAGCGTCGCTGGTACGTCGGAGCAGATAAACAGTGTCGCTGATACGTCTGAGTGGATTAGGAGCGTCGTTGGTACGTCGAGCAGATTACGAGCGTCACTGGTGAGGCGGAGCAGATAACGAGCGTTGTTGGTACGTCGGTGCGGATAACACGCGTCACTGGTACGTCAAAGCGTGTAACGAGCGTCGCTGGTAGGTCGGAGCGTATAATGAGCGTCACTGGTACATCGGAGCGTATAATGAGCATCGCTGGTACATCGGAGCGGATAACGAGCGTCGTTGGTACGTCGGAGCCGATAACGAGTGTCGTTGGTACGTCGGAGCATATAACGAGCATCGCTGATACGTCTGAGCGGATTACGAGCGTCGCTGGTACGTCGGAGCGTATAACGAGCGTCGCTGGTACGTCAGAGCGGATTACGAGCGTCGTTGATACGTCAGAGCGTATAACGAGCGTCGCTGGTATGTCAGAGCATATAACGAGCGTCGCTGGTGAGGCAGAGCGGATAACGAGCGTCGCTGATAGGGCGGATCGGATAAGAGTGTCACTGATATGATGAACGAATTGTAATTATAAAATTTGCTTGAAAATTTTAACCCATTCTACTAACATTTAATCCCTCCTTCCTCCTTTTCCTCCTCCTTCTTTTCCTCCTCCTTCTTTTCCTCCTCCTCCTCCTTCTTTTCCTCCTCCTCCTTCTCTTCCTCCTCCTCCTTCTCTTCCTCCTCCTCCTTCTCTTCCTCTTCCTCCTTCTCTTCCTCTTCCTCCTTCTCTTCCTCCTCCTCCTTCTCTTTCTCCTCCTCCTTCTCTTTCTCCTCCTCCTTCTTCTTCTCTTCCGCCTCCTTCTCCTCCTCCTTTTCTTCCTCCTCCTTCACCTCCTCTTCTTCTCTTCCTCCTCCTCCTCCTTCTTCTCTTCCTCCTCCTCCTCCTTCTTCTCTTCCTCCTCCTCCTCCTTCTTCTCTTCCTCCTCCTCCTCCTTCTTCTCTTCCTCCTCCTCCTCCTTCTTCTCTTCCTCCTCCTCCTCCTTCTTCTCTTCCTCCTCCTCCTCCTTCTTCTCTTCCTCCTCCTCCTCCTTCTTCTCTTCCTCCTCCTTCTTCTCTTCCTCCTCCTCTCCTTCTTCTCTTCCTCCTCCCTCCTCTTCTCTTCCTCCTCCTCCTCCTTCTTCTCTTCCTCCTCCTCCTCCTTCTTCTCTTCCTCCTCCTCCTCCTTCTTCTCTTCCTCCTCCTCCTCCTTCTTCTCTTCCTCCTCCTCCTCCTTCTTCTCTTCCTCCTCCTCCTCCTTCTTCTCTTCCTCCTCCTCCTCCTTCTTCTCTTCCTCCTCCTCCTCCTTCTTCTCTTCCTCCTCCTCCTCCTTCTTCTCTTCCTCCTCCTCCTCCTTCTTCTCTTCCTCCTCCTCCTCCTCCTTCTTCTCTTCCTCCTCCTCCTCCTCCTTCTTCTCTTCCTCCTCCTCCTCCTTCTTCTCTTCCTCCTCCTCCTTCTTCTCTTCCTCCTCCTCCTTCTTCTCTTCCTCCTCCTCCTCCTTCTTCTTCTCTTCCTCCTCCTCCTCCTCCTTCTTCTCTTCCTCCTCCTCCTCCTTCTTCTTCTCTTCCTCCTCCTCCTCCTCCTTCTTCTCTTCCTCCTCCTCCTCCTCCTTCTTCTCTTCCTCCTCCTCCTCCTCCTTCTTCTCTTCCTCCTCCTCCTCCTCCTTCTTCTCTTCCTCCTCCTCCTCCTCCTTCTTCTCTTCCTCCTCCTCCTCCTCCTTCTTCTCTTCCTCCTCCTCCTCCTCCTTCTTCTCTTCCTCCTCCTCCTCCTCCTTCTTCTCTTCCTCCTCCTCCTCCTCCTTCTTCTCTTCCTCCTCCTCCTCCTCCTTCTTCTCTTCCTCCTCCTCCTCCTCCTTCTTCTCTTCCTCCTCCTCCTCCTCCTTCTTCTCTTCCTCCTCCTCCTCCTCCTTCTTCTCTTCCTCCTCCTCCTTCTTCTCTTCCTCCTCCTCCTTCTTCTCTTCCTCCTCCTCCTCCTTCTTCTTCTCTTCCTCCTCCTCCTCCTCCTTCTTCTCTTCCTCCTCCTCCTCCTTCTTCTTCTCTTCCTCCTCCTCCTCCTCCTTCTTCTCTTCCTCCTCCTCCTCCTCCTTCTTCTCTTCCTCCTCCTCCTCCTCCTTCTTCTCTTCCTCCTCCTCCTCCTCCTTCTTCTCTTCCTCCTCCTCCTCCTCCTTCTTCTCTTCCTCCTCCTCCTCCTTCTTCTCTTCCTCCTCCTCCTCCTCCTTCTTCTCTTCCTCCTCCTCCTCCTCCTTCTTCTCTTCCTCCTCCTCCTCCTCCTTCTTCTCTTCCTCCTCCTCCTCCTCCTTCTTCTCTTCCTCCTCCTCCTCCTCCTTCTTCTCTTCCTCCTCCTCCTCCTCCTTCTTCTCTTCCTCCTCCTCCTCCTCCTTCTTCTCTTCCTCCTCCTCCTCCTCCTTCTTCTCTTCCTCCTCCTCCTCCTCCTTCTTCTCTTCCTCCTCCTCCTCCTCCTTCTTCTCTTCCTCCTCCTCCTCCTCCTTCTTCTCTTCCTCCTCCTCCTTCTTCTCTTCCTCCTCCTCCTCCTCCTTCTTCTCTTCCTCCTCCTCCTCCTCCTTCTTCTCTTCCTCCTCCTCCTCCTCCTTCTTCTCTTCCTCCTCCTCCTCCTCCTTCTTCTCTTCCTCTTCCTCCTCCTCCTCCTCCTTCTTCTCTTCCTCCTCCTCCTCCTCCTTCTTCTCTTCCTCCTCCTCCTCCTCCTTCTTCTCTTCCTCCTCCTCCTCCTCCTTCTTCTCTTCCTCCTCCTCCTCCTCCTTCTTCTCTTCCTCCCCCTCCTCCTCCTTCTTCTCTTCCTCCTCCTCCTCCTTCTCCTGGTCTTCCCCCTTCTCTTCGTGCTTGGTGCTTGTCTTCCTCGTCTTCCTCCTTCTTGGCTTCCTCTGCCCCCTCCTTCTTGGCTTCCTCTGCCCCCTCCTTCTTGGCTTCCTCTGCCCCCTCCTTCTTGGCTTCCTCTTCCTTCTCCTTCTTGGCTTCCTCTTCCTCCTCCAACTTGGCTTCCTCTTCCTCCTCCAACTTGGCTTCCTCTTCCTCCTCCAACTTGGCTTCCTCTTCCTCCTCCTCCTCTTCTTCCCCGTCTCCTTTGTCTTCCTCCTCTTTGTCTTCCTTCTCTTCCTCCTCTGTATTCCTCCTCTTCCTTCTCTTCCCTCTCTTCCTCCTCTGTATTCCTTCTCTTCATCCTCTTTGTCTTCCTTCTCCTCCTCCTCTGTCTTCCTTCTCCTCCTCCTCCCCCCCTGTCTTCCTTCTCCTCCTCCTCCTCCCCTGTCTTCCCTTTCCTTCTCTTTGTCTTCCTTCTTACTCCACTTCGCCTTACTCCACTTCGCCTTCCTCCTCTTCGCCTTCCTCCTCTTCGCCTTCCTCCTCTTCGCCTTCCTCCGCCTCTTCCTCCTCCTTACTCTTCCTCCTCCTTACTCTTCCTCCTCCTTCTTCTGTCCAGATGCCGACCTGCTACTGCGCCCCGACCCAGTATCCTCACTCCAACCAACAGTACCGCCCTGTGTCATCAGTCCAGTTCAGTTCTCAACAAAACCAAGCACTGCCACAAGCTGCCCATCAGCCAGGTATGTAGAATCCTCCTCCGGACGCCCTCTTCTGCGCTGTGGACGTGGAGCGGCGGGATGCGGGCCCGGGGCGCTGTATGAGAGGGTTTAAGTTTCTCACAGTGAACCGGTCTCTTTTCCAGCCACTTTCTCATCTTCGGTTTTGTAGCTCCGTCTTCCTCTGTCGTTGCTGGGACTATTTTAATGACTATTGTACAGGTGGGCCATTATCTGGCGATCAGCCAGTCTAGGATGATGCAGTAAGGCTGCGTTTGGGGTACGCCAGTAATAACAGGTTAACCGCCTATCCATACCACAGGGGTGACCTACCTTATCAGGTTTATCTGCTGGGATCCTGAGTCCTCCTGTGAGACTGGAGATGAATAGAGTGACTGCGTGCATCATTGGGGGCAAGAGCGGTACGCGGTCCCTGGTCATCCGGGAGTTGGTGATGAGACTCCTCATATGTCCCACAACCCCGCAGCGATTGTCTCTGTCCCTTACAGGCATCTAGAATCAGTGGGCCCTAGTACCCTCAGAGCCCCTATACAGCTGCACATTTGGCACGTGGGCCCCTCAGTTGTGGCCCTCTTCACTTCACCACCCCTTTTTGATTTTTTAGTGATAAAAGTACTTGTGTGTTCGTGGTGATGGCTTGCGCAGGATGGTGCTCACCCGATACCCCTGTAAATCCGTAGTCATACTGACTGCCCCCTCCTCACCTGGTGACTGGCATGCAAAGTCCACTCTGGAGCCAGGAGACAAGTATAATACTGACCTGAAGCCGGCGCAGACGGTGCAATGCGTTATCTGTGTGTATATCTGTGTGCGCCAATAGAAAAGGTATTCTACTTGGCGCCTGCTTCGTGCCTTCAGGGTTCCAGTGGAGTTTGCTCTTTTTGGTTTAGTATTCAAGGTGATGTCATGCAGAGTGAGGTGACATCACTAGTCGCAGCCAGGGGGGTTACATGACCGCGTTGGTCTGTAAGGAGACCGTGGGCTACTTTCACAAAATATGTATATGAAGGCACGTTATTTCTGCCTTTTGAGCACTTCTAAGGCCGTTTACAAGAATCGCTCTGCTTTAAGCGGATCAGTCTTTAAATGCGTCGGAATGTTCCGGTTTGTCCCCTTTTGTTCTATTGTTGAAATGTAAATCACATTTTCTTTCATTGAACTAAAAGCACAGCTCTGCTCTTGCATCCTGCGTGGGGAGGGTTACGTGAAGCGAGCGCCTCTATTGATGCGTGGGGAGGGTTACGTGAAGCGAGCGCCTCTATTGATGCGTGGGGAGGGTTACGTGAAGCGAGCTCCTCTATGAATGCGTGGGGAGGGTTACGTGAAGCGAGCTCCTCTATTGATGCGTGGGGAGGGTTACGTGAAGCGAGCGCCTCTATTGATGCGTGGGGAGGGTTACGTGAAGCGAGCTCCTCTATTGATGCGTGGGGAGGGTTACGTGAAGCGAGCACCTCTATTGATGCGTGGGGAGGGTTACGTGAAGCGAGCTCCTCTATTGATGCGTGGGGAGGGTTACGTGAAGCGAGCGCCTCTATTGATGCGTGGGGAGGGTTACGTGAAGCGAGCTCCTCTATGAATGCGTGGGGAGGGTTACGTGAAGCGAGCTCCTCTATTGATGCGTGGGGAGGGTTACGTGAAGCGAGCGCCTCTATTGATGCGTGGGGAGGGTTACGTGAAGCGAGCTCCTCTATTGATGCGTGGGGAGGGTTACGTGAAGCGAGCACCTCTATTGATGCGTGGGGAGGGTTACGTGAAGCGAGCTCCTCTATTGATGCGTGGGGAGGGTTACGTGAAGCGAGCGCCTCTATTGATGCGTGGGGAGGGTTACGTGAAGCGAGCTCCTCTATTGATGCGTGGGGAGGGTTACGTGAAGCGAGCGCCTCTATGGATGCGTGGGGAGGGTTACGTGAAGCGAGCTCCTCTATTGATGCGTGGGGAGGGTTACGTGAAGCGAGCGCCTCTATGGATGCGTGGGGAGGGTTACGTGAAGCGAGCGCCTCTATTGATGCGTGGGGAGGGTTACGTGAAGCGAGCACCTCTATGAATGCGTGGGGAGGGTTACGTGAAGCGAGCGCCTCTATGGATGCGTGGGGAGGGTTACGTGAAGCGAGCGCCTCTATTGATGCGTGGGGAGGGTTACGTGAAGCGAGCGCCTCTATGGATGCGTGGGGAGGGTTACGTGAAGCGAGCTCCTCTATTGATGCGTGGGGAGGGTTACGTGAAGCGAGCTCCTCTATTGATGCGTGGGGAGGGTTACGTGAAGCGAGCGCCTCTATGGATGCGTGGGGAGGGTTACGTGAAGCGAGCGCCTCTATTGATGCGTGGGGAGGGTTACGTGAAGCGAGCTCCTCTATGGATGCGTGGGGAGGGTTACGTGAAGCGAGCACCTCTATGGATGCGTGGGGAGGGTTACGTGAAGCGAGCTCCTCTATTGATGCGTGGGGAGGGTTACGTGAAGCGAGCGCCTCTATTGATGCGTGGGGAGGGTTACGTGAAGCGAGCTCCTCTATTGATGCGTGGGGAGGGTTACGTGAAGCGAGCTCCTCTATGAATGCGTGGGGAGGGTTACGTGAAGCGAGCGCCTCTATTGATGCGTGGGGAGGGTTACGTGAAGCGAGCGCCTCTATTGATGCGTGGGGAGGGTTACGTGAAGCGAGCGCCTCTATGGATGCGTGGGGAGGGTTACGTGAAGCAAGCTCCTCTATTGATGCGTGGGGAGGGTTACGTGAAGCGAGCTCCTCTATTGATGCGTGGGGAGGGTTACGTGAAGCGAGCGCCTCTATGGATGCGTGGGGAGGGTTACGTGAAGCGAGCGCCTCTATTGATGCGTGGGGAGGGTTACGTGAAGCGAGCTCCTCTATGGATGCGTGGGGAGGGTTACGTGAAGCGAACACCTCTATGGATGCGTGGGGAGGGTTACGTGAAGCGAGCTCCTCTATTGATGCGTGGGGAGGGTTACGTGAAGCGAGCTCCTCTATTGATGCGTGGGGAGGGTTACGTGAAGCGAGCGCCTCTATTGATGCGTGGGGAGGGTTACGTGAAGCGAGCTCCTCTATTGATGCGTGGGGAGGGTTACGTGAAGCGAGCTCCTCTATGAATGCGTGGGGAGGGTTACGTGAAGCGAGCGCCTCTATTGATGCGTGGGGAGGGTTACGTGAAGCGAGCGCCTCTATTGATGCGTGGGGAGGGTTACGTGAAGCGAGCGCCTCTATGAATGCGTGGGGAGGGTTACGTGAAGCGAGCTCCTCTATTGATGCGTGGGGAGGGTTACGTGAAGCGAGCTCCTCTATGAATGCGTGGGGAGGGTTACGTGAAACGAGCTCCTCTATTGATGCGTGGGGAGGGTTACGTGAAACGAGCTCCTCTATTGATGCGTGGGGAGGGTTACGTGAAGCGAGCGCCTCTATTGATGCGTGGGGAGGGTTACGTGAAGCGAGCTCCTCTATGAATACGTGGGGAGGGTTACGTGAAGCGAGCTCCTCAATTGATGCGTGGGGAGGGTTACGGGAAGCGAGCGCCTCTATTGATGCGTGGGGAGGGTTACGTGAAGCGAGCTCCTCTATTGATGCGTGGGGAGGGTTACGTGAAGCGAGCGCCTCTATTGATGCGTGGGGAGGATTACGTGAAACAAGCTCCTCTATTGATGCGTGGGGAGGGTTACGTGAAGCGAGCGCCTCTATTGATGCGTGGGGAGGGTTACGTGAAGCGAGCTCCTCTATTGATGCGTGGGGAGGGTTATGTGAAGCGAGCACCTCTATTGATGCGTGCGGAGGGTTACGTGAAGCGAGCTCCTCTATTGATGCGTGGGGAGGGTTACGTGAAGCGAGCTCCTCTATGGATGCGTGGGGAGGGTTACGTGAAGCGAGCTCCTCTGTTGATGTGTGGGGAGGGTTACGTGAAGCGAGCTCCTCTATGCATGCGTGGGGAGGGTTATGTGAAGCGAGCTCCTCTATGAATGCGTGGGGAGGGTTACGTGAAGCGAGCTCCTCTATGAATGCGTGGGGAGGGTTACGTGAAGCGAGCTCCTCTATGGATGCGTGGGAAGGGTTACGTGAAGCGAGCTCCTCTATGGATGCATGGGGAGGGTTACATGAAGCGAGCGCCTCTATTGATGCATGGGGAGAGTTACGTGAAGCGAGCTCCTCTATTGATGCGTGGGGAGGGTTACGTGAAGCGGGCTCCTCTATGGATGCGTGGGGAGGGTTACGTGAAGTGAGCACCTCTATAGATGCGTGGGGAGGGTTACGTGAAGCGAGCGCCTCTATTGATGCGTGGGGAGGGTTATGTGAAGCGAGCGCCTCTATTGATGCGTGGGGAGGGTTACGTGAAGCGAGCTCCTCTATTGATGCGTGGGGAGGGTTACGTGAAGCGAGCTCCTCTATTGATGTGTGGGGAGGGTTACGTGAAGCGAGCTCCTCTATGAATGCGTGGGGAGGGTTACGTGAAGCGAGCTCCTCTATGAATGCGTGGGGAGGGTTACGTGAAGCGAGCTCCTCTATGAATGCGTGGGGAGGGTTACGTGAAGCGAGCTCCTCTATGAATGCGTGGGGAGGGTTACGTGAAGCGAGCTCCTCTATGAATGCGTGGGGAGGGTTACGTGAAGCGAGCTCCTCTATGAATGCGTGGGGAGGGTTACGTGAAGTGAGCTCCTCTATGAATGCGTGGGGAGGGTTACGTGAAGTGAGCTCCTCTATGAATGCGTGGGGAGGGTTACGTGAAGCGAGCTCCTCTATGGATGCGTGGGGAGGGTTACGTGAAGCGAGCTCCTCTATGGATGCGTGGGGAGGGTTACGTGAAGCGAGCGCCTCTATTGATGTGCGGGGAGGGTTACGTGAAGCGAGCGCCTCTATTGATGCGTGGGGAGGGTTACGTGAAGCGAGCGCCTCTATTGATGCGTGGGGAGGGTTACGTGAAGTGAGCTCATCTATTGATGCGTGGGGAGGGTTACGTGAAGCGAGCTCCTCTATGGATGCGTGGGGAGGGTTACGTGAAGTGAGCACCTCTATTGAAGCGCGGGGTTACGTGAACGAACGGCTCTATGGATGTGCGGCGGGGGTGGTAGCGTGAATCAAGCGTCTTTATTAATATGAGGTGGGGAGAATTGCGTAAAGCAAGCGGATCTTTTGATGCAAGGTGGGGAGGGTTAAGTGAAGCAAACGCCTCTATTGATGTGTGGCGGGGGTGGTTGCGTGAAGCGAGTGCCTCTATTGATGCGCGGTGGGGGAGGGTTGCATTAAGCGAGCATCTCTATTGATGCGCATCGGGGAGGGTTGTGTGAAGCGAGCGCTACTATTGATGTGCGGCGGGGGTGGTTGCGTGTAGCAAGCGCCCCCTTTGATGTGAGGTGGGGAGGATTGCGTGAAGCAAGCGCCTCTATTGATGTGAGGAGGAGAGGGTTGCATTAAGCGAGCGTCTCTATTGATGCGCGTCTGGGAGGGTTGTGTGAAGCGAGCGCTTCTATTGATGTGCGGCAGGGGAGGATTGTGTGAAGCCAGCGCCTCTATTGATGTGAGGAGGAGAGGGTTGTGTGAAGCGAGCGCCTCTATCACCACCCTTCTGTCCGCCGCTGTCGGAGGCTCGTTGCTCGCTACGGGGCGCATTGTGTTTCCGGATGGTCCTAGAATGGACTAAAAAACTTCAAAAAAATTCTCAGCAGAGTGAAGTGGAACAATCTGCAGTTCCTCCATTTGGGGGGTAGTTTCTACGGCGCACGCACTGCCCCCGCAGGGTAACGGGGTCCCTTCACTGCAGAGATGCACATTCATTTAGGTTTTTTTGCTGTAATTTAAAAAAATAAAACCCTTAAAACAAAAGCCATTGTCTGCCCTGGTGCCGCTGCCTGCCCTGATGCCGCTGTGCCCCACCGCTGCGGTCCTTCTGGTTACGCTGGACGTCCTTTGCTCTCTGTTGCTCACATTTTGGGCTTTGATTAAAACAAAAGCCATTGTCTGCCCTGGTGCCGCTGCCTGCCCTGGTGCCGCTGTCTGCCCTGGTGCCGCTGTCTGCCCTGGTGCCGCTGCCTGCCCTGGACGTCCTTTGCTCTCTGTTGCTCACATTTTGGGCTTTGATTCCTTTTTGTGTCCCCTCGGATGCGGGGCCCAGGAGGGCTCCGGGTTTGTACTGTTTTTTTCTATCAACGCTCACGAAGCAGGATAAATATTCCATTATTTTAATCCGCTGAGCTTCTGCCGGCGCGGCGCCACAACATGTGCTTGGGGGGGGGGGGGGGGGGGTTGTTTTGAAATCTCTCATTTCTACTTAATTTTACTTTTCTTTTTCCTTTGTTTTTCTTGCAGTCGTTTTGTTTGCTTATCCCATATACTGCAATACTTTACTGCAATGTACGGTATTTCTGCCAGGATTCTATTAGGACAGGCCATTCCATGGGGTCTTTCAGAAGGCCCTCAGCTGCCATGACAGCGATCTCATCATGGAGGGTCTGCCAGAACGCCTGAACTGCAATAAGGGCATTTAAAGGGTTGACCGCTAATATCAGCATGATCACTGATTGTGGCTGCTGCTGACGCCCCGCTCCATACAAACCCCAACGCAGGAGGAGTTAACCATGTGGGGAAAAAGGTATTTAGTCAGATCCCAATTGAAAATACAAACAGGTCGCCTACAAACAGGCAGGATTTCGGGGTCTCACAGACCTGTAACTTCTCCTTTAAGAGGCTCCTCTGTCCTCCACTCGTTATCTGTAGTAATGGCACCTGTTTGAACGACACCTGTCCACAACCTCAAGCAGTCACACTCCAAACTCCACTATGGTGAAGACCAAAGAGCTGTCGAAGGACACCAGAAACACAATTGTAGCCGCACCAGACTGGGAAGACTGAATCTGCAATAGGCAAGCAGCTTGGTGTGAAGAACTCAACTGTGGGAGCAATAATTAGAGATGGAAGAGATACAAGACCACTGATGATCTCCTCGATCTGGGGCTCCACACAAGATCTCACCCCGTGGGGTCAAAATGATCACAAGAACGGGGAGCAAAAATCCAAGAACCACACGGGGGAACCTAGTGAATGACCTGCAGAGAGCTGGGACCAACGTAACAAAGGCTACCATCAGTAACACACTACACCGCCAGGGACTCAGATCCTGCAGAGAGCTGGGACCAACGTAACAAAGGCTACCATCAGTAACACACTACGCCGCCAGGGACTCAGATCCTGCAGAGAGCGGGACCAACGTAACAAAGGCTACCATCAGTAACACACTACACCGGGGGGGACTCAGATCCTGCAGAGAGCGGGACCAACGTAACAAAGGCTACCATCAGTAACACACTACACCGCCAGGGACTCAGATCCTGCAGAGAGCGGGACCAACGTAACAAAGGCTACCATCAGTAACACACTACACCGGGGGGGACTCAGATCCTGCAGAGAGCGGGACCAACGTAACAAAGGCTACCATCAGTAACACACTACACCGGGGGGGACTCAGATCCTGCAGAGAGCGGGACCAACGTAACAAAGGCTACCATCAGTAACACACTACACCGGGGGGGACTCAGATCCTGCAGAGCGGGACCAACGTAACAAAGGCTACCATCAGTAACACACTACGCCACCAGGGACTCAGATCCTGCAGAGAGCGGGACCAACGTAACAAAGGCTACCATCAGTAACACACTACACCGGGGGGGACTCAGATCCTGCAGAGAGCGGGACCAACGTAACAAAGGCTACCATCAGTAACACACTACACCGCCAGGGACTCAGATCCTGCAGAGAGCGGGACCAACATAACAAAGGCCACCATCAGTAACACACTACACCACCAGGGACTCAGATCCTGCAGTGCCAGACGTGGCCCCCTGCTTAAGGCAGTACATGTCCGGGGCCGACTGAAGTTTGCTAGACAGCATTTGGATGATCCAGAAGAGTATTGTGAGGATGTCATATGGTCAGATGAAACCAAAGTAGAACTGTTTAGCAGAAACACAACTCGTCATGTTTGGAGGAGAAAGAATGCTGAGTTGCATCCAAAGAACACCATACCTACTGTGAAGCATGGGGGTGCCAACATCATGCTTTGGGGCTGTTACCAGGACAACTGATCCGTATACATGAAAGAATGAATGGGGCCATGTATCGTGAGAGTCTGAGGGCAAACCTCCTTCCATCAGCAAGGGCACTGAAGATGAAACATGGCTGGGTCTTTCAGCATGACAATGATCCCAAGCACACCACCAGGGCAACGAAGCAGTGGCTTCATAAGAAGCATTTCAAGATCCTGGAGTGGCCTAGCCAGCCTCCAGATCTCAACCCTATAGAAAACCTTTGGAGGGAGTTGAAAGTCTGTGTTGCCCAGCGACAGCCCCAAAACATCACTGCTGTTGAGGAGATCTGCATGGAGGAATGGGCCAACATACCAGCAGCAGTGTGTGCCAACCTTGTGAGGACTTACAGAAAACGTCTGACCTCTGTCATTGCCAATAAAGGATATATAACAAAGGATTGAGGTGAACGTCTGTTATTGAGCAAATACTGATTTTCCACCATAATTTGCAAATAAATCCGTTACCCATCAGACTGTGATGTTCTGGATGTTTTTCCTCATATTGTCTCTCATAGTTGGGGGTCACCTATGATGTCACAGGAGAACTTGTACAATTAGGATCTGACTAAATACTTTTTTCCCCACTGTAAGTGCTGCAGTCGGTGATGGTTGCACTGCTGACCGAGGAGGACAGGCGCTATCTGTCATCTTGTTAGGAAGAACGCTGCCGTGTTTCCCTGGTGCCGGCGGATCCCCCGTGTTTCCCTGGTGCCGGCGGACCCCCGTGTTTCCCTGGTGCCGGCGGATCCCCCGTGTTTCCCTGGTGCCGGCGGATCCCCCGTGTTTCCCTGGTGCCGGCGGACCCCCGTGTTTCCCTGGTGCCGGCGGACCCCCGTGTTTCCCTGGTGCCGGCGGACCCCCGTGTTTCCCTGGTGCCGGCGGACCCCCGTGTTTCCCTGGTGCCGGGGGACCCCCGTGTTGCCCTGGTGCCGGCGGACCCCCGTGTTGCCCTGGTGTCGGCGGATCCCCCGTGTTGCCCTGGTGCCGGCGGACCCCCGTGTTGCCCTGGTGCCGGCGGACCCCCGTGTTGCCCTGGTGCCGGCGGACCCCCGTGTTGCCCTGGTGCCGGCGGACCCCCGTGTTGCCCTGGTGTCGGCGGACCCCATGAAGGGGCTGATAGTTTGCAGTGTTGGTGATTTGTTCTCTGACCCGTCAGGCTCTTTGCTTTCCGTGCAAATGACTGGCTTTCTCTTTGTACGTTGCAGCTTATCCTGCGGTCATGTCCAGCCAGCAGCCGGCCTACCAGGGCATGGTCAGTGTGCAGCAGCCTCAGAATCAGACGTTGGTCAGCGGGCAACATGGCAGCCTTGCCAATCCCATCCAAGGTGTTATGGTGCAGTACTCCTCAGTGCCCTCATACCAGGTAGGCGTGGTAAAGCATGTATTGTCGGCTTACCGTGTCATTGGCTTCTCTTCATTCATCACCGCTGGACTTGTCTTCTCAGGTTCCCATTCGGCAAGGCTCCCAGTCCGTGCCACAACAGCCATATCACCAACAGGTGCTCATTCCTAACCAGTCCCACCAGGGGGCGCTACCCACCACCGGGATGCCAGTTTACTACAGCGTCATTTCACCAGGACAGCAGAATAACTTGAGGTGTGAACCGTGTATGTGTGCTGTCCCCATGTTGTGCCGTAGCCGTGTATGTGTGCTGTCCCCATGTTGTGCCGTAGCCGTGTATGTATGCTGTCACCCTGTTGTGCCGTAGCCGTGTATGTGTGCTGTCCCCATGTTGTGCCGTAGCCGTGTATGTGTGCTGTCCCCATGTTGTGCCGTAGCCGTGTATGTGTGCTGTCCCCATGTTGTGCCGTAGCCGTGTATGACATGCAGCTTTTAGGACAGCCGGTGCTTCTTCTCTTGCAGCTCCTCGGTGGGGTACATGCAGCACCCAGGATCTGACCAGATGCAGTTCACAAGGACGACGTCTCCTTGCAGCTCCCAGCCGCTGCCGGCTCCTCCGTGTGCAGGTACCTATGGCATTCTGGTATCGCGGCGCTGTCCCATTCACTTGAATCGGTATGAGCAGCAATACCAGACACAACCTGTGGGCGACCGTGGCGCGGTTCTGGAAAAAGGTCCCTTTTTCTGTCTTTGAACAACCACTTTAAAGGTAATCTGCTGTGAGCGCCTGCAGCTGCGATCCGCCGCCGTTGTTCTGCGCTGCGCGGCTCATGATTCTAAATTTGTCACTATATCTTTTCTTTCCTGCAAGCTTGAATGGTGCGCACCGCATGCAGGTGACGTCGCGGCAGAGATACCGCTCCCTGGAGTAGTCACAGCCGCAGCGACCTGCAGGTTACGCCGCGGCAGAGATACCGCTCCCTGGAGTAGTCACAGCCGCAGCGACCTGCAGGTGACGCCGCGGCAGAGATACCGCTCCCTGGAGTAGTCACAGCCGCAGCGACCTGCAGGTGACGCCGCGGCAGAGATACCGCTCCCTGGAGTAGTCACAGCCGCAGCAACCTGCAGGTGACGCCGCGGGAGAGATACCGCTCCCTGGAGTAGTCACAGCCGCAGCGATCTGCAGGTGACGCCGCGGGAGAGATACCGCTCCCCGGAGTAGTCACAGCCGCAGCGACCTGCAGGTGACGCCGCGGGAGAGATACCGCTCCCCGGAGTAGTCACAGCCGCAGCGACCTGCAGGTGACTCCGCGGGAGAGATACCGCTCCCCGGAGTAGTCACAGCCGCAGCGACCTGCAGGTGACGCCGCGGGAGAGATACCGCTCCCCGGAGTAGTCACAGCCGCAGCGACCTGCAGGTGACGCCGCGGGAGAGATACCGCTCCCCGGAGTAGTCACAGCCGCAGCGACCTGCAGGTGACGCCGCGGCAGAGATACCGCTCCCTGGAGTAGTCACAGCCGCAGCGACCTGCAGGTGACGTCGCGGCAGAGATACCGCTCCCTGGAGTAGTCACAGCCGCAGCGACCTGCAGGTGACGCCGCGGCAGAGATACCGCTCCCTGGAGTAGTCACAGCCGCAGCGACCTGCAGGTGACGCCGCGGCAGAGATACCGCTCCCTGGAGTAGTCACAGCCGCAGCGACCTGCAGGTGACGCCACGGCAGAGATACCGCTCCCTGGAGTAGTCACAGCCGCAGCGACCTGCAGGTGACGCTGCAGCAGAGATACTGCTCCCTGGAGTAGTCACAGCCGCAGCGACCTGCAGGTGACTCCGCGGGAGAGATACCGCTCCCCGGAGTAGTCACAGCCGCAGCGACCTGCAGGTGACGCCGCGGGAGAGATACCGCTCCCCGGAGTAGTCACAGCCGCAGCGACCTGCAGGTGACGCCGCGGGAGAGATACCGCTCCCCGGAGTAGTCACAGCCGCAGCGACCTGCAGGTGACGCCGCGGCAGAGATACCGCTCCCTGGAGTAGTCACAGCCGCAGCGACCTGCAGGTGACGTCGCGGCAGAGATACCGCTCCCTGGAGTAGTCACAGCCGCAGCGACCTGCAGGTGACGCCGCGGCAGAGATACCGCTCCCTGGAGTAGTCACAGCCGCAGCGACCTGCAGGTGACGCCGCGGCAGAGATACCGCTCCCTGGAGTAGTCACAGCCGCAGCGACCTGCAGGTGACGCCACGGCAGAGATACCGCTCCCTGGAGTAGTCACAGCCGCAGCGACCTGCAGGTGACGCTGCAGCAGAGATACTGCTCCCTGGAGTAGTCACAGCCGCAGCGACCTGCAGGTGATGCCGCGGGAGAGATACCGCTCTCCGAGGTAGTCACAGCCGCAGCGTCCTGCAGGTGACGCCGTGGCAGAGATACCGCTCCCTGGAGTAGTCACAGCCGCAGCGACCTGCAGGTGACGCCGCGGGAGAGATACCGCTCCCCGAGGTAGTCACAGCCGCAGCGACCTGCAGGTGACGCCGCGGGAGAGATACCGCTCCCTGGAGTAGTCACAGCCGCAGCGACCTGCAGGTGACGCCGCGGGAGAGATACCGTTCCCCGGAGTAGTCACAGCCGCAGCGACCTGCAGGTGACGCCGCGGGAGAGATACCGCTCCCCGGGGTAGTCACAGCCGCAGCGACCTGCAGGTGACGCCGCAGGAGAGATACCGCTCCCCGGAGTAGTCACAGCCGCAGCGACCTACAGGTGACGCCGCGGCAGAGATACCGCTCCCCGGAGTAGTCACAGCCGCAGCGATGTAACGCATTCAGGGCGCTGGATTTATTCTACCTTCTCCTTGGATTGTTTCAGCTATTCCGGCAGCGCCCCCTCCTGGTGGAATGGTAATGATGCAGCTAAATGTTCCGAACAACCCACCACCTCAAACACATTCGCCGCCTCAATGGAAGCCAAATAAATATTATTGTGACCACCAGAGGGCTCATAAAGTGGCCGAGTACGGAAGCCTGGACCCTTCTGCTCAGGTGAGTGAGCGGGGGATGGGGCACTTATGGAAGTGGTTTGGGATTAGAGCTCCTCATGCTTATAACATCCATTCGCCATTTGTTTTCCACTTCCTCTGATGCGCTGCGGACATGTCATGTGACCGCAGCGCCTGCTAAACGCCGTGCTGCCTGGTGTCCACGGAGCGCCGGCTCTTCGGTCTATGAATCGGGGCTGCTCATTGTAGGACTAACCTGTTGCCGACACTAGATAGCATGTACTAAACAGGGCCAAGGTAGAGGAAATGCCCCCCGGCGTTCTGGCGTTAGTGCCCCCTGCAGGCCATAGCGTGCCTGACTGTGCCAGTGACCACTGCAGCTAATCGCTGGCTTCATTGGCGGTCACATGTTCTTGCTGCGATGCCGGGCAAATTCCCGTAATGATTTGTCATCCCCATTGGCCTTTGGTGGTCACATGCTTTGGTTGCCGAGCCATCCGTGGTGCGCCCTGTGCCAACACACACTTACCACTGGCGCTGGGTTTAGCTGGGTCATCCAGTGGCAGGTAGGAGTGTTCGTAGCTCTAATAAAGTCCGTTCTGTACGGCAAGCCGCGCCAAGGCAGCTTCTCTTCACACCGGACGGTTGGCGCCGCTTCTATTGCTTTGTGCCTTGGATCAGCACCAGCGGAGAGAGTAGGCCATGTAGTGGGAATGGCAGCAGCAACGGGCGCCCACACTGCGCCGTACAAAGCATGCTGCGCCATTGATTGGTCACAGGCTGGGATACTGGGCGTGGCTCGACGGGCGTCCTCCCCCTCAGTGCCCGCTAATGACTGTGCCGTTTCCTCCACGGATGATGCATGGCAGTGAAGCCTCTTCTTGGTCCCTCCTGCAGCACAGCTCCCATCTCGGCAGTCCCATCACCTCGCCCAACCAGTCGCCGGTTCCTGTCCAAATAACCAACATGAAGAACATCCGCTCGGGTTTATCGTCTCTCCCTCTAGTCCCACATTTCTCTAGACCGTTTGCTCCAGGACAAGGTAAGATGCCGCCGCTTTGTAAGGGTCGTCCGCCGAGTGGGCAGAAAGAACTAGAGGAGCTGCCATGTTAGGAAGTCGTTGTGGCGGGATGCACACACAGCTCTGCAGACTATCGCCTCTCTGATACTCTGTAGCGACTCCTGGCGCTGTGAATGTGTCAAGTAGGCCGTCCCCACCACTCGCTGTCCGTGGGTGACATCACACCTCACTGGCAGTCGGACGTCACCCACTGACACATTCACAGCGCTGGAAGTGGGGAAATGTAAAGAAGACAGCCGCAATGGTCAGCAGGGCCACAGGTGCAGAGCTGTAGGGGGGCCCCGCTGACTTTACAACATGACAGGTCCCATTTAACCCCTTACCACCCCAAGATGCAAGTTTACACCCTGGCTGGGAAAAGGTTCCTGCAAATAGATGTAAACTTGCATCCTGTAGATGGGGCTGGCTCAGAAGCTATACCATCTGCAGCGGGAGCTGGCTGTGACTGACAGCCGGACTCCTGCTGCAACAGCGGGGATTGGTGAGAACACAGAGCCCTGCTGTTAACTCCTTATATGCTGTGAGCAATGCTGATCACAGAGGGAGGGCACTGTGACATCCTCGGCCGTCCACTATATAATCGCCGAGGGCCGATGGGTTGCCATGGCAACCAGACACCTGTCATTGGTGTCCGGGTCTGCCATGGCCTTTGATCACTGTGAATAGCAAGAATACATTGCAGTAGAGAAGAACTGCAGTGTCTTCTCAGATAGTTCATAGCATCGCAGGTTCAGATCCCCTACAGAGTGGTAAAAAGTTTTTTAAAAAACTGTCAAACAAAGCAACTTTTTTGTGCACTCTACCCTCTTTGTTTAACCCCTTGGTGACCAAGTCTGTTTGCGCCTTAGTGAGGGAGCCAAATTTTGGAAACCAGACATGTCACTTTAACATAGAATAACTCTGTAAAGGTTCTGCAGATCCCAGGGATTCTGAAAAATGTTTGATAAGATACATATCCCCATCCGTTTACTTTATTCTGGAAGCACATTGCAAAAACTTCAGTATTTTTTAACCATTTAGAAAATGTACTTTAAAATGCGCCTCACTTGCAGTTTAAAAATGCTTTTATAGCTAAATGAGGGGTGGACTTACCCGGTGCCAGAAGGGTTAATCGGGTGGTGAAGGAGTTCACCCCTCTGCAGCTGTTGTCCATGTTTGCCTTCAGCGAGTTTGTTGCTTCTCCATGCTTCTTTTTGGAGCGGCGTCCGGGGATACCCTTGCACCGTGTTTGCAGGCACGGTCCGGCTGGATTACTGAGTATAAAAGTAAAAATAAAACCTCTCCGTCTCCGTGGCAGGAAGCCCGTCTGTCTTATCCTTCTTAAACAAGGCGTCCCGCCGCGGCCTGCGTGTCCAGGTTCATACAGATACAGTGTGGGATGACCTGTATGTGGCGCTCACTCCCCGATCACCTAGGGGCGGGGTTTGTCATTAAGGCGGAGCTCTCAGGGAATGCATTGCGGCCCGTAGTTTTTTTCATTAAACTTTATTGTTCCCAGTTGTGTCTCCTGCTCACACCATCATCCTGGTCTGATGTATAAAATATTCCATAGGATTACTATCTATTCTATATAAAAACAGGTTATTTATTGTTGTTTTTATATATATTTTTTGTAGAAGCTTCCCTGTGAGGGCATCTATTTGATTACACTTCATTTGGTCCTTCTGGCATTAAGGGGTTAAACGATAAATCCAGAACGTTTCCTTTCTTCTCAGTTTCATTACTGAGTTTAGTTTTATGGTTTCTGAGGGAATTCATTGTAATTTGTTGCAGTTTTTATTGTGTTTTTCTTTGAATTGTTTTTCATGCCCCTTTTTATGTTGTACCGATGTTGGCCGATCCCGATGTATCACAAGCCGAAGGGCGTTCTACTGAATAGACCCCGTTTTTTCTTTCCCCCCTTTTTGCACATTACTTTCCTGGTGACACACATTTGTACATCACTTACATTCTTGCCGTCTCATCTGAACCTCCTGTAATTGTTTTAGTTTTCTCTTTAGATGGATTGTTTGTTTCTTTTCTGCTTTGATGGACCCAAACTGTTACCAATCGTTCTACTTTTTCTGAAATAATTCTAGGGTTTTTGTAGTTTTTTACCGAGGTTTGGCTCATTTTTTAGAGGAGACCAGTGTTTTTGTATGATGTTTTTATGTTGTTGCGGTCCGTACTACATTTTGTAATAAAGATATTATCGCTGAAGGTGTTTTGTGTTTATTTTGTTCATAGATTTTTCCCTTTTTAGGGTTTTTTGATAAGCATCTTTAATAGTTGTTTTGGGCAGTTTTTTATGAATTATATTTTTTGTTCTCTTTTTCGCTGCCGTTTCTGTGTGCTCGTGGTAATGGACTGTATGGTGTTTTCCCATTTTTTATGGTGGCAGCCGTTGTGTTGTAAATAACTGTTTTTGTATTTATGATGTTATTTTTAATATATGAAACTAAAATAAGAAAATGATTTCGTACCAATTGCGGCCGTGAATTTTGGATTGTTTTTGTTTTTCTTGATATTAATGATGACCTTTTCTAGTTCCAGTTTTGAACCTTTCGTCTATGGAACGCCCACGGTATACTATCGGTCTCAGATTGTCCCATATAGAGCTTCGCTCCCCATCGCTGTTCCGGTTATCCGAAAGTAAACATTTTTTAGAATAAAAAAAATAATTGTTTTTTAGTACAAAAATTATGAATTTTAATAAATGCTTTTTTTGAGATGCGGCGGGAGTGGTGAGTGTTTAAGGACCACTCGACTGCCTCTGCCCCTGATTCATGTGCTATACTTGTGTACAAAGATTCTACAAGTGAGAACCTCGTATAATCATCTTCTGAGCATCGGGATCGGCCAACATCGGTACAACATAAAAAGGGGGCATGAAAAACAACTCAAAGAAAAACACAATAAAAACTGCGACAAATTAAAATTAATTCCCTCAGAAACCATAAAACTAAACTCAATAATGAAACTGAGAAGAAAGGAAACGTTCTGGATTTATCGTTTAACCCCTTAATGCCAGAAGGACCAAATAAAGTGTAATCAAATAGATGCCCTCACAGGGAAGCTTCTACAAAAAATATATATAAAAACAACAATAAATCACGTTTTTATATAGAATAGATAGTAATCCGATAGAATATTTTATACATCAGCCCAGGATGATGGTGCGAGCAGGAGACACAACTGGGAACAATAAAGTTTAATGAAAAAAAACTATGGGCCGCAATGCATTCCCTGAGAGCTCCGCCTTAATGACAAACCCCGCCCCTAGGTGATGGGGGAGTGAGCGCCACATACAAGTCATCCCACACTATCTGTATGAACCTGGACACACAGGCCGCGGCGGGACGCCTCGTTTAATAAGGATAAGACAGACGGGCATTCTGCCAAGGCGGAGGCGGAGAGGTTTTATCTTACTTTTACTTTTATACTCCGTTTTTAACCATTTAGGAGACGGACAGATTAACATTGATTGTTAACACTTTGTTTCCTGCACCGAGCCAAGATTGTCAGAATGATAGATCCCCCATTTTATAAACTCCGCCCCTTATTGTACTCTCTGAGGGGGCCGCAGGATTTGGACCCCACTGTTATTCTTCAGGAGTTAATGCAATTTAGGGGGGGGGGGCGGAATAAAATGTCAGATTTTTACAAATATGTAAAGACAGGATTTTCTATAATGAACATAAAAATGAGGATTTACACCCTAAAGGGGATCCCCCTGTTTGTCCCGTGTTCAGAGATCCCCATTGTGGCCCTAATCCTATGTCCGTATGCACAACGGGGCCCAAACCGAGAGGAGCAGCCGGTGGCTTCCAGAACAGACATTCTGCTTGAAGGTGTTTCAGGCCCCATCGCCCCCTTGTAGAGCCCTGGAGCGGCCAAAACGATAGAGACCCCCATTGTGAAAACTGGACCCCTTAACGGATTCCTCTAGGGGGGGTCCTGCGTATTCTGACCCCACCGATTCTGAATGAATCGAAGCAAAGGAGAAGGAAAAAATTCAGATTTTCATTTTTTTGGCAATTATGTCAGCACATATAAGAATGAAGACCCTCCCCCCAACATGGATCCCCCCAACATGGATCCCCCCAATATGGATCCCCCCGCTTGTCCCGTCTTCAGAAACATGCCCATTGGGGCCCTAATATTATGTCCATATGCACAACGGGGCCCAAACCGAGAGGAGCATTACACTTCAACTGTTTTACCTTTTATGTGATTGCCGTTACCCATTGGATAACGTTGGTCACATGACTGGGGGGGTGCTCAGTGTGGCCCTCGCTCACGGCTCCAGGCTCTCCGTTACCTTTAGTAGCCAGGAGCAAGGAGATGGTAAATTACACGGGCAATCCATAGCTTTTGCGCATGCGTCTGTCACCTTGAGAAGCTGGGGAGAGGTCCGTGGATAAGGATCCCGTCGGCGGACATGGCCGGAGGCTCCAGGTAAGTAACGTCCCTCCCCTCATGGTTCAGATCCAGAACGGGAGGTCTTTTATGTCATCGCCATTATCCATTGGATAGCGGCGATCACATGACCAGGCATCGCTCACCGCTGCCCCCTGTGAGATCTCCAGGCTCTCGGTATGTTTAGTAGCCAGGAGCAGGGAGATTGTAAATTACTCCTGCAATCTGCGGCTTTTGCGCATGCGTCTGCCATTTTGGCGATAGGCGCATGCGCAGAAGCTGGGGCACGGTCCGGGGGCCTTAGGTAGGTCATTTCATCTCCGCTCACAGATCTGATCCCGGAGGGGAGATGAAGCTTAAACCTTTTCTATCCATTGGATAACAGTGATCATGTGACCGGGACCCACATGCAGCGGTCCGCAGTGAGAGCGCTCAGCTACACAGGGGGATTCTAAACATCCGGGGCCACGAGTCCTCCTGAGTGCGCCCGACGTATGTCACACAGCTCTAATCCCCAGAGCCAGCGTGTTTTACGGCCCGGGGGGGTTACAGCCCACTAAAGCAGAGCGGCGGTCACTGGAGGGGCCCATATAAACCATCCAGAATGACTTGTACACAGTGCCGGGGGCCCATATAAACCATCCATAATGACTTATACACAATGCCGGGGGGCCATATAAACCATCCCTAATGACTTATACACAATGCCGGGGGGCCATATAAACCATCCCTAATGACTTGTACACAATGCCGGGGGCCCATATAAACCATCCATAATGACTTGTACACAATGCCGGGGGGCCATATAAACCATCCCTAATGACTTGTACACAGTGCCGGGGGCCCATATAAACCATCCAGAATGACTTGTACACAATGCCGGGGGCCCATATAAACCATTCCTAATGACTTGTACACAGTGCCGGGGGCCCATATAAACCATCCATAATGACTTGTACACAATGCCGGGGGCCCATATAAACCATCCATAATGACTTGTACACAATGCCGGGGGGCCATATAAACCATCCATAATGACTTGTACACAATGCCGGGGGGCCATATAAACCATCCATAATGACTTGTACACAATGCCGGGGGGCCATATAAACCATCTATAATGACTTGTACACAGTGCCGGGGGCCCATATAAACCATCCAGAATGACTTGTACACAGTGCCGGGGGCCCATATAGACCATCCATAATGACTTGTACACAGTGCCGGGGGCCCATATAAACCATCCCTAATGACTTGTACACAGTGCCGGGGGCCCATATAAACCATCCATAATGACTTGTACACAGTGCCGGGGGCCCATATAAACCATTCCTAATGACTTGTACACAGTGCCGGGGGCCCGTATAGACCATCCATAATGACCTGTACGCAGCGTCGGCTCTCGTTAGCCTCAATGTTCCTCATTCTTATTTTTTTTAATAGTCAAAATGTTTTTTTTGTTCCTTTCGCCTCCCAAAGAATCTGTAAAAGTGATCAAAAAAGCCGCTTGTGCCCCAAAGTGTCGTCATTGAAAACTACATCTCGTCTGGCATAAAAGCGGCCCCCACGGAGCTCCGGCCACGGGACAGAAAACACAGGATGCAAAAAATATGTATATTGCCCAAAAAAGGGTTTTTATTCTGCAAAAGTGAGAAAACCTAAAAACCCGTAGATCATTGTGGTTTAGTCCCGATCCTGCGGCCGCAGGAGACGATTGTCATTCAGGCTGGAAATAGAATTCTGCCTTTGTGGTTTCTATCAGCCGTCACAAAATTAGGTAATTAGTTCCACAATACAGGATCTGTACCCAAAAAGGGGGCCAATAACATCTGCAGCTCGCAACGCAAAAACCTCCCTCGTCCGGCCGTGGGGATGGAAAAGGGCAAGAGTTACGGCTTTTATGGCCAAAATAGACTGTGTCACTAAGGGGTTAATATTCGCAACATCTCTGATTGCTGTCAGTGACTATAAATGTATTTGCATCTAGCTGCTGAGAACGTGCCCTCATGTCGTATCCGGTCTGTAAAATGTGTCCACTGCAATAGTAGCGACCCCTCAGATGGGAGAAGCAGGAGGGCTGTACAAGTTCTCTGGATGTTTCTATTCACTGACATGAAGATCAGATATTGAAGAAGGAAAGGAAGCGAAATGCAAAGTGAACTAGAAAGTTGCTTCATTTAAGTAAACCCAGCCAACGCCGTCTTATAAAGTAGCGCCTACAACAGTCCCTTCCCATGTAAGCGTGTACCCGCTGTCAGGAAGCTGTAGGGGGCGCCCAGCAGGGTTTGGGGGGGGGGGGGGTGTACTTGTGATTCTGTGCAGCATGTGTGACGCTCCTCATTGTTGTCTTGTCTCTTCTCTCCGGCAGGTGATACCAGATATCCGTTACTCGGTCAGCCATTACAATACAATGCTCCTCAATTAGTACACGGACATATAACAAGCCAACAGGTTTATAATCGTCTTCTTGATCGCACATTTCACATCTAGGATATAACGAAGACGTCAGGGGATAACGTTCTGTAATGTAGATACGTAGGATCCAAGTCACCGGGGGTAAAGGAATGATATGACATGGGCACATAGCTGTAGATACAGACTAGACAATGTAACGCTGAGCGCCGCCACGTCTGCCGCTACATAAACCCTCTCATTTGTGCGCGTTCCAGGGTCAGTCTGGACACAGGCATGGAAATAGAGGCAAAAAGACGGCCAGGAAAGCTGCTTCCACGGAGCTCTCAGCAGGTGACCCCGGTGCGTCCGGCGCTCTACATGGATTCACATTCATTTATTGCATGGAAGATGGAGAAGGTCAGAGTAACCATGCTGCTTGTGTGCCTGCGGCTGCCGCGCCGTCCCCTCGGTGCCTCCACAACCTGACTGCATGTATATACCTAGTCTTACACCCGCATCTTTTAAGTCTGGCTCAGCAACAGGACATTAAACTCCTGGCCGTCTGGCCGCTAACTATACATAATCTCAACACATCAGCATTCACATAAACAGTCCATCTAGCCACTCTTGGGTTTGATGTCCTGATGTTCACATCTCATTACCCAGGAGCCTCTAGCTCCAACTCAGGACCTTTTCACATGGACCAATAAAGCATTCCGATTCTGCATGCAGCGGGGATCTGGCCGATTATCGCTCAGTGTAAATGCTGCCCGACTGAATGACCAACAAGAATTGGTTTGCTTCTTGTTAGTTGTTCAGTTTCTACATGGCTCGTCCCGTGTGAACAGGCAGTATTGCTTATGAGCGACTGCCTGTTTCTTGTGAAGGGGGGCGGGTGGGAACGATCCCCGACGTTCCGCTCCATTCACTGAGCTGTGCCGTTGTGGCGTAAAAGCACAGGAGTGATCATCGCTGGGACGACCTATTGGACATCTGAGTCTGACAGGTCGTCCCGTGTAAAAGGGCCCCTAGGCTGCTCCACAGCACCAGTGAGTGGCTCGCCCACTGCTTTCACCAAAAACGTATCGGGTGCCTCGAAGTTACTCAGTAGAGACCCCCTTATCGGTACTCTTTCACCACAATACGCTGGTGGGAATGGAACGTGCTCCACCCAGAAGGAGTTGGTGGAGTTTCATGAAACTTGGTCGATGTGTACCGACTCACCCGGAATAAACAATAGCAGATGGGAGCGAGTCCATTCCTTAGTGTTGAGGTGTGGTAAGAGGTGCGCCCACCGTGAGGCATTCAATCAGTAAGTGTTGGGATATCTTGTGGGGGGTCTCTCCATTCCGGTGGTCGGTGGCCATGTGATGTTTTGCATCTACAGATGGTGTCCTAGAACGCTCTATTGGGAAGAGACCTGGGGACCGCCGCGCGGGCCAATCCATAATCGTGACGCCATTCAGGGTCTGGTGATGGTTGCACTATGTAGTCCAGCATCATCCTGTTGGGTGGCGGACAGTCATTGTGCCGTCTACCGCAAACTCTGTCCTGCTGTCATAACTGATTGCCCCCCAAACCCTGACTCTGGTGGTTGGATATTGCAGTAGGGCGGGCCCTTCCTCCAAAACTCAGACGGATACGTTGTTGATTAGCACTTTGCCCCAGACAGAATTGGGACTCGTCACAAAACACAGCTGTTCTCCATTGAAGTGTCCAGCGGTACTCCAGGTTGGTTGTTGCTGGCAGTGAACGCACTACATGGGGGTCCGAGGATGGAACACGGCTTACAGTTGTTTGTGCGGTGAGTCTGACTCCAGCCGCCGCTCGGATCTGTTCTGTCATCCGCACAATGTGGCAGTCTTCCCGTGGCGTTGTCCGTGGACCTCTGTCGGGTCTGCGAGTACTGGAGCCCTCCGGCGCCCTCTACTGACATCACAGACCTGCGGGAGGTTTCACCCAAGATGCCCATTATCCCATCTATCACTCAGACATTTGGCACATCGGGTCACCGACAATCTGTGGGCCAGAAAGGGCCCATTATCGGCACACTAATACACGGAGGTCATCCCGTTACTAATGCCCTTCATACGGAGGGACTGGTGTAATTATAAGAGGCATATAGATAATATCCAGGGTGCCACCCATCCCCCACATCATCATCCAGAGTATTAAAGGGCTTGTCCAACAACAGCCGCTTGTTGCCTATCCTCGGCATAGGTGGTACAGTAAGTGTCTGGTGGTCCGATCACAGGGCACTCACCGATCATGAGTCTGGTGGGCCCCAGCGTTCATTCAGCACTTACCGCCTATCCTGTAAATACTGCAGGTAGGTAGGTGTAACTGTTCAACAACCCCTTCATTCACTTCCATGATTCACCCCCCCCCCCCACTTCAAGGTCTCCTCTTAACAACTAGTCTGTTGAGGGGTTCACATAACTCCCCCCAATAACCGCACAATGGTCACATGCCCCGCCTCCTTTCCTAGCTGATCTTTTGCGCCATCCTGGGTGATGGGCCCCGCAGACCGTCACCAGGAAGGACATGATGGGAGGAAGTTGGAGCCGCCAGTCAGAAGCGTCCGGCTTGTGTTCAGCAGCCGGATGTTTTTGTATCGTCTGCCTTGGTCTTGGCCTTATTCCTGTAGATGCGGCCATCGCTCTCTTCACAGTCCGCACACTACGATATTGTAATGCGCCCGTAGGGCGGCGCCGCGCTCATCGTGCGGATGTAGTGGCTGTAAAGAGAGGGGTTTCTGCGCCGGCACCGTCCGGCACACTTCTACTGCTTTCCTTATGTCTGGATGAAACCCCATAAATCTGCACCAGGATTAGATCACATGGCTGCCTCCTTCCAGGAACCTCGCCGCGCCTTTCCACAGCTTTTGTCTGGTTCTGTCGCTCAGCTTTGTTTAAATGAATGGGACTGAGCTGCAATACCACACAGAAACAGTCTGGACAGGTGGGGCGCCGCTGCTGGAAGATAGCCCGTGTGTTTTTCTAATTCTGGACAACCTTGTCCTGTCGTAAACGAATGATGGTTTGTCCTTAGGATAGGCCATCAATAGTCGAGCAACAGGGATCTGCCACCCGGAATCCTTGCTGATCAGCTATTCGCCGGGCCAGTGTGCTCATGTAGGAAGCAGACCGCTCCACTCTCACTGCAGCCGCCAGGCTTGTAAGCACAGCTCCCATTGAAGTGATTGGCCTGTAATACCAAGCCTGGCCACTACAGTGGGAACGGTGCTGTCCGCTTCCTGCAGAAATCATCTCCATGCATGAGCGCACTGGCCCGGTGAGCAGCTGATCAGCCAGCATTCTGGGTGACGGGCCCCCACTGTTATACTCTTGGTAACATCCTGAGCATAGGTCATCAGTAGTTCGGTCCCGGACGACCCATTTACATGGGACAACTTGTCATGTCCGCTGCGTTGCTTTGCAGTTGTGGCCCTGCTGACTCTCTTGCAGCCTTTCTTTAGTTCACACACCCTGCCCTTAGCTTCTTCACCTCTGGTGCTATATATGTGTCCCCATGTAATCAGCCATGGGCGGTGAGTGGAGGGACACAAGCCAGGTGAGCATAAAGAAGGGCTGCGCTGGTTGTCAGGGCCTCTGGGCCTGCGCCGTGCGCTGCGTGGCTGCTCTGATGCAGATGTCTTCATGTCTCCCTGTCTGCAGCGGTCGGGAAGGTCCTAGAAGTCACAGAGCTGCCTGATGGAATCAGTCGCAAAGATGCAGAAATGCTTTTTGGTGAACTCTTTAAAGTAGGTGCTAAAATTCGGTGGCTCCGGGACCCTCGATCACAGCAGCCCCCGCATCAACATCATCAACACTACTGCGGCAGTGGGGAGAGCCACACGAGTACGGAACAAGGCAGCCCCTCCTCAGACTTGGCCTCCACCTACACGATCGTGGCCACCTTCCCCACCGTGGCGGCGGCTAAGAATGCACTGAAAGAACACAATCATCTAATGAACAAGTTTAGACTTCGAACGAGCAGAAAGCTCTACGACCTTCACATCCTGGAGCGGGCCAGCTCTCAGTAGGGGCCGCAGGGTGGACAGCAGTACCTGACCGTTGGCCTTCGGAGGGGTTTGTGAGTCTGCAGAGCCACCCGCCGTCAGTAGGACCGACCTGCCCCCCCGCCCTCCCCTTTTCTAGCCTGTTTGTTTTATATTTATATTTCTGTATTGGACCCAAAGTTCTCTTGTACAGAAAAGACGAAAATCCCGTGTTCATACTGAATGCCCCCGCTGAAAACAAAAAATGACGAAAAACAAAAAAGTCTGTTTTCTACTCTTCTTTTTTGTGAAGCCGGCACTTTGTCATCACTTTAATAGGAGCGGCGGGAATTATTGCTGCACTAACAGAAAGCTCTATAATAGATATATATTATAATAATAGACCTATACTGTTCTGAAGAGACGGCTCGTCCTCCAGGGGGCGCTGGTGCGACGACGCAGCCTCTTCACTGCCCTCTAACTTATAGACATTACGGCTTTGTGAGCGTTCACTGTAAATAAATGGTTTCTCACGAAAATCATCATTTCTGTAAGTGTGCTTCACTTGTTTTTAGTCCATTTAGCCTGCGAGGATCCGCTGTTAGAGGTGAGCGAGCGCCAAGTACTGCGTCCGTGGCCCTGAGGCTCATTCACACGGGCGTCGCCGCACATTACGCACACGTATTTTCCTGCGTAGGACGCAGCGAATGGACTTTGGCTCTTCCAGGCACGCCGGCGTGGACACTGCATATCGCTACGCAGGAGAGATAAATCGCAGCACGCTCTACTCCTCCGCGTATCATAAGCAGCCTTTGATTGTTCTGTGCATGATACACTGTCCACACGTATGCATTGCAGGGGACAGCGATTCGATACGCACCCCGGATCCAAATAGAGCAGGGAGTTTGGAAAAAATCACACTGCGCACGTCCGTGACGTCAGATTCCCAGGCACGCAGAATGCCAGTCGCAGCCCTTCGCAATCTCCGTGGGCAGAGCGAATGGGCTATAATGTGTAGACTCGCAGCATTGTGCCAATACACCCATGGGAACGAGCCCTTATTCTGCACAATAGTTCAGCAGTTTGGGGTTTCAAATTTGTTGCTATGGTTACTGGATAACTAGTCACTCACCTACATACAAGTATGTACACATGCACTGAGCAGCCCATCTATCAGGCCCCATCGAGTGGCGTTGGGCTCCTTCATCTTTCAGATTCGCAGCAGTTTGTCGCGGTGTAGATCTACTCGGTGATGTAATGGTTCTGCAGGAATACCGGCCCCTGCGGACAGGAAGCTTCTTGTAGACCCTGCAGATTAGATGGCGGTGCTGACATGTTCTGACCGGCTGACAGGAAGGAATCAGCGATTCATACTGCTTGTGCAAAATTCTGACCTCCCATCAGCAACAGAGATCTGGCTCCATCTCAGTGATACAAGTTTTGCGCTCTTTTGCCCGCTGGAGTCTTTCTGTTTCTCTTAGACACAATGGCGCTGGAACTGGTCGCCTGCTGTTATACCATCCGTGCGGAGGAACGGCGAGTTGTGCATTCGGACACGTTAGTTGGAGCTCCAGCGTTGTATTCAGCTGACTGTGCAGCCTGTTGGTCAGAACGATTCCTGACATCCTCCTCCGACCCCTTTCACTGAGGAGTTGTTTCCCCCCGCAGGATCCCCTTCCGCTGGATGTTTTCCTCGATCGCGCCATTCTCTGTATACTCTCCACACCGTTACATGAGAAAAAAACCCACGGTTGGCCCCCGGCTAGTCCAGCCCCGATGACCGGCCTCGTTGGAAGTCGCTCCGATCGCCTGATCTTCCATCTAATGTGGATTCAAACAAACTGATCCTTTGAAAACTGGTCACGTGACTTAATGCCGCACTCATCAACTAACAGAAACTCTGGCTGTTCGTCTGCTCAGGTTTTTCTGGTTTATACAGTATTTCCCTGAAAAAAAGACCCTGTCTTATATTAATTTTTGCCCCCACAAGTGGCACTAGGTCTTCTTGTCGGGGAATGTCTTATTTTACTTACAAAGCGGGCTCGGTCCACATCCATCACACCGCTCTCCGGAGGTCCATGCTGTTGTATGAGCGGCTAGGACTGAAGAACATCACTTCCTGGTTGTGGGATTCATAAATCCCGCCTCCAGGAAGTAATGGCTTTGATTGGTTCTCCAGCGTCGCGCTCAGCCAATCACTGCAGCACTCTTATCAGTCCAATCACAGCCATCGCATTGGTTCATCCAGCACTGCATTGATTGGTTCTCCGATTGCCGCAGCTCAGCCAATCAACAGCCATTGCGTTGTAGAGTTGGACATTATGAATTGGCCCCCAATTATTAGGCCTGTGGATGTACCGTACGGGTCAAAAATGGGGCCCCCGTCAGATCACATCTTGTGCTTAGTAGAAGATCATGGACTAAGGGAGCCTGGGGCTGCTCCCACAACATGTATCCACCATTATACTCCTGCCATATGTATGTACCGATCATCAGCACTGAAGCCAAGTGCACGGACCGCTGAGCCAGAGGGACATTAAAGGGAGAGAGCAGGTCTTCCTTTATTTTATATGGTCAGGGTCCGTTCACACATGGCAGATTTTGGTGCAGATCTGCAGCAGGTTTTACCTTTTCGATTGAAGGGGTGATTTCTTCTGTGGATCCGTACCAAAATCTGCATCCGCTTCTACACTGGTGGTGCTGATTTTGGTTCTGAATTGCTGCAGAACATCCACACCGGTCCGGCTATATCCACACTCGAATTCAGCCCAAAATGTTCCATGTGCTGGCGCTAAAAACCATGTGAAAATCTGCACGTCGGACAAGGTTTTTGGTGTGGATCCGCACATGGATTTAGCCCTGTGAATGGGAAAAATCCGCATGTGGAATTCTGATGCGTTTCTGTGTAAAGTGATGTCACATCTTGACACGGCAAGCCTGATTTTCCGTGCCGGAAACCGGGTCAGAAAGATGCACATTTTAAAGGTGGAGTTCGCACAGAAAGTTCCACCATGTGAATATTTCCTTATACTAGGCCCATCCGGTTGCCCTTTACACTTTATTAGACGGCCAGGAGTCCATATAGAGAAAACCTACATACCCCAACTTTCAATGGAAGTCTTGGGTCTTTCTTCACTAGGGGAGGACTGGGGGGGGGGGGCGGCCTGGATGCGGCACTTCAGTTCTGCAGCAACAATTAAATGCAGAAGCTGCCACCTGCTGCTGAAAGGGGTTGCATTCTGCTTGCACCTACCCTTTCTAGGACTCTTTCCGGTCAGATCCAGTCTCTTGACAGCCAGTGAACCCAGATGCATCCAGATCTTGCGGGCCTCCTCTTCTCCTGCTGTCTATAGCTCACCGCTGCCCTGGTTGGTGGGCTCTCATGAGAGTAAAGAGTGGCACTACCCACGTGCGTGATGTCACCAGGGGAGGCTGTTTCAGCTCTGCTTGCTGATCTGTAAGTGCAGCGGGCCAGACCAAGGAGGGGGGCAGCAAAATGATGGTAGTCACAGCGGCACTGCTGCTCCTCTCTGATGGCAAACGCAGCCTGGCGCAGCACTGCACAGTGGCAGTTCTTATTTAAGGTGCTACCGGCGGAGCCGGGTAGGGGAAGATGTTTGTCGTGCCGCAGTATGTATATGGGCAGGGACCCATTCTGAACATAAATAACTTACAAAAAGTGGAGAGCTAAACAAAAATGGGGGTGCTAGTCCTTGCCCCTGGAATGTGTAGTGCAGTACCTCAGTGCAGATGTTGTAGAAGGTAAGGGACGCCAGGAGGCAGGTTTAGATGGTAAAACACCTTAACACTTTATTGGCAGCGAGAGAGAGAGGTCTTTGCTTTGCAGCAGTTACGCAGCTTGAATTACATTTACTTGAGCAGATGATAACTAAGACAGAGAAACGCTATTCTTAGATTTGAGAATTTAGGGTTGAATTTCCCCTTCTGTCCTCCTGACTTTACACTCCAGTTTCACTTCTCTGGCCTTGACCATCCATTTCTACTTGCTCCTTTCTTGCTTATTTCTCCTAGCTTCTTTCTCTTGTTTCTTCTGCCTGATCTCCCTGTCTCTACCTCTTTCCACTGCTGACTCTCAATGTTCCTCCTTCCCTCCACACTGACTGCTCTCAATGTTACTTCTTTCTCCTCAGACTCCAACTCACTTAACTCCCCCCACTCCTTTTATACTGTCACTCTCAACCTTGGTGGCTCTCTGAAGGGGCCTTTTTGGCATTGTCTAAACCAGTGGTTCTCAACGTGGGGGGTGGAACAAAAAAGGGCAGCATGGGGGCGTTGGAACATTAGGGGGGCGTTCTGTGTTTGTTTTTTTTTGTTTTCATCTAGTAACTACATTTTTCTAAAAATCAGTAGTGATTAGAGATGAGCGAGTATACTCGCTAAGGCTAACTACTCGAGCGCGTAGTGCCTTAGCTGAGTATCCTCCCGCTCGTCTGTAAAGATTCGGCTGCCTGTGCGGGTGACAGGTGAGTTACGGGGGGGGAGAGAGGGAGAGAGAGATTTCCTCTTCGTTCCTCCCCGCTCTCCCCCGCCAGCCCCCCGAATCTTTAGAGACGAGCGGGAGGATACTCCGCTAAGGCGCTACTCGTTCATCTCTAGTAGTGATACCTTGCTGAAATCCAAAACCAATGAAAACTGAGGCAATTATTTCCATATGAATCGCTTACATGTAATGGGAGTTGTGTGCAGCCTGCACACCTCTATCATATAATGTATGACTATTATAACTCCATGACTCTGCTACAGATCAATCACACTTCATAACACTGGATAACCTACAGAACAACCTAACCCGCTCTATTCCATAATGCCGCTGATTGGCTAAAACCGCTTTAAACTTTCACTTGTGTGGGTCTCTGGGAGTTGTAGTCTTAGTGGACGCCAAGTGTCTTTTCAGAACACTGATATAAACTACAACTCCCAGAGACCCACACAGATGAAAGTTCCAGCCAATCAGCGGCATTATGGAATACAGCGGCTTAGGTTGTTCTTTAGGCTATCCAGTGTGATTAATCTGTAGCTGAGTCATGGAGTTATAAGTCATAAATCATTATATGATAGAGCGACATAAGCAGTGCATTCTTGAAGGATACTTTATAAAAATGGCTGAGAAGAAATGCCATCAATATTCAAATCAATGCTTAAAATACGGATTCATCCCTTCTCCTACAAACGGACAGCTTCCCTTGTGCCTCGTTTGTGAAAAGGCATTTTCGAATAAAGCTATGAAGCCTTTGGGACTGAGTGATCACCTTGCAAAAATGCTTTCAGACAATGTGGGTAAGCCTATTTCATTTTTCAAGGTTTAAAGTCACAGTTTGAGAACCGCAGCGCTGTAGGCAAGCTACTTGGAAAATCCGCTCTCAATGCTGACAAAGGCCTCCCTGCTTCCTATAAAGTCTCTTTATAATTAGTGTAATGTGGCAAATCACATACTATTGGGGAAACACTTGTGTTACCTGCAGTTAAAGAAATTGTCAGTACTATGCTGGGGCCTGATGCGTGTGCACCATGGTGAAATCAATTCCTTTGAGTAATGACACTGTTTCAAGACGAATTGATTAGATTGCTGCTGATGTGGAAGAAATGCTTTTGGACGTGTTAAAGAACACAGAAGTTGTAATTAGAGATGAGCGAGCACCAAAATGCTCGGGTGCTCGTTGCTCGAGTCGAACTTTCCGCGATGCTCGAGAGCTCGTTTCGAGTAACGAAACCCATTGAAGTCAATGGGCGACTCGAGCATTTTTGTATATGACCGATGCTCCGCACGATGCTCATGACTTGTGAAACTCTGGAAAACCTCAGAAAGTCATGGAAACACCACAGAACCGGATAGGGAAGGGCAGGGGCAGCATGCATGACTGCATCTCAGGCTCCCAGGTCCCACTATTAAGCCAAAATGGGGGCAAGAGTCTGGCGTCACCCCCTAACAATTTTTACTTGGGACAAACCCTCATTAGCAAGGCACACCTTAGCTAAGCACCACACTACCTCCAACAAAGGACAATCACTGCCTGCGGGTCACACCGCTGCCTCTTCTCCTGGGTTACATGCTGGCATTGCTATCCAACCCCCCCGCATGATCCTACGTCCACAGCGCACACAAAAGTGTCCCTGTGCGGCATTCAGCTGCCCTCATGCCACACGCTTGCTTCATAGCCACACCACCCTCATGTCTATTTATAAGCGCGTACTGGATGAGGATGAACCGGAGGCATACACTGCAGAGGGTTGGCAGGGCCAGGCAGCGACCCTCTTTGTAAGTGTGGGCGATAGCTGATGAGAATTGATGATAAATTGACGTTCGATCATCATTCCAATCCCGTGCCACCTCCATCGCAAAATTGTCAGGAGTTGCAAACGTAGGCGTAAAGGTGCAAGCACTTTTACACATCTCCACAATGCAGCAATACTCTGTGCGGGAAGCACGTGAGCAGGCCGAGGGTCAGGCTCGGTCCCAGCCTCCATCTTGTGTGACCCAAGGTGCCGCGAGTTGCATAGCAATGGGAAATCCATGTGTCCCCACACAATTCATTCTGTGTAGGTGTTAGATAGCTCAACACTGCAATGGAAAGTCTTTGAGTTCCTTGGGCTTGCCTATGCTGTCGGTGCACAAAGATGGTATTAAACAAGAAGAAATCAGAGTGCCCAAACATGGCAGAGTTTCACCCCGCCAAAGACCTCGGCCCACATTTCTACCCTAGTCAGTCAGTCAGTCAGTGTATTTGTGTCAGACAGGTAAAACACCGCTATGGGAAGTCTTTGTGCGCTCACAGCATAGGCGAGCCAAAGGAACCCAAGGAAAGTATTAAACATGAAGCAATTACAGTGCCCAAACATGGCAGAGTTTCACTCCACCGAGGACCTCAGCCTCTGCACACACCCTCAGCAATCGTGGGCATAAAGTGGACTTGGATGCTAGTACAGCTGTGAACGTCTCATTAAATCAGTTACGGTTGCTTACACCGCTCCAAAGACTGGATTAACCAGGAAGAAGTTCCACAAGCCCAACCTGGCACAGTTGCATTTCCCCCAGGACATAGGCCTCTGCCCACACCCTCAGCAATCGTGGGCATAAAGCGAACTCCGATGCTAGTACAGCTGTGAACGTCTCATTAATGCAGTAACGCTCCTTTTGTTTGGCCCAAACCAGTGCCTCAGATAACTGTGGTAACATGAGAGAAAATACATGTTGCCCAGTGCTGATCCCCTGACCCCAAGCAGGAGGTGGCATTACAAGGCCAAGAAACCATGACCAGGACCCGCTATAGTCTGTGTGGGAAGTATGTGAGCGGGCCGAGGGTCAGGCTCGGTCCCAGCCTCCACCTTGTGTGACCCAAGGTGTCCTGAGTTACATAGCAATGGGGAATCCATGTGTCCCCACACAATTCATTCTGTGTAGGTGTCAGATAGCTCAATCAACACCGCAATGGGAAAGCCATCTGCACTCTGCACCCTACCCAAGTCAGTCGGTGTATTTGTGCCAGACAGGTAAAACACCGCAATGGGAAGTCTTTGTGCACCCATAGTATAGGCAGACCCCTGTAACATTCCTGTAGCAAAGGTATAGGCAGACCCCAGTAACATTTCTGTAGCAAAGGTATAGGCAGACCCCCGTAACATTTCTGTAGCAAAGGTATAGGCAGACACCAGTAACATTTCTGTAGTAAAGGTATAGGCGGACCCCAGTAACATTTCTGTAGCAGAAGTATAGGCAGACCCCTGTAACATTTCTGTAGCAGAAGTATAGGCAGACCCCAGTAACATTCCTGTAGTAAAAGTATAGGCGGACCCCTGTAACATTCCTGTAGTAAAGGTATAGGCAGACCCCTGTAACATTCCTGTAGTAAAAGTATAGGTAGACCCCTGTAACATTCCTGTAGTAAAAGTATAGCGGACCCCATTAACAGTTTTGTAGCAAAAGTATAGGCAGACCCCTGTAACATTTCTGTAGCAGAAGTATAGGCAGATCCCAGTAACATTTCTGTAGCAAGAATATAGGCGAACCTCTGAAACATTTCTGTAGCAAAGGTATAGGCGGACCCCAGTAACATATCTGTAGTAAAATTATAGGCAGACCCCAGTAACATTTTTGTAGCAGCAGTATAGGCAGACCCCAGTAACATTTCTGTAGCAGAAGTATAGGCAGACTCCTGTAACATTTCTGTAGCAGAAGTATAGGCAGACCCCAGTAACATTTCTGTAGCAAAGGTATAGGCAGACCCCAGTAACATTTCTGTAGCAAAAGTATAGGCGGACCCCTGTAACATTGGTGTACCATGAGTGGAAGGCCGGAAAAATTTGAGAACAGTATAGGCGAGGGCCAGAAAAATTAGTCTACCAAGAGTACAAGTGCACCCCTGAAAAATTCCTCAACCGCGAGGGCAGGTGAAACCTATAAACATTTTTTAAAGATACAGCTCGCTGTTGCTTAATTTGTAACGGAGCCTGGAGGCAGCCCTGTGAAAAAAATCGGTTTCTGTTAAAGTATCAATACTTTAGAAACTTTGAAAAATTGTAAAAAAATTAAAAGAAGAGCCTCCTCCTCCTCTTCAGCCCATACACGCTGAACAGATGACAGGCAAGCAGCATGGGTACCCTCTGCAGTGTGCCTAGCTGTCTCTCCCCCCCCCCCCCTCCTCCTGCTCCTCCCCCTCCAAAACACGCTGAGATATAGACATGAGGGTGGTCTGGCTATCAAGCGACATACTGTTATCCCCCGTCAAAGTTTCTGAGGACCTGGCAGATATCTGGCAGCCAGGCCCACTTCTCAGTAAAGAATTGGGAAGGCTGACTACCACTACGCCGTCCATGTTGCAGCTGGAATTCCACTATTGCTCTACGCTGCTCGTACAACCTGGCCAATATGTGCAACGTGGAAAACCCAGCGTGTGGGCAGGTCGCACAGCAGTCGGTGCTCTGGCAGCTGAAACCGATGTTGCAGGGTCCTCAGGGTGGCAGCGTCCGTGGTGGACTTGCGGAAATGTGCAGAGACGCGGCGCGCCTTGCCAAACAGGTCAGACAAGTGGGGGTAATTTTTAAGACCACTGGACCACCAGATTGAAGACGTGGGCCAGGCATGGCACATGTGTGAGGCTGCCGAGCCGCCATCAGGTTACGGCTGTTGTCACACACGACCATGCCCAGGTGGAGGCTCAGTTGCGAAAGCCAGAGGTCGGTCTGCTCTGTCAGACCCTGCAACAGTTCGGGGAGTCGTGTGCCTCTTGTCACCTAAGCTGATTAGTTTCAGCACGGCCTGCTGACGCTTGCCCACCACTGTGCTGCCGCACTGCGCGATACCGACTGCTGGCGACGTGCTCACACTTCTTAATTGAGAGGTAGAGGTGGCGGAGGAGGGCGAAGGTTTGGAGGAGGTGGCATAAAACGCCGCAGATACCAGCACCGAGGTAGGACCCGCTATTCTGGGGGTGGGTAGGACGTGAGCGGTCCCAGGCTGTGACTTGGTCCCAGCCGCCCCCAAATTCACCCAATGTGCCGTCAGGGAGATATAGTGACCCTGCCCGCCAGTACTTGTCTGGCGGGACTGCCGCAGCCATCATGTTTTTGAAAGCCTCCGTTTCCACAAGCCTGTACGGCAGCATCTCCAGGCTGATTAATTTAGCAATGTGCACGTTTAAAGCTTGTGCGTGTGGGTGCATGATGGCATATTTGCGCTTTCGCTCCAATGCTTGTGTTAGTGACAGCTGGACGCTGCGCTGAGAGACATTGCTGGATGGAGTCGAGGACAGTGGAGGTGAGAGTGTGGGTGCAGGCCGGGAGGCGCTCATGCCTGTGTCCTAAGAGGAGGGTTGGATCTGTGTGGCAGGTTGGGGCACAGGGGAAGAGGCAGTGGTGTGACCCGGAGGCGGTGAACGGCCTTCGTCCCACCTTGTGGGGTGCTTGGCCATCATGTGCCTGCGCATGCTGGTGGTGGTGAGGCTGGTAATGGTGGCTCCCCGGCTGATCTTGGTGCGACACAGGTTGCACACCATTGTTTGTCGGTCTTCCGCGCTCTCACTAAAAAGCATCCACACCTTTGAACACTTAGCCCTCTGCATGGAGGCTTGCCACGAGGTGGTGCTTTGGGAAACAGTTGGGGATTCTTCGCTCTGGCCCTGCCTCTACCCCTGGCCACTCCACTGCCTCCTCCAACCTGTCCTGCTGCTGCATTTGCCTCCCCCTCTGAAGACCTGTCCTCAGTAGGCTTAGCAAACCAGGTGGGGTCAGTCACCTCATCGTCCAACTGCTCTTACTCCGAATCCTCTGTGCGCTCCTCCCTTGGACTTACTGCCCTTACTACTACCTCACTGACAGACAACTGTGTCTCATCATCATCATCCTCCTCACCCACAAAAAGCTCTTGAGACAGTTGCCGGAACTCCCCAGCCTCATCACCCGGACTCTGGGAACTTTCCAAAGGTTGGGAATCGGTCACAACAAACTCCTCAGGTGAGAGAGGAACCATTTTTTCCCACTGATGGCAGGGACCCGAAAACAGTTCCTGTGAGTCTGCGTGCTCATAATATGTCATTTTCATGGAGTGAGGAGGCTGGGAGGAAGGAGTAGCAGCAGCGAGAGGATTCAGAGTTGCAGTCCCTAGGTCGGGTGTAGTGGACTGCGTAGAAGACTGGGTGGTCGATACATTGCTGGACGCATTTTCTGCCATCCACGACAGGACCTGCTCGCACTGCTCTGTTTGTAATAAAGGTCTACCATGCGGACCCGCAAATTGTGATATGAAACTGGGGACCCCTGAAACTTGCCTCTCTCCTAATCCCGCAGCAGCCGGCTGTGATTCACCATGACCAGGAACTCGACCTGTGCCCACACCCTTACTTGGACGCCCATGCCCACGTCCTCGACTCTTACCCCTACTCCTCATCATGGCAGATTAAGAATAGAGCAGGGCCCAAATAAATTACCCCCCTGTACAGAACTGACAACTGTGGCTTAATTCATCGCACACAGAGACTTGTAGATAGCGGAGGCTCTATGCTGTGACCGCTGTCTTGCGCTGATACCTAGGGGTAATTTACTGCTCGCAGAGACTTGTAGATAATAGAGGCTGTGTGGAGTGGGAGAAGACTCTAAAGCCAGTGGATAGTGCTGGTAACTGCGACTATCTCAACCCCACCAAGGAAAGGGTATTGTGAGACGCTCTGCGCAGCGGCAGAGCTGAAATACTTCGCAGTGGCCCCGGTAATATTACAGTACTGTTTAGCAGTGAGACCAATGTCTAATGCAGGGTTCCCCAACTCCAGTCCTCAGGGACCGCCAACAGGTCATGTTTTCAGGATTTCCTCAGTATTGCACAGGTGATGTAGTTATTGTCAGTGCCTCACACATTGCCACAGGTGTTCTTACCATAGGATATCCTGAAAACATGACCTGTTGGTGGTCCCTGAGGACTGGAGTTGGGGACCCCTTGTCAAATGCACTGCAGACACAGAACGGTATAAACAAAGTCGTTCGCAGTAGGCTAGGAAATGTTAGAGAGCAGTTTCACGGTGAGAGCTGGTTGTACGGCACTGCAAGCTGAGAACACTATTACTAACAGGCTGCGAACAGGCCTAGGCCCCAGATGCATAATACAAAAATGGATGCACTACTACTCCCAGCAGGCCCCAACTAAAATGCACACGGTCAGATGTAGCCCATCGAAGGAGCTTTGGGGTTTTTGCACGGAGGATCAGGACTGTATAGTGTATATTACTTTCCCTATAGAAGTGGCTGTGCCCCAACACTCTGTCTAATTCACTGCAGACAGAGAACGGTATAAATGAGGTAGTTCGCAGCAGGCTAGGAAATATTACAGAGCAAATTCAAGGTGAGAGCGGTATTGTACGGCACTGCAGCCTGAAAAAAATATTACTGAAAGACTGGGAACAGGCCTAGATGCGTAATACAAAAATGGAAGCACTACAACTCCCATCCAGCCACAAGTATAATGCACACTGTCAGATGTAGCCCTAAGAAGGACCGTTGGGGTTCTTGTAAACAGGATCCCACTCTAACACTTTCCCTATATCAGCAGCAGCACTTTCCCTATACTCTGTATAATAGACTGCAGACTGAGAACGCTATAGCTGTAATAGCCTGCACAGCCTGAGATGAAAAAAAAAAAATTGGTGCACTACTGCTCCCAGCCAGCCACAAGAGTAATGCACACGGTCAGATGTAGCCCTAAGAAGGACCGTTGGGGTTCTTGAAGACAGGACCTACGCTAACACTATCCCTGAATGAGCAGCAGCACTTTCCCTAACCTCTGCCAGTGTGTGTCTGAGGCGAGCCACGGGCGGGACCGCTTTAAATACTCGGCGGTCACTTGATCTTGCCAGCCACTCACTGCTGGGGGATGGGATAGGGCTGGCACGTGACAGAAGGAAGTGGTAATGCCTTCCCCGCATGTTTATTGGATAGAAAATGGCATAAAACATGCGGGGAAGTAAATGTTATTGACTCGAGTACCACGTGGTGTTCGTCTCGAGTATTGAGCATCTCGAACACCCTTATACTCGAATTAGTATCAAGCTCGGACAAGTACGCTCGCTCATCTCTAGTTGTAATGCAAATTGACGAGTCAACAGTTAGAGACAATGAAGCCTTGCTGCTAGATTACGTTTGTTTCATTAATCGGAATGAAGAGATAGTGGAGAAACTGTTGTTTACCAGAAATTTAACCACCGACACGAAAGGCTCCTCTATATACAAAAGAGTGGAAGAATTTTTCCAAGAAAAAACACATCCATTTAACAAATGTACTCGCTTGTGCAACCGAGGGAGCTGCACCCAAGATTTATAGCCCATTTAAAATCTGCTATACCTGGCATAATGGCCATCCGCTGTGTGATCCATCGGCAGCTCCTTGTTGCTAAACATGTATGTGAGAGATTGCATGATTCTCTGCACTATGTAGTTAATGCTGTTAAGATAAAAGCGCACTCTTTGAGCGAACATCTTTTCCGCAAGCTCTGTCAAGACCATGACGAAGAATTCGAGCATCTACTCCTACACACTGAAGTGAGGTGGCTGTCAAGAGGAAAGTGCTTACGCCGCTTCTACGAACTTTTTGACACAGTAGTCGTGTTTCTTCGGCCGATTGACCCAAGCCTTTGTGATGCAATCGAACGACGACGTCTTGACGTTGCCTATCTGGCAGACATATTTGACAAACTCAACGAGGTCAACACAAAGCTGCAAGGAGACACAATGAATTTCATTAAGGCTAAAGTCCAGACATGAAGGGAATGTGCCAGAAAATGGCTACTGTGGGCTGAGCTGATGATGTCACCGAGTCATGGTTAAAAGATACAGAATCCCTCAGAGGGCAAAATAGACTGAGGCTCAGTATATAAATGCCCACTAGATGGAGCCCTAACAGAAAGTCTATCTAGTAATGCCAGAAATAAGGCAATACCATATACCTCATACAGCACAGACAATCTTACTGAACAGAGACTGCCAAAGGCATGACACTCCCCGTCTGGTAACCCAAGGTTACCACATTAAGACCTCTTCATTGTGAAGAGTTTAGGCTCATTTTGTTTGCACATTTTGACTTCCACCTTTCTGACTTTCCCATCTTCACTAGGAAAAACCTTGGTTATGAGTCCCATTGGCCATTCATTTCTTTTTGACTGAGAGTCCTTGACAAGAACAACATTGCCAACTTCCATGTTGGGTTTACTGGAATGCCACATATTCCTCATCTGTAAAGTTGAGATGTATTGTTTCCTGCACTTTTCCCAGAACACATCTGCCAAGCTTTGTACCCATCTCCACTGACACTTGTACAAGTCTTTAGAAGCAAACTCCCCAGCAGGAGCTGTAATTGCATCGAACTTTTGCATGAGTAGAGTAGAAGGAGTAAGCAAAGGAGGGTCATCGGCATCTCTGGATATCGGCATTAATGGTCTCGCGTTTATGATAGCTTCTACTTCAGCCATAAGAGTTGTGAGGGTCTCATGGGTGAGTCTTGAAGTGCCCTCGTGGAGGAATATTGAATCAAGGATCCTACGTGCTATGCCGATCATACGCTCCCATGAGCCACCCATGTGAGAAGAATGTGAAGGGTTAAATGACCATGTGCCACCTTGGTCCGCAAGATATCTTCCTACATGGTCGCTGTCAATGTTTGAGGGAATATTCAGCTCTTTACACGCTCCAATCAAATTGGTACCTCTATCAGAACGGATTTGTTTGACTGGACCTCTAATAGAAATGAAGCGTCTTAATGCATTTATGAAGCTGGATGTGTCCAAAGACTCGATAACTTCTGTATGCACTGCCCTGATGCTCATACAAGTGAATAGGACAGCCCAGCGTTTGCTGCTTGCTTCGCCTCCTCTAGTGCGCCGCGTGATGACGGACCATGGGCCAAACACGTCGAGCCCAACATTTGTGAAAGGTGGTTCAGTGCTGAGTCGGTTAGAAGGGAGATTAGCCATTTTCTGCGACTGAAACGTACCACGGAGTTTCTGGCATGTAACACATCTGAAAATGTCATTATTCACAAGCCTTTTGGCTCCAACTATCCAAAATCCAGCTGTACATAGAGCTCCCTCAGTGAACAAACGTCCCTGGTGTTTAGTCTGTTCATGGTAATGCCGCACAAGTAGAGACGCAACATGATCGTTAGGGAGTATTACAGGATGGCACTCGTTACTATCAAGCTGTGCATTTGAGACACGTCCTCCAACTCTCAACAGTCCATTAGCATCTATATATGGGTCAAGTTTCCTGAGGGAACTATCTTTAGGCACATTCTTTTGATTTTGGAGTGATTCTAGTTCTCTTGCGTAAACCTCTTGTTGCACACAATGGATGATAACGTCCTTGGCCTGTGTAAGTTCATCCACTGTATAGCCCTTTGGACAGCAGTGCCAACCTCTGCAATGACTTGATCTTGCTGGCGTGGCTCTGAATCTGGCTATATGAATTCAGCAACTTACAGCACGGTTTAGGGACTTCCAAGTTGAGAACCTGTTAAAACGTTTAAATCCCAGCTGTTTGCTAGAAAGTGTCGTAATGAGTGTGGAAGCTTGAGGGCGAACCTCTGCATTGGAATCTGGATCTAGCAGTTCATAGGTGCCTTTCTTGTGAGTGCCCAGTACTGGTTTATAAAGGAAAGTTGGCCCTGTGAGCCATGTGGTGTTTTTAAGGAGTGGTGCCGGTACAGCTGGGTTGTGATCTGGTACATAGTGCCACTGAGTAGGTTTTGATGACTTACTAATCCTGTGGACTCTGTTATGCACATACACATAGAATCTCCTAGACTCATTGTAAATGTAGCCCAGCACTACTTTGCTGTCTGTATGAAATTCTGTGTCATCAAGTGTCATATCTATTTCTGTCACAATGAGTTCAGCTAGTTCTACTGCCAGAACGGCAGCACAAAGCTCCAGCCTTGGTATGGTAGGCTCAGGAGAGGGTGCCAGTTTTGCCTTTCCCATCACAAACCCAATATGTGTCTGGCCCTTAATGTCAATCATTTTGAGGTAGGCAACTGCAGCAATTGCTTTCACTGAGGCATCACAAAATACCCACAGCCTTTTAGACTTGACCTCTGCAATAGGCATGTGTGCATACGGCCTAGGAACGTGTAGGTCAGATAACGCTTCTAAGGAGTCTCTCCACCTTACCCACAATGTCTCCTTCTCTGGGAAAAGTGGGAAGTCCCAATCACATGTATCTGTAGTTAAGTCTCTGAGCAGCATCTTACCTTGAATGGTCACAGGAGCTGCAAACCCAAGCGGGTCGTAGATGCTGTTGATCGTAGATAGGACACCGTATCGTGTGAATGGTTTTGGCTTTTGATCCACCTGAAAGGTAAAGGTGTCGTTGTTGAGGTCCCAGTTGAGCCCTATGCTGCGCTGCAAGGGTATTGTGGCCATTGCCAAGTCTAGATCCTTCAGGTCATTGACGTAATCTTGAGACGGAAAGGCTTCCATGACAACCTTGCTGTTTGAAGCTATCTTATGGAGTTTGAGGGTCGAACAAGCAAGCATACTTTGGGTTCTTTTGAGTAGGTCGATTGCTGCATCTGGTGATGGAAGTGATTTCAGGCTATCATCCACATAAAAGTCTTTCTACAAATTGCCTGACATCTCGTCCATATTCTTCTTCACCTTCTCGGGCAGACCTTTTGAGTCCATAGATGTATGTACTTTCATTCGATATTCCATTATGTCTTTGGTTTGGTCATTGTCTTTAAACCAGAAAAATCTCAAGAACTTCCTGTGTTCTTCTTTCACTAGAAAACAATGAAACATCTGCTGTATGTCGGCAACAATGGAAATTAATCCATTACGGAACCTAATGAGCACTCCTAAAAGTGTGTTATTGAGGTCTGGTCCGGTCATGAGAACATCATTGAGGGAGACTCCTTCACACTGTGAACTGGAGTCAATTACTACCCGGATCTGTCCTGGCTTCTTAGGGTGGTAGACACCAAAGATTGGTAGGTACCAGTGTTCCTCCTTTTCTCTTAAAGGTGGAGCAACTCCGTATGACCGTTTTCAAATATCTTCCCCATGAATGTGAAGAAATGTTCACTTATATCTGGTCTTCTTAGAAGGTTGCGTCTGAGTGAGGAAAAGCGCTTCAGTGCTTGATCTCTGTTGTCGGGGAGATGGCGTCTCTGAGTTTTGAAAGGAAGTGGTTCCACCCAACTGTTTGTTTCATCCTTGAAAAAACCTTGTTTCATTATGTTCAAGAAGGCTTCGTCTTCAATAGAGGGGGTGATTTTGTGGTCGTCTTTTGTCCTCTGGAACACTGTGCATCCTAAGTGGTCTCTGTCCTCGTCACAGAAATGGGTCCTGATTTCCGTAGAGTGAGAGTATGAAATACTGTTAGGTTTTTTCTTATCAGGAACCTGTTAGGACAAGGCTGGAAAAAGGATGGAAATCCATTTTCCAATGTATTAGTGCAAAAGGAATTTACCGTGGATGGTTTGTGGACGTTTCTTAGGCAGACGTCACCTACAATGACCCATCCTAGGTCTAGCTTCTGCGCAAATGGAGAATTGTGAGGGCCATTTTCTGACCTTGTAGACTCTTATGATGTCCCTTCCAAGCAGAAACACTATTTGAGCCTTAGGATATAAAGCAGGAATGAGATGGGCCATGCTCTTCAAGTGCTTATGTGGTAATGCTGCTTCAGGTGTAGGAATCTCCTCTCTGTTGTTTGGAATTTGATTACATTCTATCAGTTTAGGTAGAGGCAGGGATGTTTCACCATCCATGGATTCAATTTAAAAACCAGTAGCTCTTCTTCCGGCTTCTTCGGTCACGCCTGTGCAAGTCTTAAGTGAATATGTTCTTCGATGGTGAAGATGTCCAAGAAAGTAGAGCTGGCAAGGAACCTGTTGCTTTGATCGTCAAGAATGGTATACAACCTTACAGACATTTCTTTGTGTCCAATTGGATAAACTTTAACAAGACAAATCTTAGAGCAGGATTTACCTCTGAGGCCCTCTCCACAGACTTGGGTACACTGGGGTGACACTTCAGGAAGTACTGTGACTTTCTCCTCCCCACCATGCTCTGTAGCCTGGTCTGAAGGCGTGAGAGTCCATGGGGCCGGCTCGGGATGTAAGGCCGTGGTATGCTCCTTACTATCACATTCTGAACACTCGATGTTTGCTGTACAGTCTTTCGCCCGATGAGATGTTGAGGCACAACACTTGTAGCATACTTGGTTTTCCTTGAGAAAGGCTTTCCGGTCCTTAAGAGGTTTTTCTCTGAATCCTCTACATTTTTGCAATGGGTGAGGCTTCTTATGTAGAGGACACTCTTTGCAAGGGTCTCTTGTTGAGGGATGCACAGCAGATATGCTGGTTTTGTGTGCTGCAACAGGTGTAGCTTTCGGGTTATGAAGTGAAGCAGGTTTGTTAGTTCTGGTGTAAGCGGTTTCAAATGTTGAGAAGTCAAAACTTGGGTCGTTCCTAGTCTTTGATTGTTGGCGTATGAAATCCACAAAAAAGGAGAATGGAGGGAATGAGACGTTGTGCTGTTGTTTGTACTTGGAGCCTTGAGTAATCCACCTTTCTTGTAGACTGTAAGGTAATTTCTGTACAATGGGGTTGACACCACGTGCTGTGTCTAAAAATGTGAGACCTTGCAAGTTTCCCTCACCTTTAGCAACTTCGAGTTCCATCAGCAGATCCCTTAATTCTCTCAGCTTCTGAAATCCTTTATTGGGAATCTTAGGAAAATCCTCAATCCTTTTGAAGAGTGTGTTTTTTACAGCTTCTGGTGAGCCATAACACTCCTCCAGTCTTTCCCATATCATTTTTAGTCCTCTACTTGGGTAGTTAATGTTGATGTCTCTAATTCGCTTTGCATGCTCTGCTGACTCGTTGCCTAACCATTTGACTAGGAGGTCAACTTCTTCACTTACAGACAGGTCGAGATCTTTCGTCATATTTTTGAATGATGAACACCATGCTCTATAGCCTTCAGGTCTGTCATTAAACTTTGTGAGTCCTTTAGTTATTAGCTCACGTCGTACAAAGAATTTGACGAGGTCTGTCATACCCTGATCTCTGCGTGGTAGATCTGAAGCAGAGTTGCTTTGTGGAGGTCCTAGTGAGTTACCGTGATTCTTTGGCACGCTGCTATGATAATAGTCACTGTCTGTAGGTTCATTCTTACTGGTGGCGACCCCAGTACTCCAAACATTTGTTGGTTCAAGCTCAGGTTGTACTGAGGGCCGACTGAAAACTAAACTGCTATCTAATTTGATGTTGGCATTTGGTCTGCTGAGGTCACTTGCTGTGTTGCCGGTTGCTGGCAGAGCTCTTTTTGGAGATTTGACTCCTTTCCTGTATCTGAACACAAGTCGTCACCCGACTTAGCATGTAGCTGTACATAGTCTGAAGTACGCTGGAGATTGTCTTGGTGACCAGAACTGCGCCTAGACATGTTGCTGAATCTTTCACCTGCGTAGATCGCTGCTTTCTCCAAAGCCTCTGCTTCGGCCACAGCAGCTGCAGCTTCTTTCTCTACTGATAGCTTTTCCAGTGCTGCTTCCATGCGTGCTTTCTCTACTTTAAATTGCCTTTCTTGCTCAGCATAATGCACTCGCATTTTGGCGGCTTCCGCTTTCGCACGAGCAATGGCGACTGTAGAGCTACTCACTGACCCTTTTGAGCTTCTGGAGCTAGCTGAGATGTGAGACCTTGTCTCATACAGTCCAGTCTCTAACGTTGACATGGTGATGCTCCGGACGAGCTTACGTGCTTACCGCTGTAGTGGGCATCCTGTAGCAGTATCTCTGCGTATAGCGCTAAGCGTGGTTTGGTATCCTGCTGTCTAGACTGCTGGTGCCCCGTGTCCAGCCTGTGAGAAGTCCCTGTTTCTCTATCCAGTCTGTGAGGGGCCGTCGTTGTACTGGTATCCAGTCTGTGAGGGGCCGTCATTTTACTGGTCTGTCCTCCCTGAGTAGACCATAAGTAGACAGGCAGATAACCTTCCCTGCAACACAATGACGATGGAGCAATGTCCGCTTTCAACTTTATTGCAAGGTAGAAGTAAAACTGTAGAACAAAGAAAATAATGCACTTAGGAATGTACTCTAACATAGCAGGACATAGAATACATTACATACATGTGAGAAGACAGGAAGCATGTAATACAGCCATGAGAGATGATAACCCTAGGACACATGCTATGCTATCTGAATAACAAACATAAGACTAGAAACTATAAAAGTGGTATAATCATGGAACTGGAAACATATATAGACAGGATGCTAAGAGTAGGACATCAGGTAGGAGTTATCACATACCGACGATGCCGCTGTGAGCCTGGATAATAAAGGTTTCCAGAGGGTCTCTAGAACAGTCCAGACATGAAGGGAATGTGCCAGAAAATGGCTACTGTGGGCTGAGCTGATGATGTCACCGAGGGCTGAGCTGATGATGTCACCGAGGGCTGAGCTGATGATGTCACCGAGGTCATGGGTAAAAGATACAGCATCCCTCAGAGGACAAAATAGACTGAGGCTCAGTATATAAATGCCCACTAGATGGAGCCCTAACAGAAAGTCTATCTAGTAATGCCAGAAATAAAGCAATACCATATACCTCATACAGTACAGACAATCTTACTGAATAGAGACTGCCAAAGGCATGACAGGTATAATCTCTTCCTTCATTGCCAAACTGGACCTTCATACCAATAACCTGAGTAAACGCAAGCTGTCAGATTCCCAGTCTTAAAGAAATTGCACGCAAAGAAAGAGACAAACTTTAAGATGCAAACTTAGACGTTTTTTGCTCACTCCTCAAACAAGCCAAAGAAGACATGCCAACTAGGTTTCATGATTGATGTACCCTTGAAATACCAATGTGGGTATTCAATCCATTTTCAGCAGACGCAGGAGAACTTCATCCCAGATTACAAGAGCAGCTGATTGACTTGAACATGATAGCAAAGCCCAAGGACTACTCCAACAATGTGGCTATGAATGTTTTTGGGTGAAAGTCAAGAATTCCTATCCTATCCTGTGGCAGGAAGTGAAGTTGCTCATGTTAGCTTTTCCATCTACGTACTTAGTGGAGAGGGGCTTCAGCACCGTTCAGCAGCTCCTGACAAGAGTGAGAAACAAACTTCAGATATGTGTAAGGGGCGGTTGAGACTGTGGTTGATGAAGATAGAAGCAGATATCGCCAAATTTGTGTAAACTCATGAGGCCCAATGCAGCCATTAATGACACAGATTGATTGTGACAAACATTATTATTAGTTGAATTTCATTATTCTTGCATTTTAATTAGCCTTCTGACCATTAAGAATTAAGGTGCATCTTGTATTTTCTTTATCATTTGATAGAAATGTATAAAGATGGTATTATTGCTTGCTTCCCTCCAAAAATTATCTTATGCAATAAAACCTATTTATTATTGTATCCACAATTAATGGGATTTTAAATACTAGTAATTATTAGGAAATTATAGTACTAGTGTTTTTGGTGGCACTGCACACACACAGTAGCTAGATTACCACACAAGACAAACACAGCTTGCCTCCTCCCACAACTGTGACATCTCCACAGGTCCTTCAGCCCAGCAGATCTCTGTGGTGGCGGTAGGTCGGTGTCTTCTGTCAGGACTGCTGACTTGTGTCTTCTGACATAATAGCGGTTTAGTTGTATTCTCATTTTGGTTTTTTTTGTCCTACCCTTTTCAAGAGCTCCAACTGTGTTTTTTCTTCTGTCGGTCAGACTCTGTGTTTTATATACGTTGTAGGACCTTCGATGACACCACCAGGGGGCGGAGCATAAGAATCACACACACACACATACATATATACTCACAGACAAGTGGTCATTAGTAGTTTGATTTAGCTGACTAAAATACTTCTTTATCATTAATTATGAAAACATGTTTGTAAAAATTACCAATCTGTTAAAGACTATCGAACTTTCCAACAAAAGTATTCGGTATTTTAATTTGTACTTTTAACTTTGTAAACAAGGTAAACTTTGACTGGGTTTAAACTAGTAAGGCTTCAGGAGCACTGGTCACCGTTCCAATATCTAAAGGGGGCGCTGAGCTTAAAAAGGTTGAGAAACAGTGGTCTAAACAGTCCATATATGGGGCCACACATACTGCGGTAGTTCTAGCTCATCTAGGAGGCTGTTTTTGTGGGTAACAGTCCACGTTGGGAATTCTAGAGGGCTCGTATGTTCCTTCCCTTCTGATAGGGCAAGTCTCTTGGCCCATGTGGCCTTCCAATCAGCAATGGAGGCTCTTTACCTGGCCAGTGATTGTGGAATGATTTGGTGGTCCTCTCACTTCTCTGGGAATAGGAGTTTTTCTGTTTCCTACAAGCCTGCAGGGGAATTGAGGCCTAGCTGCATGGCGGGATCTGTGGGACTCGCAGATTCAGCAAGGCCTAGTGATTCTGGAGAAAGAATGGCACCTGTGAGACCTGAAAAGTTTCAAATCGCTTAGTGGCTTCCGCATGTATGTCTGCAGGAGTGGGACTGAGGCCTGATGGAGTGAGGGTGCCCGCAGAGTTGGTGGAGTCTGCGGGGCCTAGCAGGGTCGAAGGAGTTGGCGTACCCTTCCTGGCATCAGCTCCAGAAACAGCGATGTCCTCAGCAATATCCGTAGGTGCTCCACCACTAGCAGCAGGAGCATTGTGGCCTGCGTGGGTAGCTTTGCAAGCACCAGCTTCTTCAGATCATCACCAAACGTCCAGCCATGCTCCCAATAAAGAATAGTCCATTGGAACTCCCTTGTGGTGAAGCTCCAGGTGGATCTTGGTTTGATGCAGTACTGCAGAGGTGCTTCTTCTCCTAACTCCAGTGCAGGCCTAAGTTTGGCGCCAGTGGAGTCAAGATCTACCCAGGGGGGGAGCTTAGCTGGCTGAGCTATGTGTTCCACTCTGGGGGATGGCTGCCGCACTTCTCTGACTCTAGTTTTGGCGGGCATTTCTCTCTGCTCTGATTTTGCTGGCTTTTCTGGAAGGTGCTCAATAACTTTCCCGCGCTTTGGCACCATAATGAAAGACTGTGGTGCATTATAAATTTTCAACTTCTGCATGCCATTTTGGACATCTCTTTTGCGGCAATACAGTTTTAAACAATCCTTCCTCGCAGTAGGAAACTAGACATCACACGTTCCCTCCTCACTGGCTTTTCTCTGAATAAAGTTACATTTCTTTACTTTCTAGCTTCTTTCCAACGAGCATATACCAGCTGTCCGTTTTCACAGCTGGCTAATATAAGCTGCGATCTGATGCATTGGATTCCAATGCATCAGACCACATGGTTGTGTTCCTGAGACGTAAAAGCGCCTGGCCAGCCTAATATGGCACCGGGCATTTTTATGTCGGGCCCAAAGGATAGTCCTTGGGCCGGAATACATTGGCCGAGGGTGGGAGTGAGTCTAGTAACGTGGCTGCTAAACTCCCTCCCTCTGCTCTCCTCCCCACTGGCTCTCTGCAATGGGAGGAGGTGGGATGGGGGCGGAGCTAAGCGTCATCCCGCCTCCTCCCTTTGCTGGCTGTGGACAAGAGGTGGGACAGAGGCGGAGCTAAGCTCCCACCCTCTCCCCGCCCCTTGTCTGTAGTCATCAATAGGAAGGAGGCGGGACAGGCGGACGCTTAGCTTCGCCCCCTCCTATTGCAAAGAATGAGCGGGGAGGAGAGGACAGGTGAGCCTGCGATGGGGAGGTAGGGAAAATGGGCGACGGCATGGCAGTCTCAGCGTATATGGGCCGGGACCTATGCCGTCTGAACAGGCGCGCAAAAGCTTGATTTGTGCACCTATTCACCAGTTTTATCTCTTACAACGTAGCGTATATCATTCAGCCGTGAAAACGGCAGCCGATATTGCTCGTGGGAGAGAAGCCTCACACAATGAAATCCAGATTTTCAAGATGGATTAACCCCTCTTATTCCGATTAACTTTTCATATGCTGGTAAACTTTTTAAGTAACTTTTTAAAGCACAAAAAGACATTTTTCTATTTCCAGAATAAAGTCCTATCTCTGCTCAGACTCAGAGGGTCCACAACCTTGCTCTTTCCTCTGAGGGTTGGAGGGATCTTGTCCTAGCTGTAGGTGGGCTCAGAGGGCTTGCACAAATCTTGTCCATGAGAGTAAAGCTCAGGGGATCTATTCTATGCGGTTTTTGGTGGAAGGAACGCAGATTAATTTTGTTCGTACTTTGGCGCAAAGGCTTATCCTGTTCATGACTCCAAAACTTCTGCGAGGAGGAGGGCAACAAAATGATGGTAGTCATGATGATATGGCTGCTCCTCTCCGATGGAAAACGCAGCCCGCTGCAGCGCTGCGCTGTGGTAAATGGCAGTATTCATTTAAGGGGCTACCAACAGAATCAGGTAGCGGAAGATGTTTGTTGTAACGCAGTCCATATATGGGTAGGGACCCGTTCTGAACAAAAATAATAATTTACTAAAAGAACTAAACAAAAATGAGGGTAATAGTCTTGACCTGGAGTGTATAGTGTGGTACCTCAGTTCAGATGTTATAGATGGTGGGAAGGGACTCCAGGAAGCAGGCTCAGGTGGGAAAACACTTTATTGGCAGGGACAGAGAGAGGTCTTTACTTCGCAGCAGTTACACAAGTTGAATTACATTTACTAGAGCAGAACTTGAGACAGAGAAACACTTTTCTTAGATTTGAGAATTTAGGGTTGAATTTCCCCTTCTTGTCCTCCTGACTTTAAACTCCAGCTTCACTTCTCTGACCTTGACTATTCAAGGTCCTTTCTTGAATTATTCCCCTTCACAGTATAGATATTTCTTATTTTTACTATATTATATTTTAAAAGCAGGGCACAAGATTGTCGCATGCGCCTTGCTCCTGTGTACGTATTTAGTCTTGAACGATGCTGGATCAATAGGGAAATTATATAATGTGGATTTATTTATGAGATGATAGGTCAAACCCTTCCCTTCTTAGATATCTGATTGGTCATGACCAATAATAACTCCACCCCGGGGCTGATCAATATTGGTAATAAGCAGGGTGAATATCTTAGATCCACAGATGCCTGTAGTCCACCATCAGGGCTACAAGCCTTTTTTCATAATTTATTATTTTTGTATTCACTTGGTAGCCAGCAGACAGGGCGCTTTGTGTCAGACTAGTCTGGGGGTAGATCATTATTCCTGGAGCTCTGTATCCATGTAACAACCATTGGGCTCTCAGATCTCTGTCATCTATTCGAAGTTACAAGTAGAAGCTAGAAATCTCTGAATGTTAAGGAGGTTAGACAACTCACTTATACTTAGCAAGTCACTAGGATCGAACCTTGAGCCTAGTAGATATCTCTTCTGATAGAGATTCTGGCTAGCATTGTTCAGTATTAAGATAGGCTTTACTGACTAAATCAATACCAAAGATGCACTCGGTTGAACTTTGAACTATCATAACCGTTCAGCCGAAGGAAGTCTGTGCATGAAGTGCGCAAAACTGGTTCAGTGACATACACACGGAGTCATTGACCAATAACGAACACCAGCGCCGCTATGATCGACAGCCCTGGCTTCGTACCCTCTGGTCACCTAGTATTCTAGCACTCAGACATTACAGAACAAAACTGGGTCCTATTGCATGTTTGAGGGATAATATCTACGATCCCCTTCTTTTAATGTAGGTTCTTGATGAACTGCCAACCTGGTAGGGAAACGCGTCGACCCACAAACCAAAAATTAGTACATCATAAATGCAGCATTCTGACCTTATTGTGATGTGCTAAATCACTTCATGGGAGGCTCATATAGTTTCTTTGATAAACAGCTTAGGCTGTCAGGTTTCCTTCAACATCTATGTGTCTGACAGGCTAGTCTAATTTTTAAACTTTGACCATCAGCAAAGAACCTCCATGTAGGGGTTTTCAATGTTTTTATCTGAGTTCAGTATATGCATGTCTGTCTATGTTGCCTGCGCTTGTTCTTCCCTTCCACATGGGAGCAAAACGTGCGCAACCTAATCTTTGCCCTGCTTTTACAGCATTATGTAGTCAAAATGATACCTTTTATTATGTCTATACTGGGAAGGGCCAATGTACAAAGAGCATTCAGAGAGCGCCCTAAGGGGGACAGTTGGTTGTTTTGCTGAGCAGTTCTCATCCTCTGGTAACAGGGAGAGCTGCAGAAATAATTTTGGGGTTTCTCTAAACAGAGAATCTCCCCCAAAAGGAAAATACAGAAAGAAACTATCAATTAAAAGAGATCTGCGCTCTTGAACTGTAAAGTTATCATCCCCCCCCCCCTCCTCTCCAGTAAGTGCCGCTTTTCTTTTTTCTCTTTTTTATTCTGCAACATTCATGATTGATAACTTTACACTTCAAGAGCGCAGATCTCTTTTTATTGATAGTTTCTTTCTATACTGTGAAGGGCCTTTAACCCTTTCCAATCCACTGTCTGATGTCTGAAGACATTCTGATTTGAAGGCTGTACAGCTCCGATGGCGGAAGACATCCGGCAGGGTATTCTTACTGTATATTCCTGGCCGCTCTGTTGTCGGGGGCCTCTCCAGCATGTCCAATACCGCAGTACTGGCGCTAGCAAGCAGACGGCGCCATTGTATAATGGAAGAAAGAGAAAGCCCCCTTGGAAACCCTGAATCCAAAATTGGATTGCAAAGGGTTAATATTATATAGACTATTCTGCCTCAGTGAAAATCTTTCTTGCTTATTCCCAATAGCTTCTTGCTGCTGTTTCATCTGCCTGATCTTCTCCCCTTCTCTACCTCTCTCCACTGCCGACTCTCTGTCCAACAAACATAACTTGGCTGTGGTACTCACGCTTAATGTTCCTCCTTCCCTCCACACTGGCTGCTCCCCATGTTACTGCTTTCTCTTCAGACTCCAACTAACTTTACTCTACCCACTCCTCCCTTTTATTATGTCACTTTCACCTAACACGTGAGAAGCGCTTAAGCTCCAATCCTAGGGCCCCTAACAACTAGTTAACTAGCCAATCTATGAGCTAGTTGGGGTTGATTGACAATCATGCGGAGTTTGGTTGCAGGAGCACACAAATTTGACATATAATAAATAGAGATGAGCGAGCACCAAAATGCTCGGGTGCTCGTTGCTCGAGTCGAGCTTTCCGCGATGCTCGAGAGTTCGTTTCGAGTAACGAACCCCATTGAAGTCAATGGGCGACTCGAGCATTTTTGTATATGACCCATGCTGCGCTAAGGTTTTCATTTGTGAAAATCTGGAAAACCCAAGAAAGTGATGGAAACGACACAGAAACGGATAGCGCAGGCGAGGGGCTACATGCTGGGCTGCATTTCAGGTTCCCAGGTCCCACTATTCAGCCACAATAGCAGCAAGAGTGCCCCCCCCCCCTAACAATTGTTACTTCGGACAAACCCTCATTAGCAAGGCATACCTTAGCTAAGCACCACACTACCTCCAACCAAGCACAATCCCTGCCTGCGGGACACACCACTGCCTCTTCTCCTGGCTTACATGCTGCCCAACCCCCCCACACGAATCTGCGCCCGCAGTGCGCACCAAAGTGTCCCTGCGCAGCCTTCAGCTGCCCTCATGCCACATGCTGGCCTCATAGCCACACCACCCTCATGTCTATTTATAAGTGCGTCTGCCATGAGAAGGAACCGGAGGCACACACTGCAGAGGGTTGGCACGGCCAGGCAGCGACCGTCTTTAAAAGGGGCGGAGCGATAGCCCACAATGCTGTGAAGAATCCATAAGAAATTGACGTTCGATCCTCATTCCAATCCTGTGCCACCTCCGTCAGGAGCTGCAAACGTGGGCATGAGTTACATAGCTACGGGGAATCCATGTGCCCACACAGTATTCATTATGTCTAGGTGTCACATAGCTCAATTGACACTGCAAGGGGAAAGCCACCTGCGCTCTGCCCTCTACCCAAGTCAGTCAGTGTCTTTGTGCCAAACAGGTCAAACACCGCAATGGGAAGTCTGTGTGCACCAACAGCATAGGTGGGTCCTAGGAAACCCAAGACATGAACAATAAAGAAATCAGAGCGGCCAAACATGGCAGACTTGCACAGCGCCCACGACATAGGCCTCGGGCCACAGCTTCAGCAATCATAGGCAGGAAGCTTTCCTTTCACCGCTCCAATGACTGGATTAGCAGGACAAAGCTCCACAGCCCCAACCTGGAGTAGTTGCACTTCCCCCGGGACATAGGCCTCAGCCCACACCCTCAGCAAACGCGGGCATGAAGCGGACTTTGATGTTAGTTCATCTGCGACGGGCTCAGTAAATCAGTTACGTTTTCTTTCCACGCTCCAATGACTGGATTAGCCAGAAAAAAGTTGCACAGCCCCAACCTGGCGCAGTTACAGTTCCCCCGCGACATAGGCCTCGGACAACAGCTTCAGCAATCGCAGGCAGGAAGCGGACTTTCACTGCACCCAGGACATAGGCCTCTGCACAAACCCTCAGCAATCGCGGGCCTACTGCGGACTCCAATGCTAGCGTAGCTGTGAACGTCTCATTAGCGCTGTATCGCTCCTCTTGTTTGTCCCCATGCAGCGCCCTGGATAGCTGAGCTAACATGAGATAAAATACAGGTCGGCTTCGGCCCACACTGCATGCCCTAGTCAGTCTGGCCTTTTTTCATAGTCACTGGCAGGTACAACTCCACTCTGGGATGTCTGTGTGGACCCACAGCATGGGTGGGTCCCAGGAAGCCACCGACGGTACATTAATAAATCCCATTGCAGTGCCCCGGGTAGCTGAGCTAACATGAGATAAAGTACAGGTTGGCTTCGGCCCACACTGCATGCCCCAGTCAGTCTGGGTTTTTTTCATAGTGCCAGGCAGGTACAACTCCGCTATGGGAAGTCTGTGTGGAACCACAGCATGGGTGGCTCCCTGGAACCCACCAACGGTACATAAATTAATCCCATTGCAGTGCCCCGGATAGCTGAGGTAACATGAGATAAAGCACAGGTTGGCTTCGGCCCACACTGCATGCCCCAGTCAGTCTGGGTTTTTTTCATAGTGCCAGGCAGGTACAACTCCGCTATGGGAAGTCTGTGTGGAACCACAGCATGGGTGGCTCCCTGGAACCCACCAACGGTACATAAATTAATCCCATTGCAGTGCCCCGGATAGCTGAGGTAACGTGATATAAAATACTGGTTGGCTTCGGCTCACACTCCATGCCCTAGTCAGTCTGGGTTTTTTTTTAGGGCCAGATACGTAAAACACCGCGATGGGAAAACTTAGTGCACCCATACTAGTGCACAGACCCCTGTGATATTCCTGTAGCAAAGGTATAAGCTGACCCCACTAACAGTTATGTTGCAGAAGTCTAGGGAGACATCAGTAACATTTCTGTAGTTACAGTATAGACAGACCCCAGTAACATTTCCGTTGCAGCAGTATAGGCAGAGCCCAGTAACATTTCAGTAGCAGCAGTATAGGCAGAGCCCAGTATTTGTAACATTTCAGTAGTAACAGTATATACCGACCTGAGTAACATTTCCGTAGCAGCAGTATAGGCAGAGCCCAGTATTAGTAACATTTCAGTAGTAGCAGTATAGACAGACCACAGTAACATTTCAGGAGCAGACGTATAGGCAGACCGAAGTAACATTTCTGTTGCAGAAGAATAGGCAGACCCCTGTAGCATTACTGTGGCAGAAGTATAGGCAGGCAGACCCGAATTACATTTCTGTAGCATGAGTGTAGGCCAACCCCTGACACATTGGTGTACCATGAGTGTAGGCGAAGGCCAGAAAAATTACTTGGATTACAGTGTAGGTGAGGGCCCAAAAATTTTTTTGTACCAACAGTAAAAATGTACCCCAGAAAAATTGCTCAACCGAGAGGGCAGGTGAAACCCATTAATATTTTATCTCACTGTGGCTTAATTTGTAACAGAGCCTGGAGGCAGCCCTGTTAAAAAAAATTGGTTCATGTCGAAGTTTCAATGCTTTAGTTACAAACGTAGAAATATTGTTTTAAAAAAGTTATATGAGCCTTTTGGGCCGCAGAAAAATTGGCAGTTCAGCGTGATGACATGATGTTTCAGGAGGAGGAGCAGGAGGAGGAGGACTAACATCATACACAGATTGACAAAAGTAAATGTTCCTTTTTTACGGTGATAGAGAACAATGCTTGCATCCACGGTTGCAGCGAAAAGAATCTTTAGGTAACGCTGCTCTCCGCTGGTGGAGAAGAGAAGTCTGGGAAAATCCAGGCTTTGTTCATCTTTATGAGTGTAAGCATGTCGGCACTGGCAGTTGACAGGCGGGTACGCTTATCCGTAATGATTCCCCCAGCTGCACTAAACACCCTCTCTGACAAGACGCTAGCAGCAGGGCAAGCAAGCACCTCCAGGGCATACAGCGCGAGTTCGGGCCACGTGTCCAGCTTTGACACCCAATAGTTGTACAGAGCAGAGGCGTCACGGAGGACGGTGGTACGATCGGCTACGTACTCTCTCACCATCTTTTTACAGTGCTCCCTCCGACTCAGCCTTGACTGGGGAGCCATAAAGCTGGCAAAGGCCTTGGAGAGTGTTCCCCTGCCTGCGCTGAACATGCTGCCTGATCTCCGCGCCTCCCCTGCTACTTGGCTCTCGGAACTGCGCCTTCTGCCACTAGTGCTGTCAGATGGGAAGTTTACCATCAGTTTGTCCACCAGGGCCCTGTGGTATTGCATCACTCTCGAACCCCTTTCCTCTTCGGGAATGAGAGTCGAAAGGTTCTCCTTATACCGTGGGTCGAGCAGTGTGTACACCCAGTAATCTGTAGTGGCCAGAATGCGTCTAACGCGAGGGCCACGAGAAAGGCATCCTAACATGAAGTCAGCCATGTGTGCCAGGGTACCTGTACGCAACACATCGCTGTCCTCACTAGAAAGATCACTTTCAGGATCCTCCTCCTCCTCCACAGGCCATACACGCTGAACAGATGAGAGGCAAGCGGAATGGGTACCCTCTGCAGTGGGCCCAGCTGTCTCTTCCCCCTCCTCCTCCTCAGGCTCCTCCCCCTCCTCCTCCTCCTCCAAAATGCGCTGAGATATAGACATGAGGGTGGTCTGACTATCCAGCGACATACTGTCTTCCCCCATCTCCTGTTCCGACCACAAAGCGTCAGCCTTTATGCTTTGCAGGGATCCTCTCAAGAGGCATAGCAGAGGAATGGTGACGCTAATGATTGCAGCATCGCCGCTCACCATCTGGGTAGACTTCTCAAAGTTTCCAAGGACCTGGCAGATGTCTGCCATCCATGCCCACTCCTCTGTAAAGAATTGAGGAGGCTGACTCCCACTACGCCGCCCATGTTGGAGTTGGTATTCCACTATAGCTCTACGCTGCTCATACAGCCTGGCCAACATGTGGAGTGTAGAGTTGCCACCAGGTTACGGCCGTTGTCACACACGACCATGCCTGGTTGGAGGCTCAGCGGCGAAAGCCAGCGGTCGATCTGCTCTGTCAGACCATACAACAGTTTGTGGGCCGTGTGCCTCTTCTCTCCTAAGCTGAGTAGTTTCAGCACGGCCTGCTGACGCTTTCCCCACCGCTGTGCTGCCGCGCCGTGCAACACTGACTGCTGGCGACGTACTGCTGACACATTTTAATTGCGAGATAGAGGTTGTGTAGAAGGAGGAGGAGGAGGAGGGGGAAGGTTTAGTGGAGGTGGCATACACCACCGCAGATACCAGCACCGAGCTGGGGCCCGCAATTCTGGGGGTGGGTAGGACGTGAGCGGTCCCAGGCTCTGACTCGTTCCCAGCCTCCAATAAATTCACCCAATGTGCCGTCAGGGAGATATAGTGGCCCTGCCCGCCTGTGCTTGTCCACGTGTCCGTTGTTAAGTGGACCTTGGCAGTAACCGCGTTGGTGAGGACGCGTACAATGTTGCGGGAGACGTGGTCGTGCAGGACTGGGACGGCACACCGGGAAAAGTAGTGGCGACTGGGGACCGAGTAGCGCGGGGCCGCCGCCGCCGCCATCATGTTTTGAAAAGCCTCAGTTTCCACAACCCTATACGGAAGCATCTCCAGGCTGATCAATTTGGCAATGTGCACGTTTAACGCTTGAGCGTGCGGGTGTGTGGCGGCGTATTTGCGCTTTGGCTGCAATGCTTGTGCTAACGACAGCTGGGCGTTGCGCTGAGAGACATAGCTGGATGGGGCCGAGGACAGCGGAGGTGAGGGTGTGGGTGCAGGCCAGGAGGCGCTCATGCCTGTGTCCTGAGAGGGTGGTTGGATCTCAGTGGCAGGTTGGGGCACAGGGGGAGAGGCAGTGGTGCGACCTGGAGGCGGTGAACGGCCTTCGTCCCACCTTGTGGGGTGCTTGGCCATCATATGCCTGCGCATGCTGGTGGTGGTGAGGTTGGTAGTGGTGGCTCCCCGGCTGATCTTGGCGCGACAAAGGTTGCACACCACTGTTCGTCGGTCGTCCGCACTCTCAGTGAAAAACTGCCAGACCTTTGAGCACCTTGGCCTCTGCACTGTGGCTTGGTGCGAGGGGGTGCTTTGGGAAACAGTTGGGGGATTCTTCGCTCTGGCCCTGCCTCTACCCCTGGCCACCCTACTGCCTCTTCCACCCTGTCCTGCTGCTGCACTTGCCTCCCCCTCTGAAGACCTGTCCTCAGTTGGCTTATCAAACCAGGTGGGGTCAGTCACCTCATCGTCCAGCTGCTCTTCCTCAGAATACTCTGTGCGCTCCTCCCTCGGACTTACTGCCCTTACTACTACTTGAGTGATAGACAACTGTGTCTCATCGTCATCGTCCTCCTTACCCACTGAAAGCTCTTGAGACAGTTGCCAGAAGTCCCCAGCCTCATCAGCCGGACCCCGGGAACTTTCCAAAGGTTGGGCATCGGTCACGACAAACTCCTCCCGTGGGAGAGAAACCATTCCTGCCCAATCTGGGCAGGGGCGCGAGAACAGTTCCTGGGAGTCTGCCTGCTCCTCAGAATGTGTCATTGTAATGGAGTGAGGAGGCTGGGAGGAAGGAGGAGCAGAAGACAGAGGATTCAGAGTTGCAGTAGTGGACGGTGTAGAAGACTGGGTGGTCGATACATTGCTGGATGAACTTTCTGCTATCCACGACAGGACCTGCTCACACTGCTCTGTTTGTAATAAAGGTCTATGACGTGGACCCAAAAATTGTGATATGAAGCTGGGGACCCCAGAAACTTGCCTCTCTCCTAATCCCGCAGCAGCCGGCTGCGATTCACCTGGACCAGGAACTCGGCCTATGCCCCCAACCTCACCTGGAACTCTGCGTCCTCGCCCACGTTCATGTCCTCTGCCCCTACCCCTCAGCATGGCGGTTTACGAATAGAGCAGACACAGAGCGGTGTAAAAAATGTTGTGAATTATTGGTGTGCAGTTGGTGGCTGACAGCGGTTATGTAACGCAAACTGCAGCCAGAAATAAATTATACGGAAGGCTGCAAGCACGCCTAGCTGTGCAATAGTGAGGTGCTACAACTCCTAGCAGCCACGGAGTTAAATGCACACGGCCACAGGTAGCCCTAAGAAGGACCATTGGGGTTCTTGTAGACAGGATTCCACACTAGCACTGTCCCTGCCTCACCACCACTCTCCCTATACTATGTAGTACAGACTGCAGCCTGAGAACGCTATAGCCTGCACGCCCGATATAAAAAAAAAAGTGCAAAACTGCTCCCAGCAGCCACAACAGTAATGCACATGGTCAGATGTGGCCCTAAGAAGGACCGTTGGGGTTCTTGTAGACAGGATTCCACACTACCCACTGTCCCTGCCTGACCAATACTGTCCCTATACTCAAGTACAGACTGCAGCCTGAGAACGCTATAGCTGTAATGGGGCTGCACACCCGATATACAAAAAAAAAAAATGTGCAAAACTGCTACCAGCAGCCACAACAGTAATGCACACGGCCAGATGTGGCCCTAAGAAGGACCGTTGGGGTTCTTGTAGACGCTAACACTCTCCCTATAGCAGTAGCAACACCTTCCCTAATCTCTGCCAACGTGTGTCTGTGGCGAGCCGCGGGCGGCCCCACTTTAAATACTCGGCGGTCATTGATCTCGCCAGCCACTCACTGCAGGGGGGTGGGATAGGGCTGGAACGTCACAGCAGGAAGTTGTAATGCCTTCCCTGCATGTCTATTGGCCAGAAAATGGCGCAAAACTTTCAGGGAAGGAAATGGAATTGACTCGAGCACCGCGTGGTGTTCATCTCGAGTAACGAGCATCTCGAGTACCCTAATACTGGAACGAGCATCAAGCTCAGACCAGTGCGCTCGCTCATCTCTAATAATAAACCATTTAAAGATATATACACCTAATTATAGAAAGTGCCCATAAAAGTGCTGGAGTACCAAACTTTGGAGTACTACATAAGCGAATCTACTGAGTGAAGGAAGGCAGAGGTGGATTAATAGGGTGATATGGATGGCTGTGGGCCATCCTGGAGCTTCGAGACCAGATAATCTGCCATTGCTCCTACCACTCATTTCATATATCTGAGACCCCTCATCATGACAGATGGAGGCGGCATGTTACACTTCAACGTTTCATGAACTTCGCACAGCATCATTAGAACACGATTAAATATTTGTGAACACAGACTCACTCCGAACCGCTCACTTCAGCTGTTGGCCATAATCAACTTTGTCACAGGTAGCTTAGACCTATTTGACCCGTCAGCTATACTCCACAGGTCAGTCCCCGGCTCCATTACATTCTCTCTAGCAATGCCGCTCTCCCCGCTGCGGGCCTGAGGTATGCTCACTAAACTCAGGCCGAGCCTCATGTCTCAGTGCTGCAGTAATGCCCTTTGGCCTCTGGTGGGCCGATTCTTTGCAACACTTCTCCGAACTCTCTTTCTGTTGTAGTACCCCAGAGTTAGGTACTCCATTACTTCTATAGTGATGGCAGTGTTAAATATATGTATGTGAAATGTAAAGTGTTGTGGTTTTATGATGCTCACTATAATGCACTGTGTAAGGTTTACTGACATGGGTTTCAGTCGCTTAGCAGTTCAGGTCACCTAGCAAAAGCTGGGGGAGGGGTTATCCAGAATAGATGGCCTGTGATAGGTAGATAATTATAATAATCGTTATTTCTATAGCACTAACATCTTTCGCAGCGCTTACAAGACGGGGAACAGATACAAAACCCCATTACATGTAGTAATCAGCTGATGGAGACAATAGGGGTGCGGGTCCTGCTCCAACGAGCTTACATACTACAGATAATGGGGGGATACAGAAGGTAAAGGGGCTGGATATGTGCATGGTATGGTGAGGTGGAGATGTGCACGGTATGAGGGGGGGGTGGAGATGTGCACGGTATGGCGGGCTAGAGAGTGTGGGATGCTATACTCCTACAAAATAGTCAAGTATGACTGCAGGGGGCAGTTGGTTAATGCTGGCAGGGATTGCAGTCAGTAGGTCAGGGAGCATGTTATCAGGCGGAGTACAGAAAGGTTTGGTTTAGGGGATATGGTATGCCTCCCTGAAGAGGTGCGTTTTTAAAGCACGCCTGAAGTTTTGTGTCGAGGATTGCCTGGATAGTTTTGGGTAGCGCGTTCCAGAGGACTGCAGCTGCTCTGGAGAAGTTTTGGAGGCGGGAATGAGAGGTTCAAATTAAAGAGGCACTTAATCTGATTTTGTTAGCAGAGCGGAGGGCCCGGGCTGGGTGATTTATTGAGATGAGGGAAGTAATTTAGGGCGCCACAAGCATAGGGGCCCCATACTAATCTATGCATGTTAACATTTCAGTGCACCTTGTATCATATATGATAATGGTGTGTGTCGAAATACGAAACTGGCTCCAATCTGTCAATGCCATTTGTAAGACTTTGATTTTGTTACTTTCTGCTTCACTTTCAAATTACCCATAATTCCTATTGTAAATTATCCATAATTTATATAATAAAAAAAGAGAATTTCCACGAATAGATGCGTGGATGAGCTTGTGAAGCACAGTCCGTCGTCTCGTTACTTTCTAGTATAAAGTCGCCTGGCACTATGAACAAAGAGATGTCTACAAGAGGAAAATGGACCCTCGAGACTCAGACTTCCGGTTCTCCGGTTAAAGGGGTTGTCCCCCGCCGAAACGGGTTTTTTTTTTAACACCCCCCCCCCCCCCCCCGTTCGGCGCGAGACAACCCCGATGCAGGGGTTAAAAAAACAAACCGGAGAGTGCTTACCTGAATCCCGGCGGTCCGGCGTCTTCATACTCACCTGCTGAAGATGGCCGCCGGGGTCTGCTCCCTCCGTGGACCGCAGCTCTTCTGTGCGGTCCATTGCCGATTCCAGCCTCCTGATTGGCTGGAATCGGCACGTGACGGGGCGGAGCTACACGGAGCCGGCATTCTGCACGAGCGGCCCCATTGAAGACAGCAGAAGACCCGGACTGCGCAAGCGCGGCTAATTTGGCCATCGGAGGCCGAAAATTAGTCGGCACCATGGAGACGAGGACGCCAGCAACGGAGCAGGTAAGTATAAAACTTTTGATAACTTCTGTATGGCTCATAATTAATGCACAATGTACATTACAAAGTGCATTAATATGGCCATACAGAAGTGTATAGACCCACCTGCTGCCGCGGGACAACCCCTTTAAGGTCGCTGGTTACTAATTTGCTCGTCCACTTTATTCCTGTGAGTAGTTCTTGCAGGGACCCCAGTACACTGCTTTGCGTGGGGGACCGAAATGCTGTGAAGATGGCACTGCACAAAGCTAGGAGGATTAGCTAATACTAGAGAAGGGGAGGATTCAAAAAGATCTAGACAAGCTTGCACAGTGGTCGGCGACTAACAGAATGGTATTTAACAAGGAGAATGCAAAGTCCTACATCTAGGCAAGAAAAATGAAGAAAGCACATACAGAATGGGAGGAATTGGGCTAAGCAGCAGCACATGTGAACAAGACTTGGGTATACTAATAGATCATAGACTGAACATGAGTCAACAAAGTGATGCAGCAGCCAAAAAGGCAAACACAATTCTGGGATGTATTAGAGAAGCATAGAGTCTAGATCATGTGAGGTCATTATCCCATCTACTCCTCCTTAGTCAGACCTCATCTGGAATACTGGGTCCAGTTCTGGGCACTCCACTTTATAAAAGACATAGACAAACTGGGGGGAGTTCAGAGAAGAGTTACCAAGATGGTGAGCGGTCTACAAATCATGTCCTATGAGGAACAGTTAAAGGATCTTGGAATGTTTAGCAGAAGAGAAGGCTGAGAGGAGACTTAATAGCTGTCTACAAATATCTGAAGGGATGTCACAGTGCAGAGGGATCAGCCCTATTCTCATCTGCACAAGGAAAGACTAGAAGCAATGGGATGAAACTGAAAGGGAGGAGACACAGATTAGATATTAGACACTGAGGGGGATCAATGAGTGGAACAGGCTGCCACGGGAGGTGGGGAGTTCTTCAATGAAAGTGTTCAAACAAAGGCTGTACAAATATCTGTCTGGGATGATTTAGTGAATCCCGCACTGAGCAGGGGGTTGTACACGATGACCCTGGAGGACCCCGGAGGTCTCGATGGCCATTCTCTACCAACTCTACCTTTCTACTGTATATGTCATGGAACGTCTTGTGTTCAGGCAGCCTGATGTACACGAACCTCATGGGGATCTGTAGGCTCTGAAACTGTCCATGTTTAACCAAAGGAACAAGGCGATGATCGGCTGCCAGGTTCCCGCTGTAACGAATATAATCAGAGAGATCTCTTATCTTGGCTTTGCGGGAGCAGCGAGTGGTGACACTTATTTTATCACTACGGATCACTGTAACATAGTATATTAGGCTGAATGAAGACAATGTCCATCTACTAATCCATTTGTAGAGAGGCAGCATTCACGGCAAGACAAATGAATAAAAAGGGAACTTTATTCCATCAGGGTTCCAATAGCATCTACAGCAATGTGGACTGCCCAACAAGGTAGTAGCGGTGACGTTTCGATCCGGATAGGATCTTTTTCGGGCTTGAGAAAGATCCTATCCAGATCGAAACGTCGCCTCTACCACCTTGTTAATTTCTCTTGCCGTGAATGCTGCTCCTCTACAAATGGATTAGTGGGTGAGTGAGCAGACTGTAGATCGAGTCTGGGGAGGCGTGACATTACCGTGGCTGTAAGGCACCTGAGGGTGTGAGCCATTTACTTGAGTGCTGCTGCGACATTGTAGAATTGAGACAATGTCCATCTAGTTCAGCCTGTTTCCACCGCCCCTTGTTGATCCAGAGGAAGGCAAATAAAAACCCCAATGAGGCAGAAGCCAATTTAGCTCATTTGGAGGAAAAAATTCCCTCCTGACTCCATAATGGGAGTCAGAATAATCCCTGGATCAATGAGTTCTACCCGACTCCAAGACCCAGATCACCAACCCACTGGTCAACTAATGTCTATATCCTGTAATATCCTTCCGCTCTAGTAAGATATCTAGTCCCTCTTAAACTCCTCTATGGATTCTGCCATCACCACCTCCTCAGGCAGAGAGTTCCACAGTCTCACTGCTCTTACAGTAAAGAACCCCCTTCTGTGTTGGTGATGAAACTTGCTTGATGCCTTCTTGTTACCGTCGCAGTCCTGGGTATAAACAGATCCTGGGAGAGATCCTTGTTTCGTCCCCTCATGTATTTATACAGAGTTATTTGGTCGCCCCTTAGCCGTCTTTTTTGGGGGGTGAATAATCCCAGTTTTGATGCCTCTCTGGATATTCCAGTCCTCCCATTCCATGTATTAGTTTAGTTGCCCTTCTTTGTATTCCCTCCAGCACTGTAACATCCTTCCTGAGCACCGGTGACCAGAACTGTACGCAGTATTCCATGTGAGGCCTGACAAGTGCCTTATATAATGGGAGGATAATGTTCTCGTCCCTCACCCCTATACCTCTTTTACAGCACCCCAAGACTTCATTTGCTTTTGCAGCAGCTGACTGGCATTGGTTGCTCCAGTCAGTCTACAATCCACTAGTACCCCAGGGTCTTTTTCCATATCACTTTTCCCTAGCTGTACCCCATTTGGTGTATATTGGTGACATCCGTTTCTCCTGCCCATATGCAGAATCTTACATTTATCAACATTGAACTTCATTTGCCATTTTTCTCCTCAAGCCCCCGGGTTATGTAGGTCCATTGGTAGCTGTACATTGTCCTCCGTTGTATTGTCTTGTATAACTTTGTGTCATCTACAAATATTGATATTGATATTTTACTGTGCAGCCCCTCTATCAGATCGTTGATAAATATATTGAACAGAATGGGGCCTAATACTGAACCCTGTGGCCCCCCACTAGTAACGGGGGCCCAATCAGAGTACGAACCATTTATTACTACCCTCTGGTTTCTGTCTCTGAGCCAGTTCTTTACCCAGATACACACGTCTTCACCCAATCCGAGCTGTCTCATTTTATATATCAGCCTATTATGCGCACGGTGTCAGATGCTTTAGAGAAGTCCAGATATACCAGATCAATAGCCTCTCCGAGGTCCAGCCTAGAGCCTACTTCATCGTGGAAGCTGATCAGATTGGTCTGACATGATCGACTCCTCATGAACCCATGCTGGTGAGGAGTTATACTGTTGTTCTCCTTGAGGTATTCCAGGATGGCGTCTCTCAGAAACCCCTCGAGTATTTTTTCAGTTACTGAAGTGAGACTTACCGGCCTGTAGTTACCAGGCTCTCTTTTGGACCCCTTTTTGTAAATTGGAACCACGTTGGCAATGTGCCAATCTAGTGGTACAACCCCGGTCTTGTTAGTATCCATAAATATAAGAAATAGCGGCCTATCTATCACGTTACTTATTTCCTTTACAACCCTTGGGTGTATTGTAATGGAGTGTGTTGTGGATCCACTGTGTCGTCCTGCCGAATGGGATGACCTTGCAGGATAAACAGCTGACACAGAGGAGAGGACAGAGTGCAACGTCCTATAGGGAGACCCCGGACACCTTACATACGTGGGGAGCTGGGAGGGTAGAGTGCTGACATGTCATGATGGCACTTACCAGGCTCCTTCCTGGAGGGACACATCGAGCCAAGGCCAGAGTATCGCTGCAGGCCACCTGGTACCCCCTAGGATAGGGAGATGCCCACTGAAGAGGATGACAGGGGTTGTAGTTGTTACTCATGATGCCACCCTTCCTACACACACCAGAATGACCCTTTGGCGGAGAATAAATGCAGCCACATACAATTCTTAGTACCACGAGTCTCTAGCAGCGGTTACAACCCGGCATAAACTTTACTTGAAACTTGAAAACAGTTCATACAAAGCAGTTCAATTACAGACTTTACAGTGCAGGAAAAACAACTTCATTTCAGAACGTAGTACCTGCACACGGCTCTCATAAACTCAAAGATGCACATGTGTGAACAGAGCTTATCATCTTGAAGTAGCTCCACCCTGACTTGGAGAAGTGTGGGTGTGACAAAGGGTGTACCCCTATGCAGGGATCCAGACCTCAGATGGCCGCGTAGGAAAATTAAAGGATTAGTTAGTACCTCTGCTCTGGCCTTGGAAAAACAGCTCTTACTCACAAATGCTCTCTCTCGCTCTCACTTTTGTGAGCTCACTCCACTTACATTCAGCTTACAAGCAGCATGGAAAATCTCTCCTCCTCTTCCATCTTCACCACAGGAAGGCTGAAGGTCCTATAAGGCCTGTCAATGTGGAAGCACTGTGTCAACCTACCTAGTAGGTGAAGATCTGATCCAGCATGACTGACAGCCGACCAAGCGTGGGAGGTAAGATAATAGATGAACAGCCCCATATATAGATGGAAACTAGGGAAGGTATCTTGCCCTGAACTGATAACCAGGAGAGGGAGAACCTTGCCTACAAGCAGAGCAATCATCCTGATAAGGATGACCCCACGGTCTTCCTCTAGCCACTGACTTACCCTGGTGGGCCAGAACACCTATAAAGACAAAGAGAACAATGCCGGGGAGTAAAGAAACAAAAGGAGGAAGAAGCGGACAACAGTAACAACAGACTACAGAGCACACGAACAAAGAACACAGAACACAAGCAGAACGCAAGGTAACTGCCGAAGCAGCGGCTGGACATGAAGTGAAGGGAACAAACTCTCATCAACACTGCAGCAAGGTCTGAAAGACCCATGGCAGCTATATAGGACGGTGATTGGAAAAGGTGCATCAGCTGAAGAGGAGACCAGAAGCTATTAACCCTAGGAGTGCTGGAAGAGTGAATATAAGCTCAGGGAACATAGAGAATAAGCGGACGCCCATATTTGCCAGACACAGAAGCAGAAGATTGTGTCTGAACAGTGCATTAAACAGTACCTCCCCCCTTACGCCCCCTCTTCCTCCTGACAGTTCTCTGCAGAAATTCTTGAATCCGCCGTGGAGCGTTGATGTTCTCAGATGGCTCCCATGACCTCTCCTCCAGTACGTAACCCTTCCAATCCACTAGGTAAAAGGCTTTGTTCCTGACTTTCTTAACAACAATAATGTTTTTCACCTCGATGATGTTCTCTGAACTAACCCGAGTGGCATCTGGTCTGGGATTTTTGGAAAATCTATTGAGCACAAGTGGTTTGAGGAGAGAGACATGGAAGAAATTGGGGATACACAGGGAGAATGGAACTCAAAGCCTGTAACAAACAGAATTAATTCTCTCCAACCTTTCAAATGGACCCAGAAATCGTGGGTGAGCTTATGAGATAGGCCTTCAGCCTTATATGTTTGGAGGAAAGCCACACTTTATCTCCTGGTGTGAGGGTATATGTATATATTGCCAAATGTTTTTTATGCTTTTATACCTGTATGCAAGTTCTATTCAATTCTAAAATGAGAAAAACTTATATGTCGCCTTACATCAGATATTCCAAAAGTTTGCAAGGCCGAGAGAGATGTTTCCAGAAATTCAGAGATGATACAGAACCGAACACGAAGGCCGCGTACTTGGCTGTTTTCCCAGAAGCGCCATATCTAGATAACGACTGTTCAACTACGTATATAACTTTCACTGTCTCAGCCAGAAATCCGGACTTCCCATATATGGTTATGCGGTGAATTTGAGCCAATGAGCCCATCACCCATTCCTAGTGATGAGACCAAAGGGTATAAGATCCCATGTAATCTGTAATAAAGTGCGCAGTCATGTCCCCGTGTGAGGAACTATACCGGATCTCCGTGTGTGGTGTCTCTTCTTTACCGCCGGCAGCGGGGCATTGGGGTGGGCCTGATTGGTGCTGTACGCAGAATTTTCCCTGACACTGGGACAAACTGTAGGGAGAGCCGACTCCTGCAGTCGGCAAACCTCTTCATGGAAGCGACTGACTTCTCCAGATTAACCTTGGTCTCAAGCCAAATTTTTGCAAAACTCTTTGCTGAAGAAGCTGCTGCTGGAACCTTGGAAATCGTGGAGACTGGCAGGGGAACTCTGGGTTGATGCCCATATACTATGAAGAAGGGAGAAGTCTTCATGGAGTCGCTGACATGCTGGTTATGAGAAAACTCCGCCCAGGACAGGAGACTGACCCAATCATCATGGTGGGCATTGGTAACGTGGCAGAGATATCTGCTCAGGATCTGGTTGGTGTGCTCCACCTACCCATTAGACTGTGGGTGATAAGCCGAAGAGAAGTCTAATGATATATCCATCAATTTACAAAGAGATCTTCAAAATTATATAGCACCCCTCTATCTGACACAATATGTTTAGGAAAGCCATGGAGGTGGAAAATGTGATCAATGAATTTCTCGGCAAGTTGACTGGCGGACGGCAAACCGGGCAGAGGCAAAAAATGGGCCATTTTAGAAAATCGGTCCACTACTACCCATATAACAGTACAGCCACTGGATAGAGGTAAATCTGTAATAATGTCCATGGCAATATGCTGCCATGGAGCCTCAGGTACGGGTAATGGACACAAGAGCCCTGCAGGTCACAGTTTCTGTGGTTTATACTGGACACAGGAGGTATAGGAGGACACGAAATCGCAGATATCCTTCATAAGTATTGATAGCGAATTAACTCGCTAGTCTTGTGCTGCCCAGAATGACCAGCTAATTTGGAACAGTGACCCCAGGATAGGACACCTCTCCTCTTGGCCTCAGGCACAAACATCCTCCCTGGTGGGATATCCTTAACCGGAACAGGAGCTACGGTCACCAATCTGACAGGTTCAATGATCATTGTGGAGCCTTTTCAGTGTCGTTACAGTCAAATGCTCTGGATAGTGCGTCAGCCTTAATATTTTGGTCAGCAGGCCGAATATAAAATCAAACCGTGAAAAAACAAGGCCAACCGATCTTGACGGGGGTTGAGCCGGTGTGCAGTCTTAAGATACGTCAGATTTTTATGGTTGGTGTAAATTACGATGGGATGCGAGGCTCCCTCCAGCAGAAACCACCAAAATTCCAGAGGCATCTGGATAGTCAGTAACTCGTGGTCCTTTATAAAGAAATTCCGCTCTGCCATGGAAAATGACTGAGAAAAAAATGCATGTCACCTTCTTGCCAGATGCCCCTTTTTGCAGTAGGACTGCCCCTGCACCCGGGGAAGAAGCATCAACCTCCAGAAAGTACAGCTTAGTACCATCTGGCCAGTGCAACACAGAGGCAGACAAGAAGGCTGCCTTTAGAGCTTGAAAAGCAGATTTTGCCTCCAGGGACCACTGCTTGGCATCAGGTCCCTTACGTGTAAGAGCTGAGATGGGAGATGTCAGGGAGGAGAAGTGTGGGATAAACTGTCTGTAGTTTGCAAAGCCCAGGAATTGCTGGATTGCCCGAAGGCCGGAGAGACGAGGCCAATTCAGTACTGCAGAGACTTTTTCAGGATTCATCTTCAAACCGTGTTTGAAGCCAATATACCCCAAAAAGGAAAGCGACTCACGTTCAAAAACGCACTTCTCCAATTTGGCAAACAAGCGATTCTCCCTTAATCGCTGGAGCACCGTGTGAACTTGCCTCCGGTGCGAGGGTATATCTGGCGAAAAAAATAAGGATTTCGTCCAAATACACAGCAACACATTGCTGAAGGAGATCTCGGAAAATGTTGTTGACAAATTCCTAAAAGACGCCTGAAGCATTAACCAGACGAAAGGGCATCGCCAAGTATTCGTAGTGTCCATCTCGGATATTGTAAGTGGTCTTCCACTCATCTCCCTCGCGGATGTGGATCAAGTTATAAGTACCACGCAGATCAAGCTTGGTGAAAATCTGAGCGCCCCGCAGGTGATCAAATAACTCAGGTATCAAGGGTAAAGGGTATTTATTCTTAATCGTGATCACATTCAGACCCCGATAGTCAATACAGGGCCGTAGTGACCCGTCCTTTTTGACAAAAAAACCTGCTCCGGCAGGAGATGAGGACTTACGGATAAACCCTCTGGTCAGGTTCTCTATAACATATTCGGCTGTGGCCTGGGTCTCGGGCAGGGAAAGAGGGTATACTCTACCTCAAGGAGGCACGGAACCAGGCACAAGGTCAATTGGGCAATCGTAGGGAAGATGCGGTGGCAGACATTCAGCCTCTTTATTGTCAAAGATGTCTACTAGAGATGAGCGAGCACCAAAATGCTCGGGTGCTCGTTACTCGAGACGAACTTTTCGCGATGCTCGAGGGTTCGTTTCGAGTAACGAACCCCATTGAAGTCAATGGGCGACCCGAGTATTTTTGTATATCGCCGATGCTCGCTAAGGTTTTCGTTTGTGAAAATCTGGGCAATTCAAGAAAGTGATGGGAACGACACAGCAACGGATAGGGCAGGCGAGGGGCTACATGTTGGGCTGCATCTCAAGTTCCCAGGTCCCACTATTAAGCCACAATAGCGGCAAGAGTGCCCCCCCCCCTCCCAACAACTTTTACTTCTGAAAAGCCCTCATTAGCAATGCATAACTTTGCTAAGCACCACACTACCTCCAACAAAGCACAATCACTGCCTGCATGACACTCCGCTGCCACTTCTCCTGGGTTACATGCTGACCACCCCCCCCCCCACGACCCAGTGTCCACAGCGCACACCAAACTGTCCCTGCCCAGCATTCAGCTGCCCTCATGCCACGCCACCCTCATGTCTATTTATAAGTGCGTCTGCCAGAGGAACCGCAGGCACACACTGCAGAGGGTTGGCACGGCTAGGCAGCGACCCTCTTTAAAAGGGGCGGGGCGATAGTCCACAATGCTGTAAAGAAGCAATGAGAAATCCAATCCTGTGCCACCTCGATCTGGAGCTGCACACGTGGGCATAGCAATGGGGAACCTATGTGCCACACACTATTCATTCTGTCAAGGTGTCTGCATGCCCCAGTCAGACCGCCGTTTTTTATAAATAGTCACAGGCAGGTACAACTCCGCAATGGGAATTCCGTGTGCACCCACAGCATGGGTGGCTCCCTGGAACCCACCGGCTGTACATAAATGTATCCCATTGCAGTGCCCTGGACAGCAGAGCTAACGTCAGATTAAATGCAGGTGGGCTTCGGCCCACACTGCATGTCCAAACCTACCCGGGGTTTTTAATTCATAGACACAGGCAGGTACAACTCCCTATTGTGAAGTCCCTGTGGACCCACAGCATGGGTGGGTGCCAGGAAGCCACAGGCGGTACATAAATATATCCCATTGCATTGCCCATCACAGCTGAGGTAATGTCATGTTTAATGCAGGTGGGCTTCGGCCCACACTGCATGCCCCAGTCAGACTGGGGTTCTTTAGAAGTGGACACATGTAGTTACAACTCCGTGTGGACCCACAGCATGGGTGGCTCCCTGGAACCCACCGGCGGTACATAAATATATCCCATTGCAGTGCCCAACACAGCTGATGTTACGTCAGCTGTAATGCAGGTGGGCAGAAAATTAATTGGATTACACTGTAGGCGAGGCCCCCAAAAATTGGTGTACGAACAGTACTAATGTACCTGAGAAAAATTGCCCATGCCCAACCAAGAGGGCAGGTGAAACCCATTAATCGCTTTGGTTAATGTGGCTTAATTGGTAACTAGGCCTGGAGGCAGCCCAGTAAAAATAAAAATTGGTTCAGGTGAAAGTTTCAACGCTTTAATGAGCATTGAAACGTATAAAAATTGTTTAGAAATATTATATGAGTGAGCCTTGTGGGCCTAAGAAAAATTGCCCGTTCGGCGTGATTACGTGAGGTTTCAGGAGGAGGAGCAGGAGGAGGAGGAGGAATATTATACACAGATTGATGAAGCTAAAAGGTCCCCGTTTTTGATGGGGATACAGAACGATGCTTCCATCCGCGGGTGCAGCCTACATATTGTTTAGGTACCGCTGCTGTCCGCTGGTGGAGAAGAGAAGTCTGGGGAAATCCAGGCTTTGTTCATCTTGATGAGTGTAAGCCTGTCGGCACTGTTGGTTGACAGGCGGGTACACTTATCCGTGATGATTCCCCCAGCCACACTAAACACCCTCTCTGACAAGACGCTAGCCGCAGGACAAGCAAGCACCTCCAGGGCATACAGCGCGAGTTCAGGCCACGTGTCCAGCTTCGACACCCAGTAGTTGTAGGGGGCAGAGGCGTCACCGAGGATGGTCGTGCGATCGGCTACATACTCCCTCACCATCCTTTTACAGTGCTCCTGCCAACTCAGCCTTGACTGGGGACCGGTGACACAGTCTTGCTGGGGAGCCATAAAGCTGTCAAAGGCCTTAGAGAGTGTTTCCCTGCCTGCGCTGTACATGCTGCCTGATCTCTGCGCCTCCCCTGCTACCTGGGCCGCGGAAATGCGCCTTCGGCCACTAGCGCTGTCGGATGGGAAGTTTACCATCAGTTTGTCCACCAGCGCCCTGTGGTATAGCATCATTCTCGAACCCCTTTCCTCTTCGGGAATGAGAGTGGAAAGGCTCTCCTTATACCGTGGGTCGAGCAGTGTGTACACCCAGTAATCCGTAGTGGCCAGAATGCGTGTAACGCGAGGGTCACGAGAAAGGCATCCTAACATGAAGTCAGCCATGTGTGCCAGGGTACCTGTACGCAACACATGGCTGTCCTCACTCTGAAGATCACTTTCAGGATCCTCCTCCTCCTCCTCTGGCCATACACGCTGAAAGGATGACAGGCAAGCTGCATCTGTACCCTCAGCAGTGGGCCAAGCTGTCTCTTCCCCCTCCTCCTCATGCTCCTCCCCCTCCTCCTCAACGCGCTGAGATATAGACATGAGGTTGCTCTGACTATCCAGCGACATACTGTCTTCCCCCGCCTCCGTTTCCGATTCCAAAGCGCCTGCCTTTATGCTTTGCAGGGAACTTCTCAAGAGGCATAGCAGAGGAATGGTGACGCTAATGATTGCAGCATCCCCGCTCACCATCTGGGTAGACTGCTCAAAGTTTCCAAGGACCTTGCAGATGGCTGCCAACCAGGCCCACTCTTCTGTAAATAATTGAGGAGGCTGACTCCCACTACGCCGCCCATGTTGGAGTTGGTATTCCGCAATAGCTCTACGCTGCTCATAGAGCCTGGCCAACATGTGGAGCGTAGAGTTCCACCGTGTGGGCACGTCGCACAGCTGTCGGTGCACTGGCAGATGAAACCGATGTTGCAGTGTCCGCAGGGTGGCAGCGTGCGTGTGGGACTTGCGGAGATGTGCTCTGACCCGGCGCACCTTTCTGAGCAGGTATGACAAGCGTGGGTAGCTTTTCAGAAAGCGCTGAACCACCAAATTAAAGACATGGGCCAGGCATGGCACGTGCGTGAGGCTGCCGAGCTGCAGAGCCGCCACCAGGTTATGGCCGTTGTCACACACAACCATGCCCGGTTGGAGGCTCAGCGGCGCAAGCCAGCAGTCGGTCTGCTCTGTCAGACCCTGCAGCAGTTCGTGGGCCGTGTGCCTCTTCTCCCCTAAGCTGAGTAGTTTCAGCACGGCCTGCTGACGCTTGCCCACCGCTGTGCTGCCACGCCGCGTGACACCGACTGCTGGCGACGTGCTGCTGCTGACACATCTTGATTGCGAGACAGAGGTTGAGGAGGAGGAGGAGGAGGACGAGGGTGGTTTAGTGGAGGAAGCATACACCGCCACAGATACCACCACCGAGCTGGGGCACGCAATTCGGGGGGTGGGTAGGACGTGAGCGGTCCCAGGCTCTGACTCTGTCCCAGCCTCCACTAAATTCACCCAATGTGCCGTCAGGGAGATATAGTGGCCCTGCCCGCCTGTGCTTGTCCACGTGTCCGTTATTAAGTGGACCTTGGCAGTAACCGCGTTGGTGAGGGCGCGTACAATGTTGCGGGAGACGTGGTCGTGCAGGCCTGGGACGGCACATCGGGAAAAGTAGTGGCGACTGGGAACCGAGTAGCGTGGGGCCGCCGCCGCCATCATACCTTTGAAAGCCTCCGCTTCCACAATCCTATACGGCAGCATCTCAAGGCTGATCAATTTGGCAATGTGCACGTTTAACGCTTGAGCGTGCGGGTGCGTGGCGTCGTACTTGCGCTTGCGCTCAAACAGTGGCGCTAGCGACGGCTGGACGGTGCTCTGAGAGACATTGCTGGATGGGGCCGAGGACAGCGGAGGTGAGGGTGTGGGTGCAGGCCAGGAGACGGTAGTGCCTGTGTCATGAGAGGGGGGCTGGATCTCAGTGGCAGGTTGGGGCACAGGGGGAGAGGCAGTGGTGCAAACCGGAGGCGGTGAACGGGCATCGTCCCACCTTGTGGGGTGCTTGGCCATCATATGCCTGTGCATGCTGGTGGTGGTGCCTCCCCAGCTGATCTTGGCGCGACAAAGGTTGCACACCACTGTTCGTCGGTCGTCAGGCGTCTCTGTGAAAAACTGCCACACCGTAGAGCACCTTGACCTCTGCAGGGTGGCATGGCGCGAGGGGGCGCTTTGGGAACCAGTTGGTGGATTATTCGGTCTGGCCCTGCCTCTACCCCTGGCCAACGCACTGGCTCGGCCTGTGCCCACACCCTGACTTGGGCCTCCGCGTCCTCGCCGGCGTCCACGTCCTATAGGCCTACCCCTACCCCTCAGCATGGTGTATTACCAGTAGTGCAGAAACAGAACACTGTAATTAAATGTGCCGCTTATTGGCCTGTGGTTGGAGGCTGACTTCGTTTACGGAACGACAGGAAATAATTTGGCGCAAGCCTGCTGTAACACTTAGCTGGCTGCGTATGATTTTGTAGAACTACTACACCCAGCAGACACGGACCCAGAACACTGAGCACAGTGACAGGCAGGCCAAATAGATTTTTTGCCCAATATTTTTTAGAAAAGGCCCACTGCTTATATTCAATCAATAATATGTCTTCTGGCCCTGCCTCCACACTTCTGGCCCTGGAGTATGTATAATTACTGCAGGGCGCAATGCTCTGCACGGCCGATATACCAAAAAAAAAGTGCAACACTGCAAAAAGCAGCCTCCACAGTACTGCACACGGTTAGATGTGGCCCTAAGAAGGACCGTTGGGGTTCTTGAAGCCTAAAATAACTCCTAACACTCTCCCTATAGCAGCTCCGGCACCAGCAGCACTGTCCCTGATCTCTGTCAGAACGCATCTGTGGCGAGCTGCGGGAGGGGCCGATTTATATACTCGGGTGACACCTGATCTCGCCAGCCACTCACAGCAGGGTGATGGTATAGGGCTTGAACGTCACAGGGGGAAGTTGTAATGCCTTCCCTGTCTTTCAATTGGCCAGAAAAGCGCACTAACGTCTCAGAGAGGAAAGTGAAAGTAACTCGAACATCGCGTGGTACTCGTTACGAGTAACGAGCATCTCGAACACGCTAATACTCGAACGAGTATCAAGCTCGAACGAGTACGTTCGCTCATCTCTAATGTCTACATAACCCTGATAAGGTTCCGGTAGACCCTGAAGGTTAGACAGTAAAGTAACCCGGTGGACAAGATGCACAGGACACAAGCACTTGATATAGCAGGTGGTACCCCCAACTTAATACCTCACCGGTACTGCAGTCCGAGGTAGGGTTGTATAATCGGAGCCATGGCAAAGCTAGAAGTAGAGAGCTGCTTGCCCCAGGCATCACCAGCAGGGATATCCTCTCAGAATGGAGAGCTCTAATCCTCAACTCCAGCGGCTCTGTTACAAACTGCATCATCTCAGAGAGGGTACTGCCATTAACAGTAGTAACCACAAGTGGTTTCTCGAGATGCCGGATGGGAATTCGGTAGTGGTCCACCAAAGCCTGTTGAAGGAAATTGCCGACACAGCCGGAATCCAGGAAAGCCACTACTGACACCTGGGAACCGGAAAGAACCATAGTTGCAGGCAAGTTCAGCCTGGGAAAGGAGCAATCTTTACCTAGGGTAGCCTCTCCAACTGACCCTAGGCAGAGGAGTTTCCCGGTTTGGGGGGACAAGTGCGAACAAGGTGACCTGGAGATTCACAATACACACAAAGGTTCCTAGAACGTCTGTGTGCATGCTCCTCCTCGGATAGTCTAAGCCAATCCACCTGCATTGGCTCAGGATTGCTAGACTGGGTAGTCGTTGGCGGCAAAAAGAGTGATCCCTGGAAGCGAGGAGCCAGATGGATTGATCTCCTCTCTTGCATAACCTCCCTGGATCTCTCCTGGAACTGCAGGTCAATCCTCATAGCCTGAGAAATCAGGGCATGTAAAGAGGCAGGGACCTTGCAACCCCCCCCCCCCCCCCCAACTCATCTTTAATGTGACCTGCTAGTCCTTCCCAAAATGCTGCCACCAGGGCTTCATTGTTCCACTCCAGCTCTGAGGCCAAAGTTTAAAACTGAATGACATATTGGCCTACAGTGAGGTTATTTTGACAGACGCAACAGGGTGGACTCCGTGGAAGATGAATGACCAGACTCGTCAAACACCTTCTGAAAGGATTCAATGAACAGACCGAGGTTGATAACCAGTGGATCATTGCGTTTCCAGAGGGGATTGACCCACGCCAAAGCCTGACCTGTAAGGTGAGACACTATAAATGCGATTTTGGTGCAATCGGAAGGGAAAAAAATTTGACAAAAGCTCAAAGTGCAAGGTACAGTGATACATCATAGGCGGTGCCATCAGGCGAGGTCTGGAACCCGAAATGGTGGCTACCAGTGGAGGCAATGCAGCCGTTACCGCAATAGCAGGGGACTGCGGTACCGCTATGGTGGGGGAAATATCTGAAAGACGGGTACTCACATTGTGAAGGTACGTGAAGATTTGCTCTTGCCTCTCATGTTGACGCATCATTGCCTGGAATAAATCAGGAAGACCTCCGTGTTTGGAGTCAGCAGGATCTATGGCTGCAGTGTACTGTAGGGATTGTGGATGTGGAACCATTGTGTCAACCTACCGGTTAGGTGAAGATCCGATCCAGCACGACTGACAGCCAACCCAGCGTGGGAGCCCAGTATATGGATAGAAAAGCCCCGTATATAGATGGAAACTAGGGAAGGTATCTTGCCCTGAACTGATAACCAGGAGAGGGAGACCCCTGCCTACAAGCGGAACACTTGTCCCGATAAGGACGACCCCACAGTCTTCCTCTAGTCGCTGACTTACCCTGGTGGACCAGAACACCTATAAGACAAAGATAGAACAATGCTGGGGAGGAAAGAAACAAAGGAGGAAGAAGCAGACAAGGATAAACAGAGAGGCAGAACAACAGACTACAGAGTACACGAACAAAGAACACAGAACTCAAGCAGAACGCAAGGTAACTGCCGAAGCAGCGGCTGGACGTGAAGGGAACAAACTCTCATCAACACTGCAGCAAGGTCTGAAAGGCCCTGGGCAGCTATATAGGACGGTGATTGGAAAAGGTGCATCAGCTGAAGAGGAGACCAGAAGCTATTAACCCTAGGAGTGCTGGAAGAAAGTGAATATAAGCTCAGGGAACAGAGAGAATGGGCCGACGCCCATATTTGCCAGACACAGAAGCAGAAGATTGTGTCTGAACAGTGCATCTAACAGGTGCCTTCTTGTGGCTCTGTGTTAAGGGGAACTCAGGTGGCAGACAAGATGGAGGACCCTTTCCCGATCTCAATCACTCACTTTTATAACCGCTCTCATACCACATGACATGACAAAACTGATACATTTACATGCAGGCTTTGAAATTTTATTGAAAGTTAACCTCTCAAGCACCGCAGCTGTGCAACACACATACTAGAAATGACAAGACAGGTTTGCACAGTGCATCCACATAACACATACATGTATGACAATTATGGAGTAGACCAGGATGAAGTACTGGGTCACTACACAGAGCAAAAGCGGAAACTCAGTACAGGAAAGGAGAATGGGCCTTACCTTGAACTCATCAGGGCTAGATGTGCCTGTCCTGGAGATACCCCTGGTGGTGGAGAGATCCAGGCTGCCTTTCCTGACCCTGGCTCCTACACTTCCCTACCTACCTGGTGAAGATGGAATCCAGAGGCAGGGGTACCGAGCTGCGCTGATTTGCAGGGATGAATGTTGGATGGAAGCCAGAGCTAGTCCTATGCAGAGATGACAGATACAGGAAGATAGCAAAGACAAACAGGACCCAGCGGTAGAATAAGCAAGGAACTGCGAAACAAAGACAAAATAAACTAGTACCAAAGAACTTATACAAAACAGGATAGATGCTACTGGCAGCTTGAATGCAATCACTTATGGAAAGAGTAAGAACACCAAAGCATTGTGGAAAAGCTCTGGAGGGTTTATGTAGGAAGTTGATTGCAAATCTGCACAGGCTGGGTGAAAGACACAGTAACCCTGTGACTGCTGGAAGAAAGAGAAGCAGACCCAGGAGACAGGGCGACGCCTTGGTCTGCAGAACCTTACATTATTTCATCCAGGCACAGCGATTTATCAATTTAAATCCTTCTTAACCAGCTCTGCACTTCCTCGTGTGTTAAGCATGCAATACCTAGTGGGAAGGCAAGAAGGGGGGTTGTTTTATTCCCCTGCATCTTATGTGACATTTCTTTTTCATTTATGAATAGTCTTGGGAAAAAACCTATTTAATAGATTTGCCTTCCCCCCATCGACTTCTATGGTTTCTCCTGCATTGTTTGTTAAAGCGCCAGTGCTCTCAGTGCAAATCCTTTTACTGTTTATATAATTGAAGTATAGTTTGGGGTTGTTTTTGCTCTCTTTGGTGATCAGTCTTTCTGCCTCCTTGCCAGTTTTGATCTTTTCCTTACATATTTTGTTTTTTGCCCTGTATGTTTTTAGCGCTTCTTCGCTGCCTTCTTGTTTTAGTAGTTTAAACGCTTTCTTTCATTTATTGCTCCCCCCCTTACCGTCTTGTCGAGCCACATTGGTTTCCTTCTACTTGTAGTTCTTTTAATTTTAAAGGGTATGAGCTGCTCACATGAGGTGATTAGGATCCTTTTAAACTCCTCCCATTTGTCCTCTGTACTGATATTTTTGAGGATGTTGTCCCATTTAATGTTACCGATAGCAGTTCTCAGCTGATCAAATTTTGCTTTACTAAAGTTTAGTTTGTTTGTCGCTCCCTGATAAGGCTTCTTATGGAATGACAGCTGGAAGTTGATTATATTGTGGTCGCTGTTCCCCAAGTGCCCCTCAACCTGCACCCCCATTATTCGGTCCAGTTTGTTAGTTAGTACTAAGTCCAGAATGGCTCTTCCTCTCGTTGGCTCCCGCACCAGTTGGGTAAGGTAGTTATCTTTAATTGTTCTCCAGAACTTATCACCCCTGTGAGATTTGCAGGTTTCGTTTTACCATGTTATATCTGGATAATTAAAGTCCCCCATGATAATTACTTCGTTGCTTTGACACCTCTTCTATTTGTCTTATTAATACGTTTTCAATTTCTTCTGTTGCTTTTGGTGGTCTATAGAAAACCCCTATCAGGATTTTATTATTCTTCCTCCCTGTATTTTTACCCACAGAGATTCCACCTGTTCACCTCCTGCCCCTATATCTTCTTGTAGCCTTGGCATTAGGTACGATTTAACGTACAGACTCCCCCCCCCCCCCCCTCATTTTTGGTTCCCACGGTCTCTTCTGAAGAGATTGTAACCCTGTAAATTCACTGCCCAATCACACTTATCATCAAGCCATTTTTCTGTTATTCCCACTACATCATCATTTTCTTCAGACATTCTCGCTTTGAGCTCACCGACTGTACTAATCGGACTTCTTGCATTCGTTGCCATACAATTTATACAGTGGTTGTTATTCTTCATTTTTGTTGTTGTACCTCTGCTCCTATTAGCTGTTCTGTCAGTTCTAACTGTACTAACCCCACCCCCTTCTTGACCCCCATTCCCATTACTGGGTCCCAGGTCGCTATCTACACTGTCTACCCCCCCCCCCCCCCGTATTTCTCCTTTTCCCCTCCCCCCCAGTCCCTAGTTTAAACATTCCTCCAGCCTTCTAGCCATCTTATCCCCCAGCACAGTTGCACCCTCCCCATTAAGATGCAGCCCGTCCCTACGGTAGAGCCTGTAGCCGACAGCAAAGTCAGCCCAGTTCTCCAGGAACCCAAATCCCTCCTTCTTACACCAACTCCGGAGCCACTTGTTTACCTCCCTAAGATCCTGCTGCCTTTCTAGTGTGCCTTTAGGTACAGGTAGTATTTCCGAGAAAACTACCCTGGAGGTCCTTGCCCTGAGCTTGGACCCTAGGTCCCTGAAATCATTTTTGAGGGCCCTCCATTGACCTCTAACTTGTTCATTGGTGCCAACGTGCACCATGACCGCTGGATCCTCACCAGCCCCTCCCAGTAATCTGTCAATCCGATCCGCGATGTGTCGAACTCGAGCGCCAGGAAGACAACACACCGTTCGACGATCCTGAGCTTTATGGCAGATTGCCCTCTCTGTCCCCCTAATAATTGAGTCCCCCACCACTAGAACCTGTCTAGCCTGCCCTGCGCTCCCCGTCCCCGTCTCACTGGAGCAGTCATCCCCCTGGCGTTCAGAGGGCATGTCGTGCTGCAGCGGTGCTGGCTCTGTAATGGCACTGCCCTCATCTGCCAACGTTGCAGACATGTTGGGTTGTGCCAGTTCAGGACCAGCCTCCCTGAATCTATTCCCTCTACCCCTCCTTCTATCTGACACCCAGCTGACTGCCTGCTCCCCCTGCACTTCCGAACTACCATCCGCCCCCGCCTCTACCCCAGCGAGTGCCTGCTCAGTGAGCAGCAAACTCCTTTCCATGATGTCAATGGCTCTCAGTGTTGCCAGTCGCTCCTTTAGATCCAGGATTTGGGCTTCTAAATGTGCGACGTGCACGCATCTTGCGCAACAGTATGCACCCTCGATCGGCTGATCAAGGACCGCATACATTGCACAAGTAGCACACTGGATGGCATTGCCAGGCATGGAGCTTTTCCTAATGGGGATCTACAATTTACTTGTGGAAGTAGTGAAGATAGACTTGTTCACACTCCGCTCACACGCTGCTGCAACCGCTCAACCGCTGACCCTCTGCTGCAACCGCTCTCCCGCTGCTGCAACCGCTCTCCCGCTGCTGCAACCGCTCTCCCGCTGCTGCAACCGCTCACCCGCTGCTGCAACCCCTCACCCGCTGCTGCAACCCCTCACCCGCTGCTGCAACCCCTCACCCGCTGCTGCCTCTGTGCAACCACTCACACGCTGCCGATCTCGCGCAACCTCTTACCTGCTGACACTTATGCGCAACCAGTCACAAAATTTTTTTTTTTTTTTATACCCCCCTCACAAACACTTAGACCCCCAGACACACACACACACACAGAAGACACAACTAACCAGATACACAGAAGACACACACTTAGCTCACAAACACACACAGAATATACTTATCAGCTCCTCCACTCCTCCGCTCCTCCTGGTGACGTCACCTGCTGTCCCGGCGGCCGCTCACTCTGCCCTCCTGTCTCAGCTGCTCCGCTGAACTCCTGGTGGCCTCTTGGCACCAGCTGCTGCGCTCCGATCTCTCTGGTCACTCCTGCCCCCGCACCTGCTTCGGCTGCCCCCGCACCTGCTTCGGCTGCCCCCGCACCTGCTTCGGCTGCCCCCGCACCTGCTTCGGCTGCTGAGATGCTCCGCTGTCCCCTTCAGCTCCCCGCTCGTGCATCCGTCTCGTGCCGCTGCTCCTGGCGTCTGAGTCATTTCTTGCTGTACCTCTTTCTCCTCTCCTCTGTTCTTTGTGGGTAGAGTCATTTCTTGTTGTACCTCTTTCTCCTCTCCTCTGCTCTTTGTGGGTAGAGTCATTTCTTGCTGTACCTCTTTCTCCTCTGCTCTTTGTGGGTAGAGTCATTTCTTGCTGTACATCTTTCTCCTCTTCTCTTTGTGGGTAGAGTCATTTCTTGCTGTACCTCTTTCTCCTTTGTTCTTTGTGGGTAGAGTCATTTCTTGCTGTACCTCTTCCTCCTCTGCTCTTTGTGGGTAGAGTCATTTCTTGCTGTTCCTCTTCCTCCTCTGCTCTTTGTGGGCAGAGTCATTTCTTGCTGTACCTCTTTCTCCTCTGTTCTTTGTGGGCAGAGTCATTTCTTGCTGTACCCCTTTCTCCTCTGCTCTTTGTGGGTAGAGTAATTTCTTGCTGCACCTCTTCCTCCTCTGTTCTTTGTGGGTAGAGTCATTTCTTGCTGCACCTCTTTCTCCTCTGCTCTTTGTCACTAGAGTCATTTCTTGCTGTACCTCTTTCTCCTCTGCTCTTTGTGGGTAGAGTCGTTTCTTGCTGTACCTCTCTCTCCTCTGTTCTTTGTGGGTAGAGTCATTTCTTGCTGTACCTCTTTCTCCTCTTCTCTGCTCTTTGTGGGTAAAGTCATGTCTTGCTGTACCTCTTTCTCCTCTGTTCTTTGTGGGTAGAGTCATTTCTTGCTGTACCTCTTTCTCCTCTGCTCTTTGTGGGTAGAGTCATTTCTTTCTGTACCTCTTTCTCCTCTGCTCTTTGTGGGTAGAGTCATTTCTTGCTGTACCTCTTTCTCCTCTCCTCTGTTCTTTGTGGGTAGAGTCATTTCTTGCTGTACCTCTTTCTCCTCTCCTCTGCTCTTTGTGGGCAGAGTCATTTCTTGCTGCACCTCTTTCTCCTCTGTTCTTTGTGGGCAGAGTCATTTCTTGCTGTACCTCTTCCTCCTCTGTTCTTTGTGGGTAGAGTCATTTCTGCCTCTACCTCTTTCTCCTCTGCTCTTTGTTGGTAGAGTCATTTCTTGCTGTACTTCTTTCTACTCTGCTCTTTGTGGGTAGAGTCATTTCTTGCTGTACCTCTTTCTCCTCTGCTCTTTGTGGGTGGAGTCATTTCTTGCTGTACCTCTTTCTGCTCTTTGTGGGTAGAGTCATTTCTTGCTGCACCTCTTTCTCCTCTGCTCTTTGTCACTAGAGTCATTTCCTGCTGTACCTCTTTCTTCTCTGCTCTTTGTGGGTAGAGTCATTTCTTGCTGTACCTCTTTCTCCTCTGTTCTTTGTGGGTAGAGTCATTTCTTGCTGTACCTCTTTCTCCTCTGCTCTTTGTGGGTAGCGTCATTTCTTGCTGTACCTCTTTCTTCTCTGCTCTTTTTGGGTAGAGTCGTTTCTTGCTGCACCTCTTTCTCCTCTGCTCTTTGTGGGTAGAGTCATTTCTTGCTGTACCTCTTTCTCCTCTGCTCTTTGTGGGTAGAGTCATTTCTTGCTGCACCTCTTTCTCCTCTGCTCTTTGTCACTAGAGTCATTTCTTGCTGTACCTCTTTCTCCTCTGCTCTTTGTGGGTAGCGTCATTTCTTGCTGCACCTCTTTCTCCTCTGCTCTTTGTGGGTAGAGTCGTTTCTTGCTGCACCTCTTTCTCCTCTGCTCTTTGTGGGTAGAGTCATTTCTTGCAGCACCTCTTTCTCCTCTGCTCTTTGTCACTAGAGTCATTTCTTGCTGTACCTCTTTCTCCTCTGCTCTTTGTGGGTAGCGTCATTTCTTGCTGTACCTCTTTCTCCTCTGCTCTTTGTGGGTAGAGTCATTTCTTGCTGTACCTCTTTCTCCTCTGCTCTTTGTGGGTAGAGTCATTTCTAGCTGCACCTCTTTCTCCTCTGCTCTGTTCTTTGTGGGTAGAGTGATTTCTTGCTCTACCTCTTTCTCCTCTGCTCTTTGTGGGTAGAGTCATTTCTTGTTGTACCTCTTTCTCCTCTGCTCTTTGTGGGTAGCGTCATTTCTTGCTGTACCTCTTTCTCTTCTGCTCTTTGTGGGTAGAGTCATTTCTTGCTGCACCTCTTGCTCCTCTCCTCTTTGTGGGTAGAGTCATTTCTTGCTGTACCTCTTTCTCCTCTGTCCTGTTCTTTGTGGTTAGAGTTATTTCTTGCTGTACCTCTTTCTCCTCTGCTCTTTGTGGGTAGAGTCATTTCTTGCTGTACCTCTTTCTCCTCTGATCTTTGTGGGCAGAGTCATTTCTTGCTGGACGTCTTTCTCCTCTGATCTTTGTGGGTAGAGTCATTTCTTTCTGGACCTCTTTCTCCTCTGCTCTGTACTTTGTGGGTAGAGTCATTTCTTGCTCCCCCTTTTTCTCCTCTGATCTTTGTGGGCAGAGTCATTTCTTGCTGGACGTCTTTCTCCTCTGATCTTCGTGGGTAGAGTCATTTTTTGCTGGACCTCTTTCTCCTCTGCTCTTTGTGAGTAGAGTCATTTCTTGCTGTACCTGTTACCATGCAGGGCGGCGCGGGGTTCTCCGGTCAGCGTGCGCTGCCCCGGCTTCGGCTCCAGCATCCTGGAGCTCTGACGTCAGGGCCTCCCCGGCGACGGGGGGCGGCCGGTGGGCGGAGGCGTGGGCATGTGTGCCCGTTGGGTGTCGGCCGCACGCCTCCACCTCTCTTGTGCAGTAGTGGGGGAGCTGGCTCTTCCCCCCTCCGCCCCTGGGCGGAGTCCTGTAGTCATAAGGCTGGCGGTGACCTGAGCTCACCGCCAGTTATTGGTTCTGTCAGCTCCTAGTTAGTCCTGTCTGCAGTTCTCTCGGTCAGTACCCTAGTTTGCTCGTCAGCTTCCTTTTCCAGTTTTGCCTTGTGCTCTGTATTTTCTGTTTGGTCACTCCATCTGCCTTTCCTTGTCGGTACTCTGTCCCCCGTTAGTTAGGTACTTCTAGTGCAGTCGCCAGGTCCCTAGCCAGGGTAGGGACCGCCATCCAGTTGTCCGCCTGGGGTTAGCCAGGTCGAGGCAAGTAGGCAGGGACAGTGGGGTGTGGTAAGTTCAGGGCACCCCCCCTGGCGCTCGGGGGGGTCAGAGGGCCGTAACAGTGCCCCTTTCTCCTCTGTTCTTTGTGGGTAGAGTCATTTCTTGCTGTACCTCTTTCTCCTCTGCTCTGTTCTTTGTGGGTAGAGTCATTTCTTGCTGTACCTCTTTCTCCTCTGTTCTTTGTGTGTAGAGTCATTTCCTGCTGTACCCCTTTCTCCTCTGCTCTTTGTGGGTAGAGTCATTTCTTGCTGTACCTCTTTCTCCTCTGCTCTGTTCTTTGTGGGTAGAGTCATTTCTTGCTGTACCTCTTTCTCCTCTGCTCTTTGTGGGTAGAGTCATTTCTTGCTGTACCTCTTTCTCCTCTGCTCTTTGTGGGTAGAGTCATTTCTTGCTGTACCTCTTTCTCCTCTGCTCTTTGTGGGTAGAGTCATTTCTTGCTGGACCTCTTCCTCCTCTGCTCTTTGTGGGTAGATTCATTTCTTGCTGTACCTCTTCCTCCTCTGCTCTTTGTGGGTAGAGTCATTTCTTGCTGTACCTCTTTCTCCTCTGTTCTTTGTGGGTAGAGTCATTTCTTGCTGTACCTCTTTCTCCTCTGCTCTTTGTGTGTAGAGTCATTTCTTGCTGTACCTCTTTCTCCTCTGTTCTTTGTGGGTAGAGTCATTTCTTGCTGTACCTCTTTCTCCTCCGCTCTGTTCTTTGTGGGTAGAGTCATAGTAATATAGTAACATAGTTTGTAAGGCTGAATGAAGACAATGTCCATCTAGTCCAGCCTGTCTATCCTACTGTGTTGATCCAGAGGAAGGCAAAAAACCCCAAGGCCAGAAGCCAATTAGCCCTTTTGGGGGAAAAATTCCTTCCCGACTCCCTAATGACAATCAGACTGTTCCCTGGATCTAACCCCTAATAGTTCCTACCTGCCTGTATACCCGGATTAATAATTAACCTAAAATTTATATCCTGTAATGTCCTTCCTCTCCAGAAAGACATCTAGTCCCCTTTTAAACTCCTCTATGGATTTTGCCATCACCACGTCCTCAGGCAGAGAGTTCCACAGTCTAACTGCTCTTACAGTAAAGAATCCCCTTTTATGTTGGTGATGAAACCTGCTTTCTTCTAGATATAGCGGATGCCCTCTTGTTACCGTCGTGGTCCTGGGTGTAAACAGATCATGGCAGAGATCCTTGTATCGTCCCCTCATGTACTTATACAGAGTTATTTGGTCGCCTCTTATCCTTCTTTTTTCTAGAGTAAATAGTCCCAGTTTTGATGCCTCTCTGGGTATCCCAGTCCCGTCATTCCATGTATTAGTTTAGTTGCCCTTCTTTGAACCCCCTCAAGCACTGTGACATCTTTCCTGAGCACCGGTGTCCAGAATTGTACACAGTATTCCATGTGAGGCCTGACTAGTGCCTTATATAGTGGGAGGATAATGTTCTCGCCCCTATACCTCTTTTAATGCACCCCAAGACTTTATTTGCCTTTGCAGCTGCTGACTGGCATTGGTTACTCCAGTTTAGTCTACTATCCACTAATACCCCCAGATCCTTTTCCATATGACTTTTCCCTAGTGGTATCCCAGTAAGTGAATATTTGTGACATCCGTTTCTCCTGCCCATGTGCATAGTCTTACATTTTTCAACATTGAACTTCATTTGCCATTTTCCTCCCCAAGCCCCCGGCTTATCTCGGTCCGTTTGTAGCCGCACATTGTCCTCCGTTGCATTAATTATATTGTATAATTTTGTGTCATCTGCAAATATTGATATTTTGCTGTGCAGCCCCTCTATCAGGTCATTGATAAATATGTTGAACAGAGTGGGGCCTAATACTGAACCCTGTGGCACCCCGCTAGCGACGGAGGCCCAATCAGAGTACGAACCATTTATTACCACCCTCTGCTTTCTATCATTGAGCCAATTTTTTACCCACTTACACACGTTTTCGCCCAGTCCGAGCTTCTCATTTTGTATATTAGCCTATTATGTGGCACGGTGTCAAAGGCTTTAGAGAAGTCCAGATATACAAGATCAATAGATTCTCCTTGGTCCAGCCTAGAGCTTACTTCATTGTAGAAACTGATCAGATTTGTCTGACATGAGCGACCCTTCATGAATCCATGCTGGTGAGGAGTTATTCCCTTAATCTCCTTGAGGTACTCATCGATGGCGTCTCTCAGAATCCCCTCGAAAATTTTTCCCGTTACTGAAGTGAGACTTACTGGCCTGTAGTTACCAGGCTCACTTTTGCTCCCTTTTTTGTAAATTGGAACCACGTTGGCAATACGCCAGTCCAATTGTACTACTCCGGTCTTGATAGTGTCTAGAAATATTAGGTATAGCGGCCTAGCTATCTCGTCACTTAGTTCCCTTAGTATCCTTGGGTGTAATCCATCTGGGCCCGGCGATTTATCAATTTTAGTTTTCTTTAGACGCTTCCGCACCTCCTCCTGCGTTAGGTATGAGATATTTTGTGAGGGGTTCGTTTTATTCCCCTGCATCTCGTGTGGCATTTCCTTTTCTTTGGTGAATACACTTGAGAAGAAACTGTTTAGTAGATTTGCTTTCCCTTCGTCATCATCAATGATTTCTCCTGCATTGTTTTTTAAAGGGCCAGCGCTCTCCCTGCAAATCCTTTTGCTGTTAATGTAGTTGAAAAATAGCTTCGGGTTGTTTTTGCTCTCTTTTGTGATCCGTCTTTCTGCCTCCTCCTTGGCAGTTTTGATCGTATCTTTCCATATTTTGTTTTTTTCCCTGTATGATTTTAGCGCTTCTTCGCTGCCTTCTTGCTTTAGTAGTTTAAACGCTTTCTTCTTTTCGTTTATTGCCCCTCTTACCGTCTTGTCGAGCCACATTGGTTTCCTTTTAGCTGAGTTTCTTTTATTTTTAAAGGGAATGAACTGCTCACATGAGGTGATTAGGATCCTTTTAAACTCCTCCCATTTGTCGTCTGTACTGATATTTTTGAGGATGTTGTCCCAATTAATGTTACCGATAGTAGTTCTAAGCTGATCAAATTTTGCTTTTCTAAAGTTTAGTTTCTTTGTCGCTCCCTGATAAGGCTTCCTATTGATTGACAGCTGGAAGTTGATTATATTGCGGTCACTGTTCCCCAAGTGCCCCTCAACCTGCACCCCCGTTATTCGGTCCGGTTTGTTGGTTAGTACTAGGTCCAGAATGGCCCTCCTTCTCGTTGGTTCCTGCACAAGTTGGTTCAGGTAATTGTCTTTAATTACTCTCAAGAACTTATCACCCCTGTGAGATTTGCAGGTTTCCTTCTCCCATGTTATATCTGGGTAATTAAAGTCCCCCGTGATAATTACTTCGTTTCGCTTTGACACCTCTTTTATCTGCCTTAGTAGTAAGTTTTCAGTTTCTTCTGTTGCTTTTGGTGGTCTATAGAAGACCCCTATCAGGATTTTGTTATTTTTTCCTCCCTGTATTTCTACCCACAGAGATTCCACCTGTTCGTCTCCTACCCCTATATCCTCCCGTAGCCTCGGCTTCAAGTTCGATTTGACGTACAGACATACCCCTCCCCCTTTCTGGTTCCTTCGGTCTCTTCTGAAGAGATTGTACCACTGCAAATTCACCGCCCAATCGCACTTATCATCCAGCCATGTTTCCGTAATTCCGACTATATCATAATTTTCATCAGTCATTCTCGCTTCAAGCTCACCCACTTTACCGATCAGACTTCTTACATTCGTGGTCATACAATTTATATCATTTTTTTTTATTTTTAAATTCGTTTTGTTGCTATTCGTACTTATGGCTGATTTATCAGTTCTAACTGTACTAACCCCACCCCCTGCTTGACCCCCATTCCCTTTGCTTGGACCCGGATCGCTAGTTACACTGGCTACCCCACTATTTCTCATTTTACCCTCCCCCCCAGTCCCTAGTTTAAACACTCCTCCAGCCTTCTAGCCATCTTATCCCCCAGCACAGCTGCACCCTCCCCATTAAGATGCAGCCCGTCCCTATGGTAGAGCCTGTAGCCGACAGCAAAGTCAGCCTAGTTCTCCAGGAACCCAAATCCCTCCTCCTTACACCAACTCCGGAGCCACTTGTTTACCTCCCTAAGGTCCTGCTGCCTTTCTAGTGTGGCTTTAGGTGCAGGTAGTATTTCCGAGAAAACTACCCTGGAGGTCCTCGCCCTGAGCTTGGACCCTAGGTCCCTGAAATCATTTTTGAGGGCCCTCCATTGACCTCTAACTTGTTCATTGGTGCCAACGTGCACCATGACCGCTGGATCCTCACCAGCCCCTCCCAGTAATCTGTCAATCCGATCCGCGATGTGTCAAACTCGAGCGCCAGGAAGACAACACACCGTTCGACGATCCCGGTCTTTATGGCAGATTGCCCTCTCTGTCCCCCTAATAATTGAGTCCCCCACCACTAGAACCTGTCTAGCCTGCCCTGCGCTCCCCGTCCCCGTCTCACTGGAGCAGTCATCCCCCTGGCGTTCAGAGGGCATGTAGTGCTGCAGCGGTGCTGGCTCTGTAATGGCACTGCCCTCATCTGCCAACGTTGCAGACATGTTGGGTTGTGCCAGTTCAGGACCAGCCTCCCTGAATCTATTCCCTCTACCCCTCCTTCTATCTGACACCCAGCTGACTGCCTGCTCCCCCTGCACTTCCGAACTACCATCCGCCCCCGCCTCTACCCCAGCGAGTGCCTGCTCAGTGAGCAGCAAACTCCTTTCCATGATGTCAATGGCTCTCAGTGTTGACAGTCGCTCCTTTAGATCCAGGATTTGGGCTTCTAAATGTGCGACGTGCACGCATCTTGCGCAACAGTATGCACCCTCGGTCGGCTGATCAAGGACCGCATACATTGCACAAGTAGCACACTGGATGACATTGCCAGGCATGGAGCTCATCCTAATGGGGATCTACAATTTACTTGTGGAAGTAGTGAAGATAGACTTGTTCACACTCCGCTCACGCGCTGCTGCAACCGCTCAACCGCTGACCCGCTGCTGCAACCGCTCTCCCGCTGCTGCAACCGCTCTCCCGCTGCTGCAACCGCTCTCCCGCTGCTGCAACCGCTCTCCCGCTGCTGCAACCGCTCACCCGCTGCTGCAACCCCTCACCCGCTGCTGCAACCCCTCACCCGCTGCTGCCTCTGTGCAACCACTCACATGCTGCCGATCTCGCGCAACCCCTTACCCGCTGACACTTATGCGCAACCAGTCACAAAATTTTTTATTTTTTTTTTATACCCCCCTCACAAACACTTAGACCCCCAGACACACACACACACAGAAGACACAACTAACCAGATACACAGAAGACACACACTTAGCTCACAAACACACACAGAATATACTTATCAGCTCCTCCACTCCTCCGCTCCTCCTGGTGACGTCACCTGCTGTCCCGGCGGCCGCTCACTCTGCCCTCCTGTCTCAGCTGCTCCGCTGAACTCCTGGTGGCCTCTTGGCACCAGCTGCTGCGCTCCGGTCTCTCTGGTCACTCCTGCCCCCGCACCTGCTTCGGCTGCTGAGATGCTCCGCTGTCCCCTTCAGCTCCCCGCTCGTGCATCCGTCTCGTGCCGCTGCTCCTGGCGTCTGAGTCATTTCTTGCTGTACCTCTTTCTCCTCTGCTCTGTTCTTGTGGGTAGAGTCATTTCTTGTTGCACCTCTTTCTCCTCTGCTCTTTGTGTGTAGAGTCATTTCTTGCTGCACCTCTTTCTCCTCTCCTCTTTGTGGGTAGAGTCATTTCTTGCTGTACCTCTTTCTCCTCGGCTATTTGTGGGTAGAGTCATTTCTTGCTGTACCTCTATCTCCTCTGTTCTTTGTGGGTAGAGTCATTTCTGGCTGTTCCTCTTTCTCCTCTGCTCTTTGTTGGTAGAGTCATTTCTTGCTGTACCTCTTTCTCCTCTGTTCTTTGTGGGTAGAGTCATTTCTTGCTGTTCCTCTTTCTCCTCTGCTCTCTGTGGGTAGAGTCATTTCTTGCTGCACCTCTTTCTCCTCTGGTCTTTGTGGGTAGAGTCATTTCTTGCTGTACCTCTTTCTCCTCTGCTCTGTTCTTGTGGGTAGAGTCATTTCTTGTTGCACCTCTTTCTCCTCTGCTCTTTGTGTGTAGAGTCATTTCTTGCTGCACCTCTTTCCCCTCTGGTCTTTGTGGGTAGAGTCATTTCTTGCTGTACCTCTTTCTCCTCTGCTCTGTTCTTTGTGGGTAGAGTCATTTCTTGCTGTACCTCTTTCTCCTCTGCTCTTTGTGGGTAGAGTCATTTCTTGCTGTACCTCTTTCTCCTCTGTTCTTTGTGGGTAGAGTCATTTCTTGCTGTGCCCCTTTCTCCGTTGCTCTTTGTGGGTAGAGTCATTTCTTGCTGTACCTCTTTCTCCTCTGCTCTGTTCTTGTGGGTAGAGTCATTTCTTGTTGCACCTCTTTCTCCTCTGCTCTTTGTGTGTAGAGTCATTTCTTGCTGTACCTCTGTCTCCTCTGTTCTTTGTGGGCAGAGTCATTTCTGGCTGTTCCTCTTTCTCCTCTGCTCTTTGTTGGTAGAGTCATTTCTTGTTGTACCTCTTTCTCCTCTGTTCTTTGTGGGTAGAGTCATTTCTTGCTGTACCTCTTTCTCCTCTGCTCTTTGTGGGTAGAGTCATTTCTTGCTGTACCTCTTTCTCCTCTGCTCTTTATGGGTAGAGTCATTTCTTGCTGTTCCTCTTTCTCCTCTGCTCTCTGTGGGTAGAGTCATTTCTTGCTGCACCTCTTTCTCCTCTGGTCTTTGTGGGTAGAGTCATTTCTTGCTGTACCTCTTTCTCCTCTGCTCTTTGTGTGTAGAGTCATTTCTTGCTGCACCTCTTTCTCCTCTGGTCTTTGTGGGTAGAGTTATATCTTGCTGTACCTCTTTCTCCTCTGTTCTTTGTGGGTAGAGTCATTTCTTGCTGTGCCCCTTTCTCCGTTGCTCTTTGTGGGTAGAGTCATTTCTTGCTGTACCTCTTTCTCCTCTGCTCTGTTCTTGTGGGTAGAGTCATTTCTTGTTGCACCTCTTTCTCCTCTGCTCTTTGTGTGTAGAGTCATTTCTTGCTGCACCTCTTTCTCCTCTCCTCTTTGTGGGTAGAGTCATTTCTTGCTGTACCTCTTTCTCCTCTGCTCTTTGTGAGTAAAGTCATTTCTTGCTGGACCTCTTTTTCCTCTCCTCTGCTCTTTGTGGGTAGAGTCATTTCTTGCTGTACCTCTTTCTCCTCTGGTCTTTGTGGGTAGAGTCATTTCTTGCTGTACCTCTTTCTCCTCGGCTCTTTGTGGGTAGAGTCATTTCTTGCTGTACCTCTGTCTCCTCTGTTCTTTGTGGGTAGAGTCATTTCAGGCTGTTCCTCTTTCTCCTCTGCTCTTTGTGGGTAGAGTCATTTCTTGCTGTACCTCTTTCTCCTCTGCTCTTTGTGGGTAGAGTCATTTCTTCCTGTACCTCTTTCTCCTCTCCTCTGTTCTTTGTGGGTAGAGTCATTTCTTGCTGTACCTCTTTCTCCTCTGCTCTTTGTGGGTAGAGTCATTTCTTGCTGTACCTCTTTCTCCTCTGTTCTTTGTGGGTAGAGTCATTTCTTGCTGTACCTCTTTCTCCTCTGTTCTTTGTGGGTAGAGTCATTTCTTGCTGTACCTCTTTCTCCTCTTCTCTGTTCTTTGTGGGTAGAGTCATTTCTTGCTGTACCTCTTTTTCCTCTGCTCTTTGTTGGTAGAGTCATTGGTTGCTGTACCTCTTTCTCCTCTGCTCTTTGTTGGTAGAGTCATTTCTTGCAGTACCTCTTTCTCCTCTGCTCTGCTCTTTGTGGGTAGAGTCATTTCTTGTTGTACCTCTTTCTCCTCTGCTCTCTGTGGGTAGAGTCATTTCTTGCTGCACCTCTTTCTCCTCTGGTCTTTGTGGGTAGAGTCATTTCTTGCTGTACCTCTTTCTCCTCTGCTCTGTTCTTGTGGGTAGAGTCATTTCTTGTTGCACCTCTTTCTCCTCTGCTCTTTGTGTGTAGAGTCATTTCTTGCTGCACCTCTTTCTCCTCTGGTCTTTGTGGGTAGAGTCATATCTTGCTGTACCTCTGTCTCCTCTGTTCTTTGTGGGTAGAGTCGTTTCTTGCTGTGCCCCTTTCTCCGTTGCTCTTTGTGGGTAGAGTCATTTCTTGCTGTACCTCTTTCTCCTCTGCTCTGTTCTTGTGGGTAGAGTCATTTCTTGCTGTACCTCTTTCTCCTCGGCTATTTGTGGGTAGAGTCATTTCTTGCTGTACCTCTATCTCCTCTGTTCTTTGTGGGTAGAGTCATTTCTGGCTGTTCCTCATTCTCCTCTGCTCTTTGTTGGTAGAGTCATTTCTTGCTGTACCTCTTTCTCCTCTGTTCTTTGTGGGTAGAGTCATTTCTTGCTGCACCTCTTTCTCCTCTGGTCTTTGTGGGTAGAGTCATTTCTTGCTGCACCTCTTTCTCCTCTGGTCTTTGTGGGTAGAGTCATTTCTTGCTGTACCTCTTTCTCCTCTGTTCTTTGTGGGTAGAGTCATTTCTTGCTGTACCTCTTTCTTCTCTGCTCTGTTCTTGTGGGTAGAGTCATTTCTTGTTGCACCTCTTTCTCCTCTGCTCTTTGTGTGTAGAGTCATTTCTTGCTGCACCTCTTTCTCCTCTGGTCTTTGTGGGTAGAGTCATTTCTTGCTGTACCTCTTTCTCCTCTGCTCTCTGTGGGTAGAGTCATTTCTTGCTGTACCTCTTTCTCCTCTGCTCTTTGTGGGTAGAGTCATTTCTTGCTGTACCTCTTTCTCCTCTGTTCTTTGTGGGTAGAGTCATTTCTTGCTGTGCCCCTTTCTCCGTTGCTCTTTGTGGGTAGAGTCATTTCTTGCTGTACCTCTTTCTCCTCTGCTCTGTTCTTGTGGGTAGAGTCATTTCTTGTTGCACCTCTTTCTCCTCTGCTCTTTGTGTGTAGAGTCATTTCTTGCTGTACCTCTGTCTCCTCTGTTCTTTGTGGGTAGAGTCATTTCTGGCTGTTCCTCTTTCTCCTCTGCTCTTTGTTGGTAGAGTCATTTCTTGTTGTACCTCTTTCTCCTCTGTTCTTTGTGGGTAGAGTCATTTCTGGCTGTACCTCTTTCTCCTCTGCTCTTTGTGGGTAGAGTCATTTCTTGCTGTACCTCTTTCTCCTCTGCTCTTTGTGGGTAGAGTCATTTCTTGCTGTACCTCTTTCTCCTCTGCTCTTTGTGGGTAGAGTCATTTCTGGCTGTACCTCTTTCTCCTCTGCTCTTTGTGGGTAGAGTCATTTCTTGCTGTACCTCTTTCTCCTCTGCTCTTTGTGGGTAGAGTCATTTCTTGCTGTACCTCTTTCTCCTCTGCTCTTTGTGGGTAGTCATTTCTTGCTGCACCTCTTTCTCCTCTGCTCTTTGTTGGTAGAGTCATTTCTTGCTGTACCTCTTTCTCCTCTTCTCTGTTCTTTGTGGGTAGAGTCATTTCTTGCTGTACCTCTTTCTCCTCTTCTCTGTTCTTTGTGGGTAGAGTCATTTCTTGCTGTACCTCTTTCTCCTCTGCTCTTTGTTGGTAGAGTCATTTCTTGCTGTACCTCTTTCTCCTCTGCTCTGCTCTTTGTGGGTAGAGTCATTTCTTGCTGTACCTCTTTCTCCTCTGATCTTTGTGGGTAGAGTCATTTCTTGTTGTACCTCTTTCTCCTCTGCTCTCTGTGGGTAGAGTCATTTCTTGCTGCACCTCTTTCTCCTCTGGTCTTTGTGGGTAGAGTCATTTCTTGCTGTACCTCTTTCTCCTCTGCTCTTTGTGGGTAGAGTCATTTCTTGCTGTACCTCTTTCTCCTCTGCTCTGTTCTTGTGGGTAGAGTCATTTCTTGTTGCACCTCTTTCTCCTCTGGTCTTTGTGGGTAGAGTCATATCTTGCTGTACCTCTTTCTCCTCTGCTCTTTGTGTGTAGAGTCATTTCTTGCTGCACCTCTTTCTCCTCTGGTCTTTGTGGGTAGAGTCATATCTTGCTGTACCTCTTTCTCCTCTGTTCTTTGTGGGTAGAGTCATTTCTTGCTGTGCCCCTTTCTCCGTTGCTCTTTGTGGGTAGAGTCAATTCTTGCTGTACCTCTTTCTCCTCTGCTCTGTTCTTGTGGGTAGAGTCATTTCTTGTTGCACCTCTTTCTCCTCTGCTCTTTGTGTGTAGAGTCATTTCTTGCTGCACCTCTTTCTCCTCTCCTCTTTGTGGGTAGAGTCATTTCTTGCTGTACCTCTTTCTCCTCGGCTATTTGTGGGTAGAGTCATTTCTTGCTGTACCTCTTTCTCCTCTGCTCTTTGTTGGTAGAGTCATTTCTTGCTGTTCCTCTTTCTCCTCTGCTCTCTGTGGGTAGAGTCATTTCTTGCTGCACCTCTTTCTCCTCTGGTCTTTGTGGGTAGAGTCATTTCTGGCTGTTCCTCTTTCTCCTCTGCTCTTTGTTGGTAGAGTCATTTCTTGCTGTACCTCTTTCTCCTCTGTTCTTTGTGGGTAGAGTCATTTCTTGCTGCACCTCTTTCTCCTCTGGTCTTTGTGGGTAGAGTCATTTCTGGCTGTTCCTCTTTCTCCTCTGCTCTTTGTTGGTAGAGTCATTTCTTGCTGTACCTCTTTCTCCTCTGCTCTTTGTTGGTAGAGTCATTTCTTGCTGTACCTCTTTCTCCCCTGTTCTTTGTTGGTAGAGTCATTTCTTGCTGTACCTCTTTCTCCTCTGCTCTTTATGGGTAGAGTCATTTCTTGCTGTTCCTCTTTCTCCTCTGCTCTCTGTGGGTAGAGTCATTTCTTGCTGCACCTCTTTCTCCTCTGGTCTTTGTGGGTAGAGTCATTTCTTGCTGTACCTCTTTCTCCTCTGCTCTGTTCTTGTGGGTAGAGTCATTTCTTGTTGCACCTCTTTCTCCTCTGCTCTTTGTGTGTAGAGTCATTTCTTGCTGCACCTCTTTCTCCTCTGGTCTTTGTGGGTAGAGACATATCTTGCTGTACCTCTTTCTCCTCTGTTCTTTGTGGGTAGAGTCATTTCTTGCTGTGCCCCTTTCTCCGTTGCTCTTTGTGGGTAGAGTCATTTCTTGCTGTACCTCTTTCTCCTCTGCTCTGTTCTTGTGGGTAGAGTCATTTCTTGTTGCACCTCTTTCTCCTCTGCTCTTTGTGTGTAGAGTCATTTCTTGCTGCACCTCTTTCTCCTCTCCTCTTTGTGGGTAGAGTCATTTCTTGCTGTACCTCTTTCTCCTCGGCTCTTTGTGGGTAGAGTCATTTCTTGCTGTACCTCTGTCTCCTCTGTTCTTTGTGGGTAGAGTCATTTCAGGCTGTTCTTCTTTCTCCTCTGCTCTTTGTGGGTAGAGTCATTTCTTGCTGTACCTCTTTCTCCTCTGCTCTTTGTGGGTAGAGTCATTTCTTGCTGGACCTCTTTCTCCTCTGTTCTTTGTGGGTAGAGTCATTTCTTGCTGTACCTCTTTCTCCTCTCCTCTGTTCTTTGTGGGTAGAGTCATTTCTTGCTGTACCTCTTTCTCCTCTGCTCTTTGTGGGTAGAGTCATTTCTTGCTGTACCTCTTTCTCCTCTGCTCTTTGTGGGTAGAGTCATTTCTTGCTGTACCTCTTTCTCCTCTGTTCTTTGTGGGTAGAGTCATTTCTTGCTGTACCTCTTTCTCCTCTTCTCTGTTCTTTGTGGGTAGAGTCATTTCTTGCTGTACCTCTTTCTCCTCTTCTCTGTTCTTTGTGGGTAGAGTCATTTCTTGCTGTACCTCTTTTTCCTCTGCTCTTTGTTGGTAGAGTCATTTCTTGCTGTACCTCTTTCTCCTCTGCTCTTTGTTGGTAGAGTCCTTTCTTGCAGTACCTCTTTCTCCTCTGCTCTGCTCTTTGTGGGTAGAGTCATTTCTTGTTGTACCTCTTTCTCCTCTGCTCTCTGTGGGTAGAGTCATTTCTTGCTGCACCTCTTTCTCCTCTGGTCTTTGTGGGTAGAGTCATTTCTTGCTGTACCTCTTTCTCCTCTGCTCTGTTCTTGTGGGTAGAGTCATTTCTTGTTGCACCTCTTTCTCCTCTGCTCTTTGTGTGTAGAGTCATTTCTTGCTGCACCTCTTTCTCCTCTGGTCTTTGTGGGTAGAGTCATATCTTGCTGTACCTCTTTCTCCTCTGTTCTTTGTGGGTAGAGTCGTTTCTTGCTGTGCCCCTTTCTCCGTTGCTCTTTGTGGGTAGAGTCATTTCTTGCTGTACCTCTTTCTCCTCTGCTCTGTTCTTGTGGGTAGAGTCATTTCTTGTTGCACCTCTTTCTCCTCTGCTCTTTGTGTGTAGAGTCATTTCTTGCTGCACCTCTTTCTCCTCTCCTCTTTGTGGGTAGAGTCATTTCTTGCTGTACCTCTTTCTCCTCGGCTATTTGTGGGTAGAGTCATTTCTTGCTGTACCTCTATCTCCTCTGTTCTTTGTGGGTAGAGTCATTTCTGGCTGTACCTCTTTCTCCTCTGCTCTTTGTGGGTAGAGTCATTTCTTGCTGTACCTCTTTCTCCTCTGTTCTTTGTGGGTAGAGTCATTTCTTGCTGTTCCTCTTTCTCCTCTGCTCTCTGTGGGTAGAGTCATTTCTTGCTGCACCTCTTTCTCCTCTGGTCTTTGTGGGTAGAGTCATTTCTTGCTGTACCTCTTTCTCCTCTGCTCTGTTCTTGTGGGTAGAGTCATTTCTTGTTGCACCTCTTTCTCCTCTGCTCTTTGTGTGTAGAGTCATTTCTTGCTGCACCTCTTTCTCCTCTGGTCTTTGTGGGTAGAGTCATATCTTGCTGTACCTCTTTCTCCTCTGTTCTTTGTGGGTAGAGTCATTTCTTGCTGTGCCCCTTTCTCCGTTGCTCTTTGTGGGTAGAGTCATTTCTTGCTGTACCTCTTTCTCCTCTGCTCTGTTCTTGTGGGTAGAGTCATTTCTTGTTGCACCTCTTTCTTCTCTGCTCTTTGTGTGTAGAGTCATTTCTTGCTGTACCTCTGTCTCCTCTGTTCTTTGTGGGTAGAGTCGTTTCTTGCTGTGCCCCTTTCTCCGTTGCTCTTTGTGGGTAGAGTCATTTCTTGCTGTACCTCTTTCTCCTCTGCTCTGTTCTTGTGGGTAGAGTCATTTCTTGCTGTACCTCTTTCTCCTCGGCTATTTGTGGGTAGAGTCATTTCTTGCTGTACCTCTATCTCCTCTGTTCTTTGTGGGTAGAGTCATTTCTGGCTGTTCCTCATTCTCCTCTGCTCTTTGTTGGTAGAGTCATTTCTTGCTGTACCTCTTTCTCCTCTGTTCTTTGTGGGTAGAGTCATTTCTTGCTGCACCTCTTTCTCCTCTGGTCTTTGTGGGTAGAGTCATTTCTTGCTGCACCTCTTTCTCCTCTGGTCTTTGTGGGTAGAGTCATTTCTTGCTGTACCTCTTTCTCCTCTGTTCTTTGTGGGTAGAGTCATTTCTTGCTGTACCTCTTTCTTCTCTGCTCTGTTCTTGTGGGTAGAGTCATTTCTTGTTGCACCTCTTTCTCCTCTGCTCTTTGTGTGTAGAGTCATTTCTTGCTGCACCTCTTTCTCCTCTGGTCTTTGTGGGTAGAGTCATTTCTTGCTGTACCTCTTTCTCCTCTGCTCTCTGTGGGTAGAGTCATTTCTTGCTGTACCTCTTTCTCCTCTGCTCTTTGTGGGTAGAGTCATTTCTTGCTGTACCTCTTTCTCCTCTGTTCTTTGTGGGTAGAGTCATTTCTTGCTGTGCCCCTTTCTCCGTTGCTCTTTGTGGGTAGAGTCATTTCTTGCTGTACCTCTTTCTCCTCTGCTCTGTTCTTGTGGGTAGAGTCATTTCTTGTTGCACCTCTTTCTCCTCTGCTCTTTGTGTGTAGAGTCATTTCTTGCTGTACCTCTGTCTCCTCTGTTCTTTGTGGGTAGAGTCATTTCTGGCTGTTCCTCTTTCTCCTCTGCTCTTTGTTGGTAGAGTCATTTCTTGTTGTACCTCTTTCTCCTCTGTTCTTTGTGGGTAGAGTCATTTCTGGCTGTACCTCTTTCTCCTCTGCTCTTTGTGGGTAGAGTCATTTCTTGCTGTACCTCTTTCTCCTCTGCTCTTTGTGGGTAGAGTCATTTCTTGCTGTACCTCTTTCTCCTCTGCTCTTTGTGGGTAGAGTCATTTCTGGCTGTACCTCTTTCTCCTCTGCTCTTTGTGGGTAGAGTCATTTCTTGCTGTACCTCTTTCTCCTCTGCTCTTTGTGGGTAGAGTCATTTCTTGCTGTACCTCTTTCTCCTCTGCTCTTTGTGGGTAGTCATTTCTTGCTGCACCTCTTTCTCCTCTGCTCTTTGTTGGTAGAGTCATTTCTTGCTGTACCTCTTTCTCCTCTTCTCTGTTCTTTGTGGGTAGAGTCATTTCTTGCTGTACCTCTTTCTCCTCTTCTCTGTTCTTTGTGGGTAGAGTCATTTCTTGCTGTACCTCTTTCTCCTCTGCTCTTTGTTGGTAGAGTCATTTCTTGCTGTACCTCTTTCTCCTCTGCTCTGCTCTTTGTGGGTAGAGTCATTTCTTGCTGTACCTCTTTCTCCTCTGATCTTTGTGGGTAGAGTCATTTCTTGTTGTACCTCTTTCTCCTCTGCTCTCTGTGGGTAGAGTCATTTCTTGCTGCACCTCTTTCTCCTCTGGTCTTTGTGGGTAGAGTCATTTCTTGCTGTACCTCTTTCTCCTCTGCTCTTTGTGGGTAGAGTCATTTCTTGCTGTACCTCTTTCTCCTCTGCTCTGTTCTTGTGGGTAGAGTCATTTCTTGTTGCACCTCTTTCTCCTCTGGTCTTTGTGGGTAGAGTCATATCTTGCTGTACCTCTTTCTCCTCTGCTCTTTGTGTGTAGAGTCATTTCTTGCTGCACCTCTTTCTCCTCTGGTCTTTGTGGGTAGAGTCATATCTTGCTGTACCTCTTTCTCCTCTGTTCTTTGTGGGTAGAGTCATTTCTTGCTGTGCCCCTTTCTCCGTTGCTCTTTGTGGGTAGAGTCAATTCTTGCTGTACCTCTTTCTCCTCTGCTCTGTTCTTGTGGGTAGAGTCATTTCTTGTTGCACCTCTTTCTCCTCTGCTCTTTGTGTGTAGAGTCATTTCTTGCTGCACCTCTTTCTCCTCTCCTCTTTGTGGGTAGAGTCATTTCTTGCTGTACCTCTTTCTCCTCGGCTATTTGTGGGTAGAGTCATTTCTTGCTGTACCTCTTTCTCCTCTGCTCTTTGTTGGTAGAGTCATTTCTTGCTGTTCCTCTTTCTCCTCTGCTCTCTGTGGGTAGAGTCATTTCTTGCTGCACCTCTTTCTCCTCTGGTCTTTGTGGGTAGAGTCATTTCTGGCTGTTCCTCTTTCTCCTCTGCTCTTTGTTGGTAGAGTCATTTCTTGCTGTACCTCTTTCTCCTCTGTTCTTTGTGGGTAGAGTCATTTCTTGCTGCACCTCTTTCTCCTCTGGTCTTTGTGGGTAGAGTCATTTCTGGCTGTTCCTCTTTCTCCTCTGCTCTTTGTTGGTAGAGTCATTTCTTGCTGTACCTCTTTCTCCTCTGCTCTTTGTTGGTAGAGTCATTTCTTGCTGTACCTCTTTCTCCCCTGTTCTTTGTTGGTAGAGTCATTTCTTGCTGTACCTCTTTCTCCTCTGCTCTTTATGGGTAGAGTCATTTCTTGCTGTTCCTCTTTCTCCTCTGCTCTCTGTGGGTAGAGTCATTTCTTGCTGCACCTCTTTCTCCTCTGGTCTTTGTGGGTAGAGTCATTTCTTGCTGTACCTCTTTCTCCTCTGCTCTGTTCTTGTGGGTAGAGTCATTTCTTGTTGCACCTCTTTCTCCTCTGCTCTTTGTGTGTAGAGTCATTTCTTGCTGCACCTCTTTCTCCTCTGGTCTTTGTGGGTAGAGACATATCTTGCTGTACCTCTTTCTCCTCTGTTCTTTGTGGGTAGAGTCATTTCTTGCTGTGCCCCTTTCTCCGTTGCTCTTTGTGGGTAGAGTCATTTCTTGCTGTACCTCTTTCTCCTCTGCTCTGTTCTTGTGGGTAGAGTCATTTCTTGTTGCACCTCTTTCTCCTCTGCTCTTTGTGAGTAGAGTCATTTCTTGCTGTACCTCTTTCTCCTCTGCTCTTTGTGGTTAGAGTCATTTCTTGCTGTACCTCTTTCTCCTCTGCTCTCTGTGGGTAGAGTCATTTCTTGCTGCACCTCTTTCTCCTCTGGTCTTTGTGGGTAGAGTCATTTCTTGCTGTACCTCTTTCTCCTCTGCTCTGTTCTTGTGGGTAGAGTCATTTCTTGTTGCACCTCTTTCTCCTCTGCTCTTTGTGTGTAGAGTCATTTCTTGCTGCACCTCTTTCTCCTCTGGTCTTTGTGGGTAGAGACATATCTTGCTGTACCTCTTTCTCCTCTGTTCTTTGTGGGTAGAGTCATTTCTTGCTGTGCCCCTTTCTCCGTTGCTCTTTGTGGGTAGAGTCATTTCTTGCTGTACCTCTTTCTCCTCTGCTCTGTTCTTGTGGGTAGAGTCATTTCTTGTTGCACCTCTTTCTCCTCTGCTCTTTGTGTGTAGAGTCATTTCTTGCTGCACCTCTTTCTCCTCTCCTCTTTGTGGGTAGAGTCATTTCTTGCTGTACCTCTTTCTCCTCGGCTCTTTGTGGGTAGAGTCATTTCTTGCTGTACCTCTGTCTCCTCTGTTCTTTGTGGGTAGAGTCATTTCAGGCTGTTCTTCTTTCTCCTCTGCTCTTTGTGGGTAGAGTCATTTCTTGCTGTACCTCTTTCTCCTCTGCTCTTTGTGGGTAGAGTCATTTCTTGCTGGACCTCTTTCTCCTCTGTTCTTTGTGGGTAGAGTCATTTCTTGCTGTACCTCTTTCTCCTCTCCTCTGTTCTTTGTGGGTAGAGTCATTTCTTGCTGTACCTCTTTCTCCTCTGCTCTTTGTGGGTAGAGTCATTTCTTGCTGTACCTCTTTCTCCTCTGCTCTTTGTGGGTAGAGTCATTTCTTGCTGTACCTCTTTCTCCTCTGTTCTTTGTGGGTAGAGTCATTTCTTGCTGTACCTCTTTCTCCTCTTCTCTGTTCTTTGTGGGTAGAGTCATTTCTTGCTGTACCTCTTTCTCCTCTGCTCTTTGTGGGTAGAGTCATTTCTTGCTGTACCTCTTTCTCCTCTTCTCTTTGTGGGTAGAGTCATTTCTTGCTGTACCTCTTTCTCCTCTGCTCTGCTCTTTGTGGGTAGAGTCATTTCTTGTTGTACCTCTTTCTCCTCTGCTCTCTGTGGGTAGAGTCATTTCTTGCTGCACCTCTTTCTCCTCTGGTCTTTGTGGGTAGAGTCATTTCTTGCTGTACCTCTTTCTCCTCTGCTCTGTTCTTGTGGGTAGAGTCATTTCTTGTTGCACCTCTTTCTCCTCTGCTCTTTGTGTGTAGAGTCATTTCTTGCTGCACCTCTTTCTCCTCTGGTCTTTGTGGGTAGAGTCATATCTTGCTGTACCTCTTTCTCCTCTGTTCTTTGTGGGTAGAGTCGTTTCTTGCTGTGCCCCTTTCTCCGTTGCTCTTTGTGGGTAGAGTCATTTCTTGCTGTACCTCTTTCTCCTCTGCTCTGTTCTTGTGGGTAGAGTCATTTCTTGTTGCACCTCTTTCTCCTCTGCTCTTTGTGTGTAGAGTCATTTCTTGCTGCACCTCTTTCTCCTCTCCTCTTTGTGGGTAGAGTCATTTCTTGCTGTACCTCTTTCTCCTCGGCTATTTGTGGGTAGAGTCATTTCTTGCTGTACCTCTATCTCCTCTGTTCTTTGTGGGTAGAGTCATTTCTGGCTGTTCCTCTTTCTCCTCTGCTCTTTGTTGGTAGAGTCATTTCTTGCTGTACCTCTTTCTCCTCTGTTCTTTGTGGGTAGAGTCATTTCTTGCTGTTCCTCTTTCTCCTCTGCTCTCTGTGGGTAGAGTCATTTCTTGCTGCACCTCTTTCTCCTCTGGTCTTTGTGGGTAGAGTCATTTCTTGCTGTACCTCTTTCTCCTCTGCTCTGTTCTTGTGGGTAGAGTCATTTCTTTTTGCACCTCTTTCTCCTCTGCTCTTTGTGTGTAGAGTCATTTCTTGCTGCACCTCTTTCTCCTCTGGTCTTTGTGGGTAGAGTCATATCTTGCTGTACCTCTTTCTCCTCTGTTCTTTGTGGGTAGAGTCATTTCTTGCTGTGCCCCTTTCTCCGTTGCTCTTTGTGGGTAGAGTCATTTCTTGCTGTACCTCTTTCTCCTCTGCTCTGTTCTTGTGGGTAGAGTCATTTCTTGTTGCACCTCTTTCTCCTCTGCTCTTTGTGGGTAGAGTCATTTCTTGCTGTACCTCTGTCTCCTCTGTTCTTTGTGGGTAGAGTCATTTCTGGCTGTTCCTCTTTCTCCTCTGCTCTTTGTTGGTAGAGTCATTTCTTGCTGTACCTCTTTCTCCTCTGCTCTTTGTGGGTAGAGTCATTTCTTGCTGTACCTCTTTCTCCTCTGCTCTTTGTGGGTAGAGTCATTTCTTGCTGTACCTCTTTCTCCTCTGCTCTTTGTGGGTAGTCATTTCTTGCTGCACCTCTTTCTCCTCTGCTCTTTGTTGGTAGAGTCATTTCTTGCTGTACCTCTTTCTCCTCTGTTCTTTGTGGGTAGAGTCATTTATTGCTGTACCTCTTTCTCCTCTGCTCTTTGTGGGTAGAGTCATTTCTTGCTGTACCTCTTTCTCCTCTGTTCTTTGTGGGTAGAGTCATTTCTTGCTGTACCTCTTTCTCCTCTTCTCTGTTCTTTGTGGGTAGAGTCATTTCTTGCTGTACCTCTTTTTCCTCTGCTCTTTGTTGGTAGAATCATTTCTTGCTGTACCTCTTTCTCCTCTGCTCTTTGTGGGTAGAGTCATTTCTTGCTGTACCTCTTTCTCCTCTGCTCTTTGTGGGTAGAGTCATTTCTTGCTGTACCTCTTTCTCCTCTGCTCTTTGTGGGTAGAGTCATTTCTTGCTGTACCTCTTTCTCCTCTTCTCTGTTCTTTGTGGGTAGAGTCATTTCTTGCTGTACCTCTTTTTCCTCTGCTCTTTGTTGGTAGAATCATTTCTTGCTGTACCTCTTTCTCCTCTGCTCTTTGTTGGTAGAGTCATTTCTTGCAGTACCTCTTTCTCCTCTGCTCTGCTCTTTGTGGGTAGAGTCATTTCTTGTTGTACCTCTTTCTCCTCTGCTCTCTGTGGGTAGAGTCATTTCTTGCTGCACCTCTTTCTCCTCTGGTCTTTGTGGGTAGAGTCATTTCTTGCTGTACCTCTTTCTCCTCTGCTCTGTTCTTGTGGGTAGAGTCATTTCTTGTTGCACCTCTTTCTCCTCTGCTCTTTGTGTGTAGAGTCATTTCTTGCTGCACCTCTTTCTCCTCTGGTCTTTGTGGGTAGAGTCATATCTTGCTGTACCTCTTTCTCCTCGGCTCTTTTTGGGTATAGTCATTTCTTGCTGTACCTCTTTCTCCTCTGTTCTCTTTGGGTAGAGACATTTCTTGCTGGACTTCTTTCTCCTCTGCTCTTTGTGGGTAGAGTCATTTCTTGCTGTACCTCTTTTTTCTCTGCTCTTTGTGGGTAGAATCATTTCTTGCTGGACCTCTTTCTCCTCTGTTCTTTGTGGGTAGAGTCATTTCTTGCTGTACCTCTTTCTCCTCTGCTCTATGTGGGTAGAGTCATTTCTTGCTGTACCTCTTTCTCTTCTCCTCTATTCTTTGCGGATAGAGTCATTTCTTGCTGTACCTCTTTCTCCTCTGTTCTTTGTGGGTAGAGTCATTTCTTGCTGTACCTCTTTCTCTTCTGCTCTTTGTGGGTAGAGTCATTTCTTGCTGTACCTCTTTCTGCTCTTTGTGGGTAGAGTCATTTCTTGCTGTACCTCGTTCTCCTCTGTTCTTTGTGGGTAGAGTCATTTCTTGCTGTACCTCTTTCTCCTCTGATCTTTGTGGGTAGAGTCATTTCTTGCTGTACCTCTTTCTCCTCTGCTCTTTGTGGGTAGAGTCATTTCTTGCTGTACCTCGTTCTCCTCTGTTCTTTGTGGGTGGAGTCATTTCTTGCTGTACCTCTTTCTCCTCTGATCTTTGTGGGTAGAGTTATTTCTTGCTGCACCTCTTTCTCCTCTGCTTTCTGCGGGTAAAGTCATTTCTTGCTGCACCTCTTTCTCCTCTGCTCTTTGTGGGTAGAATGATTTCTTGCTGTACCTCTTTCTCTTCTGCTTTCTGCGGGTAAAGTTATTTCTTGCTGGACCTCTTTCTCCTCTCCTCTTTGTGGGTAGAGTCATTTCTTGCTGTACCTCTTTCTCCTCTGCTCTGTTCTTTTTGGGTAGAGTCATTTCTTACTCTACCTCTTTCTCCTCTCCTCTGCTCTTTGTGGGTAGAGTCATTTCTTGTTGTACCTCTTTCTCATCGGCTCTTTGTGGGTAGAGTCATTTCTTGCTGTACCTCTTTCTCCTCTGTTCTTTGTGGGTAGAGTCATTTCTTGCTGTTCCTCTTTCTCCTCTGCTCTTTGTGGGTAGTCATTTCTTGCTGTACCTCTTTCTCCTCTGTTCTTTGTGGGTAGAGTCATTTCTTGCTGGACCTCTTTCTCCTCTGTTCTTTGTGGGTAGAGTCATTTTTTGCTGTACCTCTTTCTCCTCTGCTCTTTGTGGGTAGAGTCATTTCTTGCTGCACCTCTTTCTCCTCTGCTCTGTTCTTTGTGGGTAGAGCCATTTCTTGCTGTCCCTCTTTCTCCTCTGCTCTTTGTAGGTAGAGTCATTTCTTCCTGCACCTCTTTCTCCTCTGCTCTTTGTAGGTAGAGTCATTTCTTGCTGCACCTCTTTCTCCTCTGCTCTTTGTAGGTAGAGTCATTTCTTGCTGCACCTCTTTCTCCTCTGCTCTGTTGATTGTGAGTAGAGTCATTTCTTGCTGTACCCCTTTCTGTCCTGTTCTTTGTGGGTAGAGTCATTTCTTGCTGTACCTCTTTCTCCTCTGTTCTTTGTGGGTAGAGTCATTTCTTGCTGGACCTCTTTCTCCTCTGTTCTTTGTGGGTAGAGTCATTTTTTGCTGTACCTCTTTCTCCTCTGCTCTGTGTGGGTAGAGTCATTTTTTGCTGCACCTCTTTCTCCTCTGCTCTGTTCTTTGTGGGTAGAGCCATTTCTTGCTGTCCCTCTTTCTCCTCTGCTCTTTGTAGGTAGAGTCATTTCTTGCTGCACCTCTTTCTCCTCTGCTCTTTGTAGGTAGAGTCATTTCTTGCTGCACCTCTCTCTCCTCTGCTCTGTTGATTGTGAGTAGAGTCATTTCTTGCTGTACCCCTTTCTGTCCTGTTCTTTGTGGGTAGAGTCATTTCTTGCTGCACCTCTTTCTCCTCTGCTCTTTGTGGGTAGAGTCATTTCTCACTGTACCTCTTTCTCCTCTGCTCTTTGTGGGTAGTCATTTCTTGCTGTACCTCTTTCTCCTTCTGCTCCATAACCAGTACCCCCCCCCCCCCCCCCCTGCGGTAGAGCCTGGTACCGATTCCCGAGCAGTATGGGTGCTGGCTGACTCCTGATCCTCCTGCTTCTTTGGGTCACATGCTTCCATTCCTTGGCTTCTGCAGGTACACTGGACATTTCTTTTCATTCAACATTTTAAAGACTTTCTGCTACTCTGTTAGTGAAATTCTCACCTTCCTTAATAAGTTTCAATGTAGTTATTCTCTCCTGAAGACTCTGCAGCTTTTCCTCCAGTAGAGACACAAGCTTGCTTTTCTGTCAGGTGAAGTTTGGCTTTTCCTCTAGTCGGTCTGTAAACATATAGCATACGCTGCAGATCACCATATGGCTGCTCTCCTTCTACATTGGCAGATGATGCTACTTACAAACTTCTAAAAGTCAAGAATTCTAGTGAAAATATATAACCTATAAGATACTACAGTAGTGGCGATGTCCACCGAGCAGCTAGACCAGGCAAATCCCAGCAACCTTCCCGCTTGGAGTGATTCTTTGGTTTTCCCATTTAGGCGGGACCAAAGTCAGCAAATGATGGCCGCCCCTCGTCCTGTACATACTGGCTGCGGTGCTCCTACATAATCGATGGCCGCCCCTCGTCCCCCACATACTGGCTGCGGTGCTCCTATATAAACGATGGCCGCCCCTCGTCCTGTACATACTGGCTGCGGTGCTCCTATATAAACGATGGCCGCCCCTCGTCCTGCACATACTGGCTGCGGTGCTCCTACATAAACGATGGCCGCCCCTCGCCCCCCACATACTGGCTGCAGTGCTCCTACATAAACGATGGCCGCCCCTCGTCCTGTACATACTGGCTGCGGTGCTCCTACATAAACGATGGCCGCCCCTCGCCCCCCACATACTGACTGCGGTGCTCCTACATAAACGATGGCCGCCCCTCGTCCTGCACATACTGGCTGCGGTGCTCCTACATAAGCGATGGCCGCCCCTCGTCCCTACACATACTGGCTGCAGTGCTCCTACATAAACGATGGCCGCCCCTCGTCCTACACAAACTGACTGCAGTGCTCCTACATAAACGATGGCTGCACCTCGTCCCCCACATACTGGCTGCGGTGCTCCTACATAAACGATGGCCGCCCCACGTCCTGCACATACTGGCTGCGGTGATCCTACATAAACGATGGCCGCCCCTCGTCCCCCACATACTGGCTGCGGTGCTCCTACATAAACGATGGCCGCCCCTCGTCCTCCACATACTGGCTGTGGTGCTCCTACATAAACGATGGCCGCCCCTCGTCCCCCACATACTGGCTGCGGTGCTCCTACATAAACGATGCCCACCCCTCGTCCTACACAAACTGACTGTGGTGCTCCTACATAAACGATGGCTGCCCCTCGTCCCCCACATACTGGCTGCGGTGCTCCTACATAAACGATGCCCACCCCTCGTCCTACACAAACTGACTGCGGTGCTCCTACATAAACGATGGCTGCCCCTCGTCCCCCACATACTGGCTGCGGTGCTCCTACATAAACGATGGCCGCCCCACGTCCTGCACATACTGGCTGCGGTGATCCTACATAAACGATGGCCGCCCCTCGTCCCCCACATACTGGCTGCGGTGCTCCTACATAAACGATGGCCACCCCTCGTCCCGCACATACTGTCTGCAGTGCTCCTACATAAACGATGGCCGCCCCTCGTCCTCCACATACTGGCTGTGGTGCTCCTACATAAACGATGGCCGCCCCTCGTCCCGCACATACTAGCTGCGGTGCTCCTACATAAACGATGGCCGCCCCTCGTCCCCCACATACTGGCTGCGGTGGTCCTATATAAACGATGGCCGCCCCTCGTCCCGCACATACTGGCTGCGGTGCTCCTTCATAAACGATGGGCGCCCCTCGTCCTGCACATACTGGCTGTGGTGCTCCTACATAAACGATGGCCGCACCTCGTCCCCACATACTGGCTGTGGTGCTCCTACATAAACGATGGCCGCCCCTCGTCCTGCACATACTGGCTGCAGTGCTCCTACATAAACGATGGCCGCCCCTCGTCCTGTACATACTGGCTGCGGTGCTCCTACGTAAACGATGGCCACCCCTCGTCCCCCACATACTGGCTGCGGTGCCCCTGCATAAACTATGGCCGCCCCTCGTCCCCCACATACTGGCTGCGGTGCTCCTATATAAACGATGGCTACCCCTCGTCCTGCACATACTGGCTGCGGTGCTCCTACATAAACGATGGCCGCCCCTCGTGCTGTACATACTGGCTGCGGTGCTCCTACATAAACGATGGCCGCCCCTCGTCCCACACATACTGGCTGCGGTGCTCCTACATAAACGATGGCCGCCCCTCGTGCTGTGCATACTGGCTGCGGTGCTCCTACATAAACGATGGCCGCCCCTCGTCCCCCACATACTGGCTGCGGTGCTCCTACATAAACGATGGCCACCCCTCATCCCCACATACTGGCTGCGGTGCTCCTACATAAATGATGGCCGCCCCTCGTCCCCCACCTACTGGCTGCGGTGCTCCTACATAAGCGATGGCCGCCCCTCGTCCTGCACATACTGGCTGCGGTGCTCCTACATAAACGATGCCCACCCCTCGTCCTACACAAACTGACTGCGGTGCTCCTATATAAACGATGGCTGCCCCTCGTCCCCCACATACTGGCTGCGGTGCTCCTACATAAACGATGGCTGCCCCACGTCCTGCACATACTGGCTGCGGCGCTCCTACATAAACGAAGGCCGCCCCTCGTCCCCCACATACTGGCTGCGGTGCTCCTACATAAACGATGGCCGCCCCTCGTGCTGTACATACTGGCTGCGGTGCTCCTACATAAACGATGGCCGCCCCTCATCCCGCACATACTGGCTGCGGTGCTCCTACATAAACGATGGCCGCCCCTCGTCCTGCACATACTGGCTGCAGTGCTCCTACATAAACGATGGCCGCCCCTCGTCCTGCACATACTGGCTGAGGTGCTCCTACATAAACGATGGCCGCCCCTCGTCCCCCACATACTGGCTGCGGTGCTCCTACATAAACGATGGCCGCCCCTCGTCCTGCACATACTGGCTGCAGTGCTCCTACATAAACGATGGCCGCCCCTCGTCCCCCACATACTGGCTGCGGTGCTCCTATATAAACAATGGCCGCCCCTCGTCCCACACATACTGGCTGCGGTGCTCCTACATAAACGATGGCCGCCCCTCGTCCCCCACATACTGGCTGCGGTGCACCTACATAAACGATGGCCGCCCCTCGTCCTGCACATACTGGCTGTGGTGCTCTTACATGAACGATGGCCGCCCCTCGTCCTGCACATACTGGCTGCAGTGCTCCTACATAAACGATGGCCGCCCCTCATCCCCCACATACTGGCTGCGGTGCTCCTACATAAACGATGGCCGCCCCTCGTCCCCCACATACTGGCTGTGGTGCTCCTACATAAACGATGGCCGCCCCTCGTCCTGTACATACTGGCTGCAGTGCTCCTACATAAACGATGGCTGCCCCTCGTCCCCCACATACTGGCTGTGGTGCTCCTACATAAACAATGGCCGCCCCTCGTCCTGTACATACTGGCTGCAGTGCTCATACATAAACGATGGCTGCCCCTCGTCCCCCACATACTGGCTGCGGTGCTCCTACATAAACGATGGCCGCCCCTCGTCCTGTACATACTGGCTGCGGTGCTTCTACATAAACGATGGCCACCCCTCGTCCCCGCACATATTGGCTGCGGTGCTCCTACATAAACGATGACCGCCCCTCGTCCCCCACATACTGGCTGCGGTGCTCCTACATAAACGATGGCCGCCCCTCGTCCTCCACATACTGGCTGTGGTGCTCCTACATCAACGATTGCCGCCTCTCGTCCCCCACATACTGGCTGCGGTGCTCCTACATAAACGATGGCCGCCCCTCGTCCCCCACATACTGGCTGCGGTGCTCCTACAAAAACGATGGCCGCCCCTCGTCCCACACATACTGTAAGGCTTGAGGGACAGTTAGGAGGGAAAACCACATGGGATCTGGGAGCTTTATGTACATGATGGATGGATGATATGTCACCCTCTATGGAGCCTCGTGGGTTCTGGGAGCTTTATGTACATGATGGATGGATGATATGTCACCTTGTATGGAGCCTCATGGGATCTGGGAGCTTTATGTACATGATGGATGGATGATAGGTCACCTTGTATGGAGCCTCATGGGATCTGGGAGCTTTATGTACATTATGGATGGATGATATGTCACCTTGTATGGAGCCTCATGGGATCTGGGAGCTTTATGTACATGATGGATGGATGATATGTCACCTTCTATAGAGCCTCATGGGATCTGGGAGCTTTATGTACATGATGGATGGCTGATATGTCACTCTCTATAGATCCTCATGGGATCTGGGTGCTTTATGTACATGATGGATGGATGATATGTCACCTTCTATGGAGCCTCATGGGATCTGGGGGCTCGTCCTGCACATACTGGCTGCGGTGCTCCTACATAAACGATGGCCGCCCCTCGTCCCCCACATACTGGCTGCAGTGCTCTTACATAAACGATGGCTGCCCCTCGTCCCCCACATACTGGCTGCGGTGCTCCTACATAAACGATGGCTGCCCCACGTCCTGCACATACTGGCTGCGGTGCTCCTACATAAACGAAGGCCGCCCCTCGTCCCCCACATACTGGCTGCGGTGCTCCTACATAAACGATGGCCGCCCCTCGTGCTGTACATACTGGCTGCGGTGCTCCTACATAAACGATGGCCGCCCCTCATCCCGCACATACTGGCTGCGGTGCTCCTACATAAACGATGGCCGCCCCTCGTCCTGCACATACTGGCTGCAGTGCTCCTACATAAACGATGGCCGCCCCTCGTCCTGCACATACTGGCTGAGGTGCTCCTACATAAACGATGGCCGCCCCTCGTCCCCCACATACTGGCTGCGGTGCTCCTACATAAACGATGGCCGCCCCTCGTCCTGCACATACTGGCTGCAGTGCTCCTACATAAACGATGGCCGCCCCTCGTCCCCCACATACTGGCTGCGGTGCTCCTATATAAACAATGGCCGCCCCTCGTCCCACACATACTGGCTGCGGTGCTCCTACATAAACGATGGCCGCCCCTCGTCCCCCACATACTGGCTGCGGTGCACCTACATAAACGATGACCGCCCCTCGTCCTGCACATACTGGCTGTGGTGCTCTTACATGAACGATGGCCGCCCCTCGTCCTGCACATACTGGCTGTGGTGCTCCTACATAAACGATGGTCGCCCCTCGTCCTGTACATACTGGCTGCGGTGCTCCTACATGCTCGCTGGCCACCCCTCGTCCCCCACATACTGGCTGCGGTGCTCCTCCATAAACGATGGCCGCCCCTCGTCCCCCACATACTGGCTGCGGTGCTCCTACATAAACGATGGCCGGCCCTCGTCCTCCACATACTGGCTGCGGTGCTCCTACATAAACGATGGCCGCCACTCGTCCCCCACATACTGGCTGCGGTGCTCCTACATAAACGATGGCCGCCCCTCGTCCCCTCACATACTGGCTGCGGTGCTCCTACATAAACGATGGCCGCCCCTCGTCCTGTACATACTGGCTGCGGTGCTCCTACATAAACGATGGCCGCCCCTCGTCCCCCACATACTGGCTGCGGTGCTCCTACATAAACGATGGCCGCCCCTCGTCCTGCACATACTGGCTGCAGTGCTCCTACATAAACGATGGCCGCCCCTCGTCCTGCACATACTGGCTGAGGTGCTCCTACATAAACGATGGCCGCCCCTCGTCCCCCACATACTGGCTGCGGTGCTCCTACATAAACGATGGCCGCCCCTCGTCCTGCACATACTGGCTGCAGTGCTCCTACATAAACGATGGCCGCCCCTCGTCCCCCACATACTGGCTGCGGTGCTCCTATATAAACAATGGCCGCCCCTCGTCCCACACATACTGGCTGCGGTGCTCCTACATAAACGATGGCCGCCCCTCGTCCCCCACATACTGGCTGCGGTGCACCTACATAAACGATGGCCGCCCCTCGTCCTGCACATACTGGCTGTGGTGCTCTTACATGAACGATGGCCGCCCCTCGTCCTGCACATACTGGCTGTGGTGCTCCTACATAAACGATGGTCGCCCCTCGTCCTGTACATACTGGCTGCGGTGCTCCTACATGCTCGCTGGCCACCCCTCGTCCCCCACATACTGGCTGCGGTGCTCCTCCATAAACGATGGCCGCCCCTCGTCCCCCACATACTGGCTGCGGTGCTCCTACATAAACGATGGCCGGCCCTCGTCCTCCACATACTGGCTGCGGTGCTCCTACATAAACGATGGCCGCCACTCGTCCCCCACATACTGGCTGCGGTGCTCCTACATAAACGATGGCCGCCCCTCGTCCCCTCACATACTGGCTGCGGTGCTCCTACATAAACGATGGCCGCCCCTCGTCCTGTACATACTGGCTGCGGTGCTCCTACATAAACGATGGCCGCCCCTCGTCCCCCACATACTGGCTGCGGTGCTCCTACATAAACGATGGCTGCCCCTCGTCCCCCACATACTGGCTGCGGTGCTCCTACATAAACGATGGCCGCCCCTTGTCCTGCACATACTGGCTACGGTGCCCCTACATAAACGATGGCCGCCCCTCGTCCCAGGGGCACATACTGGCTGCGGTGCTCCTACATAAACGATGGCCGCCCCTCGTCCTGCACATACTGGCTGCGGTGCTCCTACATAAACGATGGCCGCCCCTCGTCCCGTACATACTGGCTGCGGTGCTTCTACATAAACGATGGCCGCCCCTCGTCCTGTACATAAAGGCTGCGGTGCTTCTACATAGACGATGGGCGCCCCCTCGTCCTGCACATACTGGCTGCGGTGCTCCTACATAAACGATGGCCGCCCCTCGTCCCCCACATACTGGCTGCGGTGCTCCTACATAAACGATGGCCGCTCCTCGTCCCCCACATACTGGCTGCGGTGCTCCTACATAAACGATGGCCGCCCCTCGTCCCCACATACTGGCTGCGGTGCTCCTACATAAACGATGGCTGCCCCTCGTCCCCCACATACTGGCTGCGGTGCTCCTACATAAACGATGGCTGCCCCTCGTCCCCCTCATACTGGCTGCGGTGCTCCTACATAAACGATGGCTGCCCCTCGTCCCCCACATACTGGCTGCGGTGCTCCTACATAAACGATGGCTGCTCCTCGTCCCCCACATACTGGCTGCGGTGCTCCTACATAAACGATGGCCGCCCCTCGTCCTGTATATACTGGCTGCGGTGCTCCTACATAAACGATGGCCGCCCCTCGTCCCCCACATACTGGCTGCGGTGCTCCTACATAAACGATGGCCGCCCCTTGTCCCACACATACTGGCTGCGGTGCTCCTACATAAACGATGGCCGGCCCTCGTCCTCCACATACTAGCTGCGGTGCTCCTACATAAACGATGGCCGACCCTCGTCCTCCACATACTGGCTGCGGTGCTCCTACATAAACGATGGCCGACCCTCGTCCTCCACATACTGGCTGCGGTGCTTCTACATAAACGATGGCCCCCCCTCGTCCCCCACATACTGGCTGCGGTGCTCCTACATAAACGATGGCCGCCCATCGTCCCCCACAAACTGGCTGCGGTGTTCCTACATAAACGATGGCCGCCCCTCGTCCCCCACATGCTGGCTGCGGTGCTCCTACATAAACGATGGCCGCCCCTCGTCCCCCACATACTGGCTGCGGTGCTCCTACATAAACGATGGCCGCCCCTCGTCCCCCACATACTGGCTGCGGTGCTCCTACATAAACGATGGCCGCCCCTCGTCCTGTACATACTGGCTGCGGTGCCCCTACGTAAACGATGGCCGCCCCTCGTCCTGCACATACTGGCTGCGGTGCTCCTACATAAACGACGGCCCCCCCTCGTCCCCCACATACTGGCTGCGGTGCTCCTACATAAACGATGGCCGCCCCTCGTCCCCCACATACTGGCTGCGGTGCTCCTACATAAACGATGGCCGCCCCTCGTCCCCCACATACTGGCTGCGGTGCTCCTACATAAACGATGGCCGCCCCTCGTCCCCCACATACTGGCTGCAGTGCTCCTACATAAACGATGGCCGCCCCTCGTCCTGTACATACTGGCTGCAGTGCTCCTACATAAACGATGGCCCCCCCTCGTCCCCCACATACTGGCTGCGGTGCTCCTACATAAACGATGGCCGCCCCTCGTCCTGCACATACTGGCTGCAGTGCTCCTACATAAACGATGGCCGCCCCTCGTCCTGCACATACTGGCTGAGGTGCTCCTACATAAACGATGGCCGCCCCTCGTCCCCCACATACTGGCTGCGGTGCTCCTACATAAACGATGGCCGCCCCTCGTCCTGCACATACTGGCTGCAGTGCTCCTACATAAACGATGGCCGCCCCTCGTCCCCCACATACTGGCTGCGGTGCTCCTATATAAACAATGGCCGCCCCTCGTCCCACACATACTGGCTGCGGTGCTCCTACATAAACGATGGCCGCCCCTCGTCCCCCACATACTGGCTGCGGTGCACCTACATAAACGATGGCCGCCCCTCGTCCTGCACATACTGGCTGTGGTGGTCTTACATGAACGATGGCCGCCCCTCGTCCTGCACATACTGGCTGCGGTGCTCCTACATAAACGATGGCCGCCCCTCATCCCCCACATACTGGCTGCGGTGCTCCTACATAAACGATGGCCGCCCCTCGTCCCCCACATACTGGCTGTGGTGCTCCTACATAAACGATGGCCGCCCCTCGTCCTGTACATACTGGCTGCAGTGCTCCTACATAAACGATGGCTGCCCCTCGTCCCCCACATACTGGCTGTGGTGCTCCTACATAAACAATGGCCGCCCCTCGTCCTGTACATACTGGCTGCAGTGCTCATACATAAACGATGGCTGCCCCTCGTCCCCCACATACTGGCTGCGGTGCTCCTACATAAACGATGGCCGCCCCTCGTCCTGTACATACTGGCTGCGGTGCTTCTACATAAACGATGGCCACCCCTCGTCCCCGCACATATTGGCTGCGGTGCTCCTACATAAACGATGACCGCCCCTCGTCCCCCACATACTGGCTGCGGTGCTCCTACATAAACGATGGCCGCCCCTCGTCCTCCACATACTGGCTGTGGTGCTCCTACATCAACGATTGCCGCCTCTCGTCCCCCACATACTGGCTGCGGTGCTCCTACATAAACGATGGCCGCCCCTCGTCCCCCACATACTGGCTGCGGTGCTCCTACAAAAACGATGGCCGCCCCTCGTCCCACACATACTGTAAGGCTTGAGGGACAGTTAGGAGGGAAAACCACATGGGATCTGGGAGCTTTATGTACATGATGGATGGATGATATGTCACCCTCTATGGAGCCTCGTGGGTTCTGGGAGCTTTATGTACATGATGGATGGATGATATGTCACCTTGTATGGAGCCTCATGGGATCTGGGAGCTTTATGTACATGATGGATGGATGATAGGTCACCTTGTATGGAGCCTCATGGGATCTGGGAGCTTTATGTACATTATGGATGGATGATATGTCACCTTGTATGGAGCCTCATGGGATCTGGGAGCTTTATGTACATGATGGATGGATGATATGTCACCTTCTATAGAGCCTCATGGGATCTGGGAGCTTTATGTACATGATGGATGGCTGATATGTCACTCTCTATAGATCCTCATGGGATCTGGGTGCTTTATGTACATGATGGATGGATGATATGTCACCTTCTATGGAGCCTCATGGGATCTGGGGGCTCGTCCTGCACATACTGGCTGCGGTGCTCCTACATAAACGATGGCCGCCCCTCGTCCCCCACATACTGGCTGCAGTGCTCTTACATAAACGATGGCTGCCCCTCGTCCCCCACATACTGGCTGCGGTGCTCCTACATAAACGATGGCTGCCCCACGTCCTGCACATACTGGCTGCGGTGCTCCTACATAAACGAAGGCCGCCCCTCGTCCCCCACATACTGGCTGCGGTGCTCCTACATAAACGATGGCCGCCCCTCGTGCTGTACATACTGGCTGCGGTGCTCCTACATAAACGATGGCCGCCCCTCATCCCGCACATACTGGCTGCGGTGCTCCTACATAAACGATGGCCGCCCCTCGTCCTGCACATACTGGCTGCAGTGCTCCTACATAAACGATGGCCGCCCCTCGTCCTGCACATACTGGCTGAGGTGCTCCTACATAAACGATGGCCGCCCCTCGTCCCCCACATACTGGCTGCGGTGCTCCTACATAAACGATGGCCGCCCCTCGTCCTGCACATACTGGCTGCAGTGCTCCTACATAAACGATGGCCGCCCCTCGTCCCCCACATACTGGCTGCGGTGCTCCTATATAAACAATGGCCGCCCCTCGTCCTGCACATACTGGCTGCAGTGCTCCTACATAAACGATGGCCGCCCCTCGTCCCCCACATACTGGCTGCGGTGCTCCTATATAAACAATGGCCGCCCCTCGTCCCACACATACTGGCTGCGGTGCTCCTACATAAACGATGGCCGCCCCTCGTCCCCCACATACTGGCTGCGGTGCACCTACATAAACGATGGCCGCCCCTCGTCCTGCACATACTGGCTGTGGTGCTCTTACATGAACGATGGCCGCCCCTCGTCCCCCACATGCTGGCTGCGGTGCTCCTACATAAACGATGGCCGCCCCTCGTCCCCCACATACTGGCTGCGGTGCTCCTACATAAACGATGGCCGCCCCTCGTCCCCCACATACTGGCTGCGGTGCTCCTACATAAACGATGGCCGCCCCTCGTCCTGTACATACTGGCTGCGGTGCCCCTACGTAAACGATGGCCGCCCCTCGTCCTGCACATACTGGCTGCGGTGCTCCTACATAAACGACGGCCCCCCCTCGTCCCCCACATACTGGCTGCGGTGCTCCTACATAAACGATGGCCGCCCCTCGTCCCCCACATACTGGCTGCGGTGCTCCTACATAAACGATGGCCGCCCCTCGTCCCCCACATACTGGCTGCGGTGCTCCTACATAAACGATGGCCGCCCCTCGTCCCCCACATACTGGCTGCAGTGCTCCTACATAAACGATGGCCGCCCCTCGTCCTGTACATACTGGCTGCAGTGCTCCTACATAAACGATGGCCCCCCCTCGTCCCCCACATACTGGCTGCGGTGCTCCTACATAAACGATGGCCGCCCCTCGTCCTGCACATACTGGCTGCGGTGCTCCTACATAAACGATGGCCGCCCCTCGTCCTGCACATACTGGCTGCGGTGCTCCTACATAAACGATGGCCGCCCCTCGTCCTGCACATACTGGCTGAGGTGCTCCTACATAAACGATGGCCGCCCCTCGTCCCCCACATACTGGCTGCGGTGCTCCTACATAAACGATGGCCGCCCCTCGTCCTGCACATACTGGCTGCAGTGCTCCTACATAAACGATGGCCGCCCCTCGTCCCCCACATACTGGCTGCGGTGCTCCTATATAAACAATGGCCGCCCCTCGTCCCACACATACTGGCTGCGGTGCTCCTACATAAACGATGGCCGCCCCTCGTCCCCCACATACTGGCTGCGGTGCACCTACATAAACGATGGCCGCCCCTCGTCCTGCACATACTGGCTGTGGTGCTCTTACATGAACGATGGCCGCCCCTCGTCCTGCACATACTGGCTGCGGTGCTCCTACATAAACGATGGCCGCCCCTCATCCCCCACATACTGGCTGCGGTGCTCCTACATAAACGATGGCCGCCCCTCGTCCCCCACATACTGGCTGTGGTGCTCCTACATAAACGATGGCCGCCCCTCGTCCTGTACATACTGGCTGCAGTGCTCCTACATAAACGATGGCTGCCCCTCGTCCCCCACATACTGGCTGTGGTGCTCCTACATAAACAATGGCCGCCCCTCGTCCTGTACATACTGGCTGCAGTGCTCATACATAAACGATGGCTGCCCCTCGTCCCCCACATACTGGCTGCGGTGCTCCTACATAAACGATGGCCGCCCCTCGTCCTGTACATACTGGCTGCGGTGCTTCTACATAAACGATGGCCACCCCTCGTCCCCGCACATATTGGCTGCGGTGCTCCTACATAAACGATGACCGCCCCTCGTCCCCCACATACTGGCTGCGGTGCTCCTACATAAACGATGGCCGCCCCTCGTCCTCCACATACTGGCTGTGGTGCTCCTACATCAACGATTGCCGCCTCTCGTCCCCCACATACTGGCTGCGGTGCTCCTACATAAACGATGGCCGCCCCTCGTCCCCCACATACTGGCTGCGGTGCTCCTACAAAAACGATGGCCGCCCCTCGTCCCACACATACTGTAAGGCTTGAGGGACAGTTAGGAGGGAAAACCACATGGGATCTGGGAGCTTTATGTACATGATGGATGGATGATATGTCACCCTCTATGGAGCCTCGTGGGTTCTGGGAGCTTTATGTACATGATGGATGGATGATATGTCACCTTGTATGGAGCCTCATGGGATCTGGGAGCTTTATGTACATGATGGATGGATGATAGGTCACCTTGTATGGAGCCTCATGGGATCTGGGAGCTTTATGTACATTATGGATGGATGATATGTCACCTTGTATGGAGCCTCATGGGATCTGGGAGCTTTATGTACATGATGGATGGATGATATGTCACCTTCTATAGAGCCTCATGGGATCTGGGAGCTTTATGTACATGATGGATGGCTGATATGTCACTCTCTATAGATCCTCATGGGATCTGGGTGCTTTATGTACATGATGGATGGATGATATGTCACCTTCTATGGAGCCTCATGGGATCTGGGGGCTCGTCCTGCACATACTGGCTGCGGTGCTCCTACATAAACGATGGCCGCCCCTCGTCCCCCACATACTGGCTGCAGTGCTCTTACATAAACGATGGCTGCCCCTCGTCCCCCACATACTGGCTGCGGTGCTCCTACATAAACGATGGCTGCCCCACGTCCTGCACATACTGGCTGCGGTGCTCCTACATAAACGAAGGCCGCCCCTCGTCCCCCACATACTGGCTGCGGTGCTCCTACATAAACGATGGCCGCCCCTCGTGCTGTACATACTGGCTGCGGTGCTCCTACATAAACGATGGCCGCCCCTCATCCCGCACATACTGGCTGCGGTGCTCCTACATAAACGATGGCCGCCCCTCGTCCTGCACATACTGGCTGCAGTGCTCCTACATAAACGATGGCCGCCCCTCGTCCTGCACATACTGGCTGAGGTGCTCCTACATAAACGATGGCTGCCCCTCGTCCCCCACATACTGGCTGCGGTGCTCCTACATAAACGATGGCCGCCCCTCGTCCTGCACATACTGGCTGCAATGCTCCTACATAAACGATGGCCGCCCCTCGTCCCCCACATACTGGCTGCGGTGCTCCTATATAAACAATGGCCGCCCCTCGTCCCACACATACTGGCTGCGGTGCTCCTACATAAACGATGGCCGCCCCTCGTCCCCCACATACTGGCTGCGGTGCACCTACATAAACGATGGCCGCCCCTCGTCCTGCACATACTGGCTGTGGTGCTCTTACATGAACGATGGCCGCCCCTCGTCCTGCACATACTGGCTGCGGTGCTCCTACATAAACGATGGCCGCCCCTCATCCCCCACATACTGGCTGCGGTGCTCCTACATAAACGATGGCCGCCCCTCGTCCCCCACATACTGGCTGTGGTGCTCCTACATAAACGATGGCCGCCCCTCGTCCTGTACATACTGGCTGCAGTGCTCCTACATAAACAATGGCTGCCCCTCGTCCCCCACATACTGGCTGTGGTGCTCCTACATAAACGATGGCCGCCCCTCGTCCTGTACATACTGGCTGCAGTGCTCATACATAAACGATGGCTGCCCCTCGTCCCCCACATACTGGCTGCGGTGCTCCTACATAAACGATGGCCGCCCCTCGTCCTGTACATACTGGCTGCGGTGCTTCTACATAAACGATGGCCACCCCTCGTCCCCGCACATATTGGCTGCGGTGCTCCTACATAAACGATGACCGCCCCTCGTCCCCCACATACTGGCTGCGGTGCTCCTACATAAACGATGGCCGCCCCTCGTCCTCCACATACTGGCTGTGGTGCTCCTACATCAACGATTGCCGCCTCTCGTCCCCCACATACTGGCTGCGGTGCGCCTACATAAACGATGGCCGCCCCTCGTCCCCCACATACTGGCTGCGGTGCTCCTACAAAAACGATGGCCGCCCCTCGTCCCACACATACTGTAAGGCTTGAGGGACAGTTAGGAGGGAAAACCACATGGGATCTGGGAGCTTTATGTACATGATGGATGGATGATATGTCACCCTCTATGGAGCCTCGTGGGTTCTGGGAGCTTTATGTACATGATGGATGGATGATATGTCACCTTGTATGGAGCCTCATGGGATCTGGGAGCTTTATGTACATGATGGATGGATGATAGGTCACCTTGTATGGAGCCTCATGGGATCTGGGAGCTTTATGTACATTATGGATGGATGATATGTCACCTTGTATGGAGCCTCATGGGATCTGGGAGCTTTATGTACATGATGGATGGATGATATGTCACCTTCTATAGAGCCTCATGGGATCTGGGAGCTTTATGTACATGATGGATGGCTGATATGTCACTCTCTATAGATCCTCATGGGATCTGGGTGCTTTATGTACATGATGGATGGATGATATGTCACCTTCTATGGAGCCTCATGGGATCTGGGGGCTTTATGTACATAATGGATGGATGATATGTCACGCTCTATGGAGCCTCATGGGATCTGGGGGCTTTATGTACATGATGGATGGATGATATGTCACCCTCTATGGAGCCTCATGGGATCTGGGAGCTTTATGTACATGATGGATGGATGATATGTCACCTTCTATAGAGCCTCCTGGGATCTGGGAGCTTTATGTACATGATGGATAGATGTCACCTTCTATGGAGCCTCATGCGATCTGGGAGCTTTATGTACATGATGGATGGATGATATGTCACCCTTTATGGAGTCTCATGGGATCTGGGAGTTTTATGTACATGATGGATGGATGATATGTCACCCTTTATGGAGTCTCATGGGATCTGGGAGCTTTATGTACATGATGGATAGATGATATGTCTCTCTCTATGGAGCCTCATGGGATCTGGGAGCTTTATGTACATGATGGATGGATGATATGTCACCCTCTATGGAGCCTCATGGAATCTGGGAGCTTTATGTACATGATGGATGGATGATATGTCACCCTTTATGGAGTCTCATGGGATCTGGGAGCTTTATGTACATGATGGATAGATGATATGTCACTCTCTATGGAGCCTCATGGGATCTGGGAGCTTTATGTACATGATGTATGGATGATATGTCACCCTCTATGGAGCCTCGTGGGATCTGGGAGCTTTATGTACATGATGGATGGATGATTTGTCACCTTGTATGGAGCCTCATGGGATCTGGGAGCTTTATGTACATGATGGATGGATGTTATGTCACCCTCTATGGAGCCTCATGGGATCTGGGAGCTTTATGTACATGATGTATGGATGATATGTCACCCTCTATGGAGCCTCATGAAATCTGGGAGCTTTATGTACATGATGGATGGATGATATGTCACCCTCTATGGAGCCTCATGGGATCTGGGGGCTTTATGTACATGATGGATGGATGATATGTCACCCTCTATGGAGCCTCATGGGATCTAGGAGCTTTATGTACATGATGGACGGATGATATGTCACTCTCTATGGAGCCTCATGGGATTTGGAAGCTTTATGTACATGATGGATGGATGATATGTCACCTTCTATAGAGCCTCGTGGGATCTGGGAGCTTTATGTACATGATGGATAGATGTCACCTTCTATGGAGCCTCATGGGATCTGGGAGCTTTATGTACATGATGGATGGATGATATGTCACCCTCTATGGAGCCTTATGGGATCTGGGAGTTTTATGTACATGATGGATGGATGATATGTCACCCTTTATGGAGTCTCATGGGATCTGGGAGCTTTATGTACATGATGGATAGATGATATGTCACCCTCTATGGAGCCTCATGGGATCTGGGAGCTTTATGTACATGATGGATGGATGATATGTCACCCTTTATGGAGTCTCATGGGATCTGGGAGCTTTATGTACATGATGGATGGATGTCACCTTCTATGGAGCCTCATGGAATCTGGAAACTTTATGTACATAATGGATGGATGATATGTCACCTTCTATGGAGCCTCATGGGATCTGGGAGCTTTATGTACATGATGGAGTCTCATGGGATCTGGTAGCTTTATGTACATGATGAATGGATGTCACCTTCTATGGAGCCTCATGGGATCTGGGAGCTTTATGTACATGATGGATGGATGTTATGTCACCCTCTATGGAGCCTTATGGGATCTGGGAGCTTTATGTACATGATGTATGGATGATATGTCACTCTCTATGGAGCCTCATGGGATCTGGGAGCTTTATGTACATGATGGATGATATGTCACCCTCTATGGAGCCTCATGGGATCTGGGAGCTTTATGTACATGATGGATGGATGATATGTCACTCTCTATGGAGAAGGTTTTCTGGTTAACCATGATATGTTACAAAGGTCATTACTGGGTGAGATGAGATGGCACAGAGTGAGTTCTGCCCAGTAATGGACTGTTTGGCAGCAGCAGATAATTGGCTGAAGAAAAATGGTGGGAAATGCCTGTGGTTGTCAGGCAGAATCTGGTGGCCTGACAGTGGCTGGTGATTGGCCCAGAGGAGCAGCAGTGAGATATGGAGGTGCAGAGATGGGGGCCATCGTCATCTGGAAAGGAAGCAGCATGCAGCATCCAGGTGACAGCTCCCTGCTCCTGTCAGCTCCCCTCACAGTTCCTGTCGGCTCCCGTCACAGTTCCTGTCGGCTCCCCTCACAGTTCCTGTCGGCTCCCCTCACAGTTCCTGTCCGCTCCCCTCACAGTTCCTGTCGGCTCCCTTCACAGTTCCTGTCGGCCCCCCTCACAGTTCCTGCCGGCCCCCCTCACAGTTCCTGCCGGCTCCCCTCACAGTTCCTGTCCGCTCCCCTCACAGTTCCTGTCAGCTCCCCTCACAGTTCCTGTCCGCTCCCCTCACAATTCCTGTCACAGCTTCAGATCCTCTGTGAAGATGGAGGACTTTCTCCAGCGCCTGATCGTCAGCGAGGATGAAGTGGACAGTGAGGAACAGTTTCACAGATTTCTGGAATCCCCTGCGCTTCAGCTTAGGACTTATCAGCAGCGCCGGCCAGGAGGAGCTGCAGAGGACATTGTGTGAACACTTTTATCTGAGTAGGACTTGTCAGTAGAAAGTTACCAGCAAAGCGAATGCAGAGGCTGCCTTTACCTTCATCCCATCGGAGGCGACTGAAACCTGGCAGCGGGAGCAGTGCCAGCAGATGCCAACACCAGCAGGAACAGTGCCACCAGATGCCAACACCAAGTCCTGTACTGCTGCACGTTCAGGGTACGTGTGAAGCTCGACAAGATGGTGACGACCCCTCTGCCAAGTCCTGTGCTGCTGTAATGGCAGCGTACAGGTGAAGCTCTACAAGTGGTGAGACCCCCGGTAACCAGGTGGTACCCCTGGTTACTGGCACCTGTGTATAGATGGATTTAGCTTGTGTACCAGTTGGGAGCGATTTCGCACGGCGGTTTTTGTGTTCGGTTTTGGCGGGCCGGAGCCAGGAGCGGGTCTATTATGGGGAGGACATGTGAATCTTTCCATTGTGCTTCCTCTCTGCTCCTGGCTTTGGCTCACAAGGTGCTGGGCATGGGGGCCACCGTGTGAGCGCCCCCTAAGGTAGATTGGTCAGTTTTAAATGTGTTAATGTTAACCCTTACTAGGCTGTAAAGAAAGGGTGAGTCAGGGGATGATGGGGAAGGTATGTCTGCTTAACAATTTTGTTTTATCAATGGTGTCATGTCTGAGCTGAGGTAACTGAGCTCTGGAGTGTCTGAGTGCTGCGCTGAGCTCTGAGGTAACAGCTCTGGGGTGGCTGAGCTCTGAGGTGGCTGAGCTCTGAGGTGACTGAGCTCTGAGGTGACTGAGCTCTGAGGTGACTGAGCTCTGGAGTGTCTGAGTGCTGCGCTGAGCTCTGAGGTGACTGAGCTCTGAGGTGACTGAGCTCTGAGGTGGCTGAGCTCTGAGGTGGCTGAGCTCTGGGGTGACTGAGCTCTGAGGTGACTGAGCTCTGAGGTGACTGAGCTCTGAGGTGACTGAGCTCTGAGGTGACTGAGCTCTGAGGTGGCTGAGCTTTGAGGTGGCTGAGCTCTGAGGTAACTGAGCTCTGAGGTGGCTGAGCTCTGAGGTGGCTGAGCTCTGAGGTGGCTGAGCTCTGAGGTGACTGAGCTCTGAGGTGACTGAGCTCTGAGGTGGCTGAGCTCTGAGGTGGCTGAGCTCTGAGGTGGCTGAGCTCTGAGGTGGCTGAGCTCTGAGGTGACTGAGCTCTGAGGTGACTGAGCTCTGAGGTGGCTGAGCTCTGAGGTGACTGAGCTCTGAGGTGACTGAGCTCTGAGGTGACTGAGCTCTGAGGTGGCTGAGCTCTGAGGTGGCTGAGCTCTGAGGTGACTGAGCTCTGAGGTGACTGAGCTCTGAGGTGACTGAGCTCTGAGGTGGCTGAGCTCTGAGGTGACTGAGCTCTGAGGTAACTGAGCTCTGAGGTGACTGAGCTCTGAGGTGACTGAGCTCTGGAGTGTCTGAGTGCTGCGCTGAGCTCTGAGGTGACTGAGCTCTGAGGTGGCTGAGCTCTGAGGTGGCTGAGCTCTGAGGTGGCTGAGCTCTGAGGTGGCTGAGCTCTGAGGTGACTGAGCTCTGAGGTGACTGAGCTCTGAGGTGACTGAGCTCTGAGGTGACTGAGCTCTGAGGTGGCTGAGCTTTGAGGTGGCTGAGCTCTGAGGTAACTGAGCTCTGAGGTGGCTGAGCTCTGAGGTGGCTGAGCTCTGAGGTGGCTGAGCTCTGAGGTGGCTGAGCTCTGAGGTGACTGAGCTCTGAGGTGACTGAGCTCTGAGGTGACTTAGCTCTGAGGTGACTGAGCTCTGGGGTGTCTGAGTGCTGCGCTGAGGTAACTGAGCTCTGGAGTGTCTGAGTGCTGCGCTGAGCTCTGAGGTAACAGCTCTGGGGTGGCTGAGCTCTGAGGTGGCTGAGCTCTGGGGTGACTGAGCTCTGGGGTGACTGAGCTCTGGGGTGACTGAGCTCTGAGGTGGCTGAGCTCTGAGGTGGCTGAGCTCTGAGGTGACTGAGCTCTGAGGTGGCTGAGCTCTGAGGTGGCTGAGCTCTGAGGTGACTGAGCTCTGAGGTGACTGAGCTCTGAGGTGACTGAGCTCTGAGGTGGCTGAGCTCTGAGGTGGCTGAGCTCTGAGGTGACTGAGCTCTGAGGTGACTGAGCTCTGAGGTGACTGAGCTCTGAGGTGGCTGAGCTCTGAGGTGACTGAGCTCTGAGGTAACTGAGCTCTGAGGTGACTGAGCTCTGAGGTGGCTGAGCTCTGAGGTGACTGAGCTCTGAGGTGGCTGAGCTCTGATGTGGCTGAGCTCTGAGGTAGCTGAGCACTGCAGGAGACTGTTCTGAGGTAACTGAATGCTGCGCTGAGGTGACTGAGCTCTGGGGTGACTGATCTCTGGGGTGACTGAGCTCTGAGGTGACTGAGCTCTGAGGTGACTGAGCTCTGAGGTGACTGAGCTCTGAGGTTACTGAGCTCTGAGGTGACTGAGCTCTGGAGTGTCTGAGTGCTGCGCTGAGCTCTGAGGTGACTGAGCTCTGAGGTGGCTGAGCTCTGAGGTGGCTGAGCTCTGAGGTGGCTGAGCTCTGAGGTGGCTGAGCTCTGAGGTGACTGAGCTCTGAGATAACTGAGCTCTGAGGTGGCTGAGCTCTGAGGTAACTGAGCTCTGAGGTGGCTGAGCTCTGAGGTGGCTGAGCTCTGAGGTGGCTGAGCTCTGAGGTAGCTGAGCACTGCAGGAGACTGTTCTGAGGTGACCACTGTATGCAGACTGTCTGCTCTAACCACTGCTATAACTGGCCACCTATCAGCTGTGAGGTAACCACTGCCCGCAGTCTGTAGTTGAGGCGGCTGCTGCTGTTAATCAGATTTGGTTTATAATTACTTGTTATTTTATAACGGTTACGTTCATATAAAAAGAATCAGAATCTAATGATGACCGGAGGAACAGAGAGGGTTAATAATGGTTACCGGGATGTTGGTGTTTCCTCGGTGTAACTAGTTAGGTGGTTGTTAGACATTCTTGGGGCGCCTCACTACCTGGATGTGTGGTTACATTTATGGGATCGAGGTAATGGAGCGGTGTGGGTACTGACATGATGGCTCATATTGTGCCGCTCTCATCCATTTATGGTGGTTTTAGTCAGAAATCAGTACAAATTCCTTGCATCCAGAAAATAGACAATTTCCTACAATAGGGCAAGACGCCAGTGAGGCCACCATATTGGAAGTAGGCCCGGCTCATTAAAGAAGGATCCCGGTACGGCTTACATGTGCATGAGTTAAAGGGACTCAGCTATGAAGGGGTTAATAAGTTAATTTCAGTTGTTTATGATCCTGATCTAGTTAAATTGGTAAGCACACAGATGAGGGCAGAGTTGCCGGTCATTTTGATACCCCCCTTTTTTCAATATGAGGTTGTCCCCTTTAAGGGTGATACCACAGAAGGAGTCTATCTCCTGGTTATTTATCATCTCTTACCCCAAGCAGTGGTCTCTGAATGCTGAGGCTCCTGAGCTGCTGGCAGTAAGATATGCATCATGTGACTACATTGGCTTTATTATGGCACTTCGGTCATGTGATGTAGTATTGGGATAACCTCTTATTGGTTGGGGTGTTAATCCTTTGGTTTCCGGATTGGCGTTACCGATGGGATCTAAGGCATCCCGCTATTATTTAGGACTATCCTCATGGTTAGAGTAGGTGGGAGGAAGCAATCCCCTGATGTTGGTGTAATACACTACTTAGATGATTGTTGTTTATGGGGCATCAGGTAAGAAGGGGTGCACAAGTTTTAGAGGGCATGTGGTCAGGATAGAGGATTTTGGGGTGCCGCTGGCGAACGGAAAAAATGATATGGCCGTGTACTCGGTTGGAGTTTTTAGGTATTCAGTTGATAGCATTGTGATGGTTGTTCTAATTGCCAATGTCAGGGGTGTATAGTTATGGGTTTAATTAGTCAGACATTATGTATGAAGGACGATTACATGGATGGAGTTGCAGCGGTTAGCAGGTCGGTCCTGTTTGGCTTCACAGGTGATTATTATTGGTCGCAGGTATTCCCGCAGGTCATGTGTGGTGATGGGCGGTTGGAAGGCCCATACATCGCATGCGCAGATGTCAAGGGAGCTAAAGCAGGATCTAGTGCTATGGTTGGTATCTGTGACTGTAATGGTCATTCAGCTTGGTGATGGGAGCTTGTGGAAGCGGAGGAGTTATCATGGGGTGCTGACATCAGTGGATAATGGTTATGGAGTGATGGTTGGTCAGAGCCGGTCGGCAGGAGTTATCATGGGGTGCTGACATCAGTGGATAATGGTTATGGAGTGATGGTTGGTCAGAGCCGGTCGGAGGAGTTATCATGAGGTGCTGACATCAGTGGGTGATGGTTATGGAGTGATGGTTGGTCAGAGCCGGTCGGCAGGAGTTATCATGAGGTGCTGACATCAGTGGGTAATGGTTATGGAGTGATGGTTGGTCAGAGCCGGTCGGAGGAGTTATCATGAGGTGCTGACATCAGTGGGTGATGGTTATGGAGTGATGGTTGGTCAGAGCCGGTCGGAGGAGTTATCATGAGGTGCTGACATCAGTGGATAATGGCTATGGAGTGATTGTTGGTAAGAGCCGGTCGGCAGGAGTTATCATGAGGTGCTGACATCAGTGGGTAATGGCTATGGAGGGATCGTTGGTCAGAGCCGGTCGGCAGGAGTTATCATGAGGTGCTGACATCAGTGGGTAATGGTTATGGAGTGATGGTTGGTCAGAGCCGGTCGGCAGGAGTTAGTCCGTGTGCTAGTCAGATGATGTCTAACATATAACCTCTTACTGATGTTAGAGATGGTCGCTGTGAGATTAATGCGGCTGCTATCTTATAGTCTTGTTTGCGGATGCAGCAATTCAGGGAGGAGTCCTACATTTAGGATGCAGCGCATATAGTCAGTTTGGAAGGTATTGTCGGGATGGCTTTCTTTCAAAGATGGTATAACCTGGTACCTATTAATTCTGTTTTTCAGGTAGAGCGATTGATCAGGGGCTGTAAGGCAGTAGTGTACGCCGCTGATCAGGGGCTGTAAGGCAGTAGTGTATGCCGCTGATCAGAGGCTGTAAGGCAGTAGTGTACGCCGCTGATCAGGGGCTGTAAGGCAGTAGTGTACACCGCTGATCAGGGGCTGTAAGGCAGTAGTGTACGCCGCTGATCAGGGGCTGTAAGGCAGTAGTGTATGCCGCTGATCAGGGGGCTGTAAGGCAGTAGTGTATGCCGCTGATCAGGGGCTGTAAGGCAGTAGTGTCCGCCGCTGATCAGGGGCTGTAAGGCAGTAGTGTATGCCGCTGATCAGGGGCTGTAAGGCAGTAGTGTATGCCGCTGATCAGGGGGCTGTAAGGCAGTAGTGTACGCCGCTGATCAGGGGCTGTAAGGCAGTAGTGTACGCCGCTGATCAGGGGCTGTAAGGCAGTAGTGTACGCCGCTGATCAGGGGGCTGTAAGGCAGTAGTGTACGCCGCTGATCAGGGGCTGTAAGGCAGTAGTGTATGCCGCTGATCAGGGGCTGTAAGGCAGTAGTGTACGCCGCTGATCAGGGGCTGTAAGGCAGTAGTGTATGCCGCTGATCAGGGGCTGTAAGGCAGTAGTGTATGCCGCTGATCAGGGGCTGTAAGGCAGTAGTGTACGCCGCTGATCAGGGGCTGTAAGGCAGTAGTGTACGCCGCTGATCAGGGGCTGTAAGGCAGTAGTGTACGCCGCTGATCAGGGGCTGTAAGGCAGTAGTGTACGCCGCTGATCAGGGGCTGTAAGGCAGTAGTGTACGCCGCTGATCAGGGGCTGTAAGGCAGTAGTGTATGCCGCTGATCAGGGGCTGTAAGGCAGTAGTGTACGCCGCTGATCAGGGGCTGTAAGGCAGTAGTGTATGCCGCTGATCAGGGGCTGTAAGGCAGTAGTGTACGCCGCTGATCAGGGGCTGTAAGGCAGTAGTGTATGCCGCTGATCAGGGGCTGTAAGGCAGTAGTGTACGCCGCTGATCAGGGGCTGTAAGGCAGTAGTGTATGCCGCTGATCAGGGGCTGTAAGGCAGTAGTGTACGCCGCTGATCAGGGGCTGTAAGGCAGTAGTGTACGCCGCTGATCAGGGGCTGTAGGGCAGTAGTGTATGCCGCTGATCAGTGGCTGTAAGGCAGTAGTGTACGCCGCTGATCAGTGGCTGTAAGGCAGTAGTGTACGCCGCTGACCAGGGGCTGTAAGGCAGTAGTGTATGCCGCTGATCAGGGGCTGTAAGGCAGTAGTGTACGCCGCTGACCAGGGGCTGTAAGGCAGCAGTGTACGCCGCTGATCAGGGGCTGTAAGGCAGTAGTGTACGCCGCTGACCAGGGGCTGTAAGGCAGTAGTGTATGCCGCTGATCAGGGGCTGTAAGGCAGTAGTGTACGCCGCTGACCAGGGGCTGTAAGGCAGTAGTGTACGCCGCTGATCAGGGGCTGTAAGGCAGTAGTGTACGCCGCTGATCAGGGGCTGTAAGGCAGTAGTGTACGCCGCTGATCAGGGGCTGTAAGGCAGTAGTGTATGCCGCTGATCAGGGGCTGTAAGGCAGTAGTGTACGCCGCTGATCAGGGGCTGTAAGGCAGTAGTGTATGCCGCTGATCAGGGGCTGTAAGGCAGTAGTGTACGCCGCTGATCAGGGGCTGTAAGGCAGTAGTGTACGCCGCTGATCAGGGGCTGTAAGGCAGTAGTGTACGCCGCTGATCAGGGGCTGTAAGGCAGTAGTGTACGCCGCTGATCAGGGGCTGTAAGGCAGTAGTGTACGTCGCTGATCAGGGGCTGTAAGGCAGTAGTGTACGCCGCTGATCAGGGGCTGTAAGGCAGTAGTGTACGCCGCTGATCAGGGGCTGTAAGGCAGTAGTGTACGCCGCTGATCAGGGGCTGTAAGGCAGTAGTGTACGCCGCTGATCAGGGGCTGTAAGGCAGTAGTGTACGTCGCTGATCAGGGGCTGTAAGGCAGTAGTGTACGCCGCTGATTAGGGGCTGTAAGGCAGTAGTGTATGCCGCTGATCAGGGGCTGTAAGGCAGTAGTGTATGCCGCTGATCAGGGGCTGTAAGGCAGTAGTGTACGCCGCTGATCAGGGGCTGTAAGGCAGTAGTGTATGCCGCTGATCAGGGGCTGTAAGGCAGTAGTGTATGCCGCTGATCAAAGGCTGTAAGGCAGTAGTGTACGCCGCTGATCAGGGGCTGTAAGGCAGTAGTGTACGCCGCTGATCAGGGGCTGTAGGGCAGTAGTGTATGCGGCTGATCAGGGGCTGTAAGGCAGTAGTGTATGCCGCTGATCAGGGGCTGTAAGGCAGTAGTGTATGCCGCTGATCAGGGGCTGTAAGGCAGTAGTGTACGTCGCTGATCAGGGGCTGTAAGGCAGTAGTGTACGCCGCTGATCAGGGGCCGTAAGGCAGTAGCTGATGCCGCTGATCAACGCTCTGCTATCACATTGAGCTTACTAGGTAAGTTGGAAAAAGTATTGCCTGAAGTGTGTAGATCAGTATATGAGGTCCGGCTGTTTAGATGTGACTTTGGGGCCTTAAGGATGTGTCCAACCATGGGAGCTTTATAATAATAATAAGAATAATAAAAAATTTTAAAAAAAGACAAAATGGGTAAAGGGGTGTGAATTCGCTTGTTTGCTCATTTTCATGAGAATATATGCTTGCTTAGGAATTTGCAGGCGCTTGTGTCTGTGCCCGCAAGCACCAGGTTCTTTGTTGATCCATGTACCCTGTTTCTCCGGTGATAAAACCTACCCGGAAATAAACCCTAGCAGGATTTTTCAGGATGCTTGAACTTTAAGCCCTATTCCAAAATTAAGCCCTAGTTGCAGTTAATAAAAAAAAAAAAAGTCAATAAATAGTGTCGCAGTTATACATGGCAAAAGTAAGATCTTGTGGAGCAAAATTAGTAGAAGACCCTGTCTTGCTTTCGGGGAGGCAGGGATGATGGACAGTCATTATCTTGCTTTTAATATATAATGGTGCTTAATTGTTTACAGGTGCGGTTTTATTGAAGAAAAAGTAGACAGATGGGGATCATCTCAGTTTAAGTTGTACATGCGCCTGAATAATATGGTGCACTAATTCTTTTTTTCATTTTAGGAATTAAGAAAAGTATTGTGTGGTTTGTTGGACCCTCCTTTGTTTACTGGGCTTCGAGAAGGGCAGCGGATCACTGTTGTTCTGAAATTTTAGGTTTGTACAGATCACAGTTTGAAATTTTTTGGCGCGGTAGCAGATGTAGGAGGGGGAGGGGATTAATGGCTGAACTGATGTATAGAGAGTCACATGGGCTTGGAGAATCACGTGGCCCCTGTCCAAATGTTTTGATTTTACACTTAGGGGTTAATGACATAGAAGAGAACACATTGATGTGTCATGGGACATTGAAAGGGTGATGTGGAGAATTAGAACAAGGTTCCAGATACAGTCATAGTTTTTTCAGATATTGTTCCTCGATTATTAGGGTCATTGCCGAGGTCTGTATATAGCGAGAGAATTCGGAGAAGGGTTACCCCGGTGGTAGAGCTCACGCCAGGAGTGGATGTTCTCTTTTTAGACATGCTGATATGGAAGGTTTGGTTCCAGGATTCCATAGGAGTGTTATAGTATACTTGTCAGAGATTGCGTTGGATATTTTATTATGGAGCTGTGTAGATGATTGAGGAGGCTGCGGGTGTTGGGGGGGGCCATGTCATTAGTGGATGCCATGGCCTCGTGGGGGATCGTCGCCCGCATTAGGCGGGTGGGCAGGTAAACTTGGGGAGAGTTTGGTGGTGGTAAACTTGTGTCTGTAAGACAGGGTTTACATGAACTGTTATGGTTATTGATTGGTTACTAAACTTGGGCCTGTAAAACAGAGTTTACAGCAAGTGTTATGGTTATTATTGGTTATATTTCTCCCCAAATGTTTAAAACCCCGTTAATAAACACCGCGGCCTTCTTTATCCACTATTGGTGTCTGTGTCGGTTATTTATAAGAGTTTGGTAAGGTTTTAATAAAGCGTAAGATCCCATGGCTGCGCTGCTTCTACATAAACGATGGGCGCCCCTCGTCCTGCACATACTGGCTGCGGTGCTCCTACATAAACGATGGCCGCCCCTCATCCCACACATACTGGCTGCGGTGCTCCTACATAAACGATGGCCGCCCCTCGTCCCCCACATACTGGCTGCGGTGGTCCTACATAAACGATGGCCACCCCTCGTCCTGTACATACTGGCTGCGCTGCTTCTACATAAACGATGGCCGCCCCTCATCCCCCACATACTGGCTGCGCTGCTTCTACATAAACGATGGCCGCCCCTCGTCCTGTACATACTGGCTGCGCTGCTTCTACATAAACGATGGCCGCCCCTCATCCCCCACATACTGGCTGCGCTGCTTCTACATAAACGATGGCCACCCCTCGTCCCCCACATACTGGCAGCGCTGCTTCTACATAAACGATGGCCGCCCCTCGTCCCCCCACATACTGGCTGCGGTGCTCCTACATAAACGATGGCCGCCCCTCGTCCCACACATACTGGCTGCGGTGCTCCTACATAAACGATTGCCGCCCCTCGTCCCCCCACATACTGGCTGCAGTGCTCCTACATAAACGATGGCTGCCCCTCATCCCGCACATACTGGCTCTGGTGCTCCTACATAAACGATGGCCGCCCCTCGTCCCCCACATACTGGCTGCGGTGCTCCTACATAAACGATGGCCGCCCCTCGTCCCCACATACTGGCTGCGGTGCTCCTACATAAACGATGGCCGCCCCTCGTCCTGTACATACTGGCTGCGGTGCTCCTACATAAACGATGGCCGCCCCTCGTCCTGCACATACTGGCTGCGGTGCTCCTACATAAACGATGGCCGCCCCTCATCCCACACATACTGGCTGCGGTGCTCCTACATAAACGATGGCTGCCCCTCATCCTGCACATACTGGCTGCGGTGCTCCTACATAAACGATGGCCGCCCCTCGTCCTGCACATACTGGCTGCGGTGCTCCTACATAAACGATGGCCGCCCCTCGTCCCCCACATACTGGCTGCGGTGCTCCTACATAACGATGGCCGCCTCTCGTCCCCCCACATACCAGCTGCGGTGCTCCTACATAAACGATGGCCGCCCCTCGTCCTGCAAATACTGGCTGCGGTGCTCCTACATAAACGATGGCCGCCCCTCGTCCTGTACATACTGGCTGCGGTGCTCCTACATAAACGATGGCCACCCCTAATCCCCCACATACTGCCTCCGGTACTCCTACATAAACGATGGCCGCCCCTCGTCCCGCACTTACTGGCTGCGGTGCTCCTACATAAACGATGGCCGCCCCTCGTCCTGCACATACTGGCTGCGGTGCTCCTACATAAACGATGGCCGCCCCTCGTCCTGCACATACTGGCTGCGGTGCTCCTACATAAACGATGGCTGCCCCTCGTCCCCCACATACTGGCTGCGGTGCTCCTACATAAACAATGGCCAACCCTTGTCCCACACATACTGGCTGCGGTGCTCCTACATAAACGATGGCTGCCCCTCGTCCTGTACATACTGGCTGCGGTGCTCCTACATAAATGATGGCCGCCCCTCGTCCTCCACATACTGGCTGCGGTGCTCCTACATTCACGATGGCCGCCCCTCGTCCCCCATATACTGGCTGCGGTGCTCCTACATAAACGATGGCCGCCCCTCGTCCCCCACATACTGGCTGCGGTGCTCCTACATTCACGATGGCCGCCCCTCGTCCCCCACATACTGGCTGCGGTGCTCCTACATAAACGATGGCCGCCCCTCGTCCCACACACATACTGCCTGCGGGGCTCCTACATACACGATGGCTGCCCCTCGTCCTGCACATACTGGCTGTGGTGCTCCTACATAAACGATGGCCGCCCCTCGTCCCCCCTCATACTGGCTGCGGTGCTCCTACATAAACGATGGCCGCCCCTCGTCCCCCACATACTGGCTGCGGTGCTCCTACATAAACGATGGCCGCCCCTCGTCCCGCACATACTGGCTGCGGTGCTCCTACATAAACGATGGCTGCCCCTCGTCCCCCACATACTGGCTGCGGTGCTCCTACATAAACGATGGCCGCCCCTCGTCCCGCACATACTGGCTGCGGTGCTCCTACATAAACGATGGCCGCCCCTCGTCCCCCACATACTGGCTGCGGTGCTCCTACATAAACGATGGCCGCCCCTCGTCCTGCACATACTGGCTGCGGTGCTCCTACATAAACAATGGCCGCCCCTCGTCCCCCACATACTGGCTGCGGTGCTCCTACATAAACGATGGCCGCCCCTCGTCCTGCACATACTGGCTGCGGTGCTCCTACATAAACGATGGCCGCCCCTCGTCCCCCACATACTGGCTGCGGTGCTCCTACATAAACGATGGCCGCCCCTCGTCCCCCACATACTGGCTGCGGTGCTCCTACATAAACGATGGCCGCCCCTCGTCCCCCATATACTGGCTGCGGTGCTCCTACATAAACGATGGCCGCCCCTCGTCCCTCGCATACTGGCTGCGGTGCTCCTACATAAACGATGGCCGCCCCTCCTCCTGCACATACTGGCTGCGGTGCTCCTACATAAACGATGGCCGCCCCTCGTCCTCCACATACTGGCTGCGGTGCTCCTACATAAACGATGGCCGCCCCTCGTCCCTCACATACTGGCTGCGGTGCTCCTACATAAACGATGGCCGCCCCTCGTCCCTCACATACTGGCTGCGGTGCTCCTACATAAACGATGGCCGCCCCTCGTCCCCCACATACTGGCTGCGGTGCTCCTACATAAACGATGGCCGCCCCTCGTCCTGCACATACTGGCTGCGGTGCTCCTACATAAACGATGGCCGCCCCTCGTCCCCCACATACTGGCTGCGGTGCTCCTACATAAACGATGGCCGCCCCTCGTCCCCCACATACTGGCTGCGGTGCTCCTACATAAACGATGGCCGCCCCTCGTCCCCCATATACTGGCTGCGGTGCTCCTACATAAACGATGGCCGCCCCTCGTCCCTCGCATACTGGCTGCGGTGCTCCTACATAAACGATGGCCGCCCCTCCTCCTGCACATACTGGCTGCGGTGCTCCTACATAAACGATGGCCGCCCCTCGTCCTCCACATACTGGCTGCGGTGCTCCTACATAAACGATGGCCGCCCCTCGTCCCTCACATACTGGCTGCGGTGCTCCTACATAAACGATGGCCGCCCCTCGTCCCTCACATACTGGCTGCGGTGCTCCTACATAAACGATGGCCGCCCCTCGTCCCCCACATACCGGCTGCGGTGCTCCTACATAAACGATGGCCGCCCCTCGTCCTGCACATACTGGCTGCGGTGCTCCTACATAAACGATGGCCGCCCCTCGTCCTCCACATACTGACTGCGGTGCTTCTACATAAACGATGGCCGCCCCTCGTCCCCCACATACTGGCTGCGGTGCTCCTACATAAACGATGGCCGCCCCTCGTCCCCCACATACTGGCTGCGGTGCTCCTACATAAACGATGGCCGCCCCTCGTCCCCCACATACTGGCTGCGGTGCTCCTACATAAACGATGGCCGCCCCTCGTCCCACACACATACTGCCTGCGGGCCTCCTACATAAACGATGGCTGCCCCTCGTCCTGCACATACTGGCTGCGGTGCTCCTACATAAACGATGGCCGCCCCTCGTCCCCCCTCATACTGGCTGCGGTGCTCCTACATAAATGATGGCCGCCCCTCGTCCCCCACATACTGGCTGCGGTGCTCCTACATAAACGATGGCCGCCCCTCGTCCCCACATACTGGCTGCGGTGCTCCTACATAAACGATGGCCGCCCCTCGTCCTGTACATACTGGCTGCGGTGCTCCTACATAAACGATGGCCGCCCCTCGTCCCCCACATACTGGCTGCGGTGCTCCTACATAAACGATGGCCGCCCCTCGTCCCGCACATACTGGCTGCGGTGCTCCTACATAAACGATGGCCGCCGCTCGTCCTGCACATACTGGCTGCGGTGCTCCTACATAAAGGGTGGCCGCCCCTCGTCCCCCACATACTGGCTGCGGTGCTCCTACATAAACGATGGCTGCCCCTCGTCCCCCACATACTGGCTGCGGTGCTCCTACATAAACGATGGCCGCCCCTTGTCCCCCACATACTAGCTGCGGTGCTCCTACATAAACGATGGCCGCCCCTCGTCCCACACACATACTGCCTGCGGGGCTCCTACATAAACGATGGCTGCCCCTCGTCCTGCACATACTGGCTGCGGTGCTCCTACATAAACGATGGCCGCCCCTCGTCCTGCACATACTGGCTGCGGTGCTCCTACATAAACGATGGCCGCCCCTTGTCCTGCACATACTGGCTGCGGTGCTCCTACATAAACGATGGCTGCCCCTCGTCCCCCACATACTGGCTGCGGTGCTCCTACATAAACAATGGCCGCCCCTCGTCCCCACATACTGGCTGCGGTGCTCCTACATAAACGATGGCCGCCCCTCGTCCCGCACATACTGGCTGCGGTGCCCCTACACAAACGATGGCCGCCCCTCGTCCCCCATATACTGGCTGCGGTGCTGCTACATAAACGATGGCCGCTCCTCGCCCTGTACATACTGGCTGCGGTGCTCCTACATAAACGATGGCCGCCCCTCGTCCCCCATATACTGGCTGCGGTGCTCCTACATAAACGATGGCCGCTCCTCGTCCTGTACATACTGGCTGCGGTGCTCCTACATAAACGATGGCCGCCCCTCGTCCCTCACATACTGGCTGCAGTGCTCCTACATAAACGATGGCCGCCCCTCGTCCCTCACATACTGGCTGCGGTGCTCCTACATAAACGATGGCCGCCCCTCGTCCTCCACATACTGGCTGCGGTGCTCCTACATAAACGATGGCCACCCCTCGTCCCCCACATACTGGCTGCGGTGCTCCTACATAAACGATGGCCGCCCCTCGTCCTCCACATACTGGCTGCGGTGCTCCTACATAAACGATGGCCGCCCCTCGTCCCCCACATACTGGCTGCGGTGCTCCTACATAAACGATGGCCGCCCCTCGTCCCCCACATACTGGCTGCGGTGCTCCTACATAAACGATGGCCGCCCCTCGTCCCCCACATACTGGCTGCGGTGCTCCTACATAAACGATGGCCGCCCCTCGTCCCACACATACTGGCTGCGGTGCTCCTACATAAACGATGGCCGCCCCTCGTCCCCACATACTGGCTGCGGTGCTCCTCCATAAACGATGGCCGCCCCTCGTCCCCCACATACTGGCTGCGGTGCTCCTACATAAACGATGGCCGCCCCTCGTCCCCCACATACTGGCTGCGGTGCTCCTACATAAACGATGGCCGCCCCTCGTCCCCACATACTGGCTGCGGTGCTCCTACATAAACGATGGCCGCCCCTCGTCCTGTACATACTGGCTGCGGTGCTCCTACATAAACGATGGCCGCCCCTCGTCCCCCACATACTGGCTGCGGTGCTCCTACATAAACGATGGCCGCCCCTCGTCCCGCACATACTGGCTGCGGTGCTCCTACATAAACGATGGCCGCCGCTCGTCCTGCACATACTGGCTGCGGTGCTCCTACATAAAGGGTGGCCGCCCCTCGTCCCCCACATACTGGCTGCGGTGCTCCTACATAAACGATGGCTGCCCCTCGTCCCCCACATACTGGCTGCGGTGCTCCTACATAAACGATGGCCGCCCCTTGTCCCCCACATACTAGCTGCGGTGCTCCTACATAAACGATGGCCGCCCCTCGTCCCACACACATACTGCCTGCGGGGCTCCTACATAAACGATGGCTGCCCCTCGTCCTGCACATACTGGCTGCGGTGCTCCTACATAAACGATGGCCGCCCCTCGTCCTGCACATACTGGCTGCGGTGCTCCTACATAAACGATGGCCGCCCCTTGTCCTGCACATACTGGCTGCGGTGCTCCTACATAAACGATGGCTGCCCCTCGTCCCCCACATACTGGCTGCGGTGCTCCTACATAAACAATGGCCGCCCCTCGTCCCCACATACTGGCTGCGGTGCTCCTACATAAACGATGGCCGCCCCTCGTCCCGCACATACTGGCTGCGGTGCCCCTACACAAACGATGGCCGCCCCTCGTCCCCCATATACTGGCTGCGGTGCTGCTACATAAACGATGGCCGCTCCTCGCCCTGTACATACTGGCTGCGGTGCTCCTACATAAACGATGGCCGCCCCTCGTCCCCCATATACTGGCTGCGGTGCTCCTACATAAACGATGGCCGCTCCTCGTCCTGTACATACTGGCTGCGGTGCTCCTACATAAACGATGGCCGCCCCTCGTCCCTCACATACTGGCTGCAGTGCTCCTACATAAACGATGGCCGCCCCTCGTCCCTCACATACTGGCTGCGGTGCTCCTACATAAACGATGGCCGCCCCTCGTCCTCCACATACTGGCTGCGGTGCTCCTACATAAACGATGGCCACCCCTCGTCCCCCACATACTGGCTGCGGTGCTCCTACATAAACGATGGCCGCCCCTCGTCCTCCACATACTGGCTGCGGTGCTCCTACATAAACGATGGCCGCCCCTCGTCCCCCACATACTGGCTGCGGTGCTCCTACATAAACGATGGCCGCCCCTCGTCCCCCACATACTGGCTGCGGTGCTCCTACATAAACGATGGCCGCCCCTCGTCCCCCACATACTGGCTGCGGTGCTCCTACATAAACGATGGCCGCCCCTCGTCCCACACATACTGGCTGCGGTGCTCCTACATAAACGATGGCCGCCCCTCGTCCCCACATACTGGCTGCGGTGCTCCTCCATAAACGATGGCCGCCCCTCGTCCCCCACATACTGGCTGCGGTGCTCCTACATAAACGATGGCCGCCCCTCGTCCCCCACATACTGGCTGCGGTGCTCCTACATAAACGATGGCCGCCCCTCGTCCCCCACATACTGGCTGCGGTGCTCCTACATAAACGATGGCCGCCCCTCGTCCTGTACATACTGGCTGCGGTGCTCCTACATAAACGATGGCCGCCCCTCGTCCCGCACATACTGGCTGCGGTGCTCCTACATAAACGATGGCCGCCCCTCGTCCCGCACATACTGGCTGCGGTGCTCCTACATAAACGATGGCCGCCCCTCGTCCTGTACATACTGGCTGCGGTGCTCCTACATAAACGATGGCCGCCCCTCGTCCCCCACATACTGGCTGCGGTGCTCCTACATAAACGATGGCCGCCCCTCGTCCTGCACATACTGGCTGCGGTGCTCCTACATAAACGATGGCTGCCCCTCGTCCCCCACATACTGGCTGCGGTGCTCCTACATAAACGATGGCCGCCCCTCGTCCTCCACATACTGGCTGCGGTGCTCCTACATAAACGATGGCCGCCCCTCGTCCCCCACATACTGGCTGCGGTGCTCCTACATAAACGATGGCCGCCCCTCGTCCTGTACATACTGGCTGCGGTGCTCCTACATAAACGATGGCCGCCCCTCGTCCTGTACATACTGGCTGCGGTGCTCCTACATAAACGATGGCCGCCTCTCGTCCCACACATACTGGCTGCGGTGCTCCTACATAAACGATGGCCGCCCCTCGTCCCCCACATACTGGCTGCGGTGCTCCTACATAAACGATGGCCGCCTCTCGTCCCGCACATACTGGCTGCGGTGCTCCTACATAAACGATGGCTGCCCCTCGTCCCCACATACTGGCTGCGGTGCTCCTCCATAAACGATGGCCGCCCCTCGTCCTGCACATACTGGCTGCGGTGCTCCTCCATAAACGATGGCCACCCCTCGTCCCCACATACTGGCTGCGGTGCTCCTACATAAACGATGGCCGCCCCTCGCCCCCCACATACTGGCTGCGGTGCTCCTACATAAACGATGGCCGCCCCTCGCCCCCCACATACCGGCTGTGGTGCTCCTACATAAACGATGGCCGCCCCTCGTCCTGCACATACTGGCTGCGGTGCTCCTCCATAAACGATGGCCGCCCCTCGTCCCGCACATACTGGCTGCGGTGCTCCTACATAAACGATGGCCGCCCCTCGTCCCCCACATACTGGCTGCGGTGCTCCTACATAAACGATGGCCGCCCCTCGTCCCACACATACTGGCTGCGGGGCTCCTACATAAACGATGGCCGCCCCTCGTCCTGCACATACTGGCTGCGGTGCTCCTACATAAACGATGGCCGCCCCTCGTCCCCCACATACTGGCTGCGGTGCTCCTACATAAACGATGGCTGCCCCTCGTCCCCCATATACTGGCTGCGGTGCTCCTACATAAACGATGGCCGCCCCTCGTCCCGCACATACTGGCTGCGGTGCTCCTACATAAACGATGGTCGCCCCTCGTCCTGCACATACTGGCTGCGGTGCTCCTACATAAACGATGGCCGCCCCTCGTCCCGTACATACTGGCTGCGGTGCTCCTACATAAACGATGGCTGCCCCTCGTCCTGCACATACTGGCTGCGGTGCTCCTACATAAACGATGGCCGCCCCTCGTCCTGTACATACTGGATGCGGTGCTCCTACATAAACGATGGCCGCCCCTCGTCCCACACATACTGGCTGCGGTGCTCCTACATAAACGATGGCCGCCCCTCGCCCCCCACATACTGGCTGCGGTGCTCCTACATAAACGATGGCCGCCCCTCGTCCCGCACATACTGGCAGGTGTTGGGTGGGTGGGTAGTGTGCGGGCGTCATGTGGTCAGCGTGCGCGCGGTGGGTGGATGGGTGGTCAGCGTGCGCGCGGTGGGTGGATAGCGTGCGCGCGGTGGGTGGATGCGTGGTCAGGGTGCGGCGGCTCTCCAGCATGCGGTCCTGCACTCAGCGACTCTCTTGCCTCACAGTGGCGTTTGTGTAAGTCTTGGCGCCCCTGTGGAAGCATACGCTGCGGGGGATACAGCATACGCCGTATAGCGGGGGCAGTGCCGGACCCTCCAGTATGTAAACGGTTAACGGCCGGCCCCCGCGTTGTACGACCGCCCAGCCCTCCGCACAATCCCCGATCCTCCATCATGCAACTGTCACTCTCAAGCGTTAGGGGGTTTGCCAGGATTTGAGGAACATGGCGGCTACCAGAAGCGGCGCCTCCGCTGCCCGTGGACTGTTCTGGTATTACAGTGTAATACCAGCCACGTCCTGCAGTCAGTGGGGCGCTGTCTCTGGAAGCAGGCAGCTATGCTCTTCGATTCCTGGAAACTCCTCTACACAGTTGTCGCAGCAGCAGCGTTATGGCCACGCGGTACCGCAACCAGCAGGGGGCGCGTTCTCCCCGCGGTGGCTATAATGTCACTCCGAGCCCTGTGGCTCCGCCACCTCATGACCCTTCCGGGCCGCCGTCGGCTTCAGGCAGCAGCTGTTGCCATGACTACTAAATGCACCCGCCTCCTTGGGCGTGGTTCCCCTGTAACCTGGAGAGGCGTGGTTTGCGGGTCGTGCGTCGTGACGTCGTGCGGTCGTGCGTCAGCTGGCTGTACGCTTCGTCATCGCTGTAGGTCCGGTGACGGCGGCCGGGGACATGCTGTGGTTCCAGGGAGCCATCCCGGAGGCCATCGCCGCGGCCAAGCAACGGAGCTCCGTGTTTGTCGTGTTTGTGGCGGGTGAGGAGCGAACGGAGGCCGTGGAGGGTCATGTGCAGCACAGAGCCAGGACAGGGTTAATAAGAGATGACGGCTGCCGTGGGTCATGTGACCTCACAAACGCAGTAACGTTAGCGTAGAGGGGGCCACCAGCTGGGGGGGGGTGTAGGGTAGAGGGGGGCCACCAGCTGGGGGGGGGGTGTAGGGTAGAGGGGGGCCACCAGCTGGGGAGGAGGGGGGGTGTAGGGTAGAGGGGGCCCGCCAGCTGGGGAGGAGGGGGGGTGTAGGGTAGAGGGGGGCCACCAGCTGGGGGGGGGGGGGTGTAGGGTAGAGGGGGGGCCACCAGCTGGGGGGGGGGGTGTAGGGTAGAGGGGGGCCACCAGCTGGGGGGGGGTGTAGGGTAGAGGGGGGCCACCAGCTGGGGGGGGGGTGTAGGGTAGAGGGGGGCCACCAGCTGGGGGGGGGTGTAGGGTAGAGGGGGGCCACCAGCTGGGGGGGGGGTGTAGGGTAGAGGGGGGGCCACCAGCTGGGGAGGAGGGGGGGGGTGTAGGGTAGAGGGGGGCCACCAGCTGGGGGGGGTGTAGGGTAGAGGGGGGCCACCAGCTGGGGGGGGGTGTAGGGTAGAGGGGGGCCACCAGCTGGGGGGGGGGGTGTAGGGTAGAGGGGGGCCACCAGCTGGGGGGGGTGTAGGGTAGAGGGGGGCCACCAGCTGGGGGGGGGGTGTAGGGTAGAGGGGGGCCACCAGCTGGGGGGGGGGGGTGTAGGGTAGAGGGGGGCCACCAGCTGGGGGGGGTGTAGGGTAGAGGGGGGCCACCAGCTGGGGGGGGGGGTGTAGGGTAGAGGGGGGCCACCAGCTGGGGGGGGGGGTGTAGGGTAGAGGGGGGCCACCAGCTGGGGGGGGGGGTGTAGGGTAGAGGGGGGCCGCCAGCATCAGGACCGCAGGGACAGGAGGAGTTACCAGAGCCCTACAAAATACCCTCCAGCATTTTGTGCCGCACTGGATGGGGGATGACTTGCTGATCTGTAGAGCGAAGGTCCCCTGTGGCCCTCACTGCTGGGTTACTGCCCCCCTAGCAGTGGAGACCCCCGGGCAGCTCTCTCCGGAGTGGAGCGCTGACTGCGTACGCTCGGCTGGCGCTGCCTTCATTCTGACGTCACTGCAGTGGGAGAAGCGAGCCCCCGGGGGGACAGAGCGGGACCTGGCAGTCCTGTTCTTGAGTTGGTGGGCTCCCGGCGGTGAGACCCCCTTCCCGATCAGCACGGTATCTCCTGTCCTGTTGGGGGGTCTCTGCTCGGACCCCTTGGACTCTCAGCGCTGTGAATGTGGAACACTTAAAAATGGGCAGTTTTGCGCCATGTCATAAATTCCCTGCATGTGAATGGGGGGTCTTCTGTGGGGGGCGCCGGATTGGTGCGTAGATCTGGTGGCGACCGCCGGCCTCGGTCAGTCTTACAGGCAACTGTTGGTTGTGGGATCCGCGGGGGGTCGGGCGCTGCTGCTCCCATCCCTGGGTAGTAATTGCAGGCCAGGGTCCTATGGATTCAATGAGCTGTGCCTGCACTTACAAGCGTCGGCCACTATCCAGTGGGGGCAGTAGCTTCTACTCTGACCCCGGTGTATCCGGCGCTGCCTGCAAAGCCCCTCTAAAGGGGTTGGTTACTGGAGGATGTTGCCCCTGTGGCTGTAGCCCGCTGGCCTCCCAGTGGTGGGTGATGCCGCCTGTTCTGCCATCAGGGCTCACATCCTGGGTGCCATGTTGCCCGGAGGTCAGGTTGGTGGCGGTCAGTGGTGATGGCTGCAGCACAGTTGGTCCCATACCCTTCTGTGTCTATCGGGTCTCCCATACACCTTTACAGGTGTGTTCGCACCTAAGACTCCGCCCAGTCATGGCGGCCAATAGCTACATGATAAGATGGCGCTTCTATCCATGGCTGGGCGGAGTCTCCTCTGCACGTGGTCCCCATTATGTGTGAGCACTCCCCAATAGTTGTCAGGTGATCGTGCGTCTGGCGGCGACTCAGCTCATTCAGACATTTCCTAGAGGAGTAACAGAGGACCGTACGCTCTGCGGTTCAGGAAGGAGATGCTCTTCAGTTGCCTTAAGGGTGCAGGTATCTACCTACACGGACTTGTCAGGAGCAGCGGTGCATCCTGGGACGTGAGGGTGCGCCATTCTCTGCAGATGTTAGTCGGGCCCCTGTTCCTCAGGTGTCTCTCGGGACCCTTCAGGTTGTTGCAGTCTCGGGGCCGTCTGTTCTCGGCGCTGCGTACATCCGCTGTCACACTTTGTATCGGATTTCCTCGCGTGTGTTCCCGCGGCGCCGCCTGCGCTGCTGCTGCCCGCTGAGTCCCGCTGACTGCAGGTTCTTCATGTTTCCGGGGATCTTGCTGCTATAAAATGGCGCCTTGGAAAGACCTAATTTCTCCGTGTTGTAGCGCACTGGTGCAGCTCGGGGGCGACACTGAGGTACGCTCTTGTTTCAGGTGATGATGAGCAGTCCACTCAGATGGCGGAGAGCTGGCGGAGTGAAGAGGTGCAGCGCAGCGCCGCCGAGGGGTTTGTCGCCATCAGGATTGACAGTAAGAGGTTTGTGAGATGATGACTTCTGGGGATCTTGTCTGGGGGCGGGGCGCTGGACAGAGGGGGCGGGGTCATGAGGCAGGGTTCGGCAGAGGTACCAGGCGGCCGGGGGCGCTATACTCCACACTTATACATTCTCTTTGCTTGTTTAAATACTCCTTTTTTCTTTTTTTTTGTTCTTGCAGTGAGACGTGTCTGCAGTTCTCCCAGATCTGTATCCTTCCCGTACGTCACGTGGTTACCCAGGAGCGCCGAGAATGACAGGGCGGGATCACTGTACAGCACCTGGTCACCGGAGCCACACCCTGTATTATAATCCAGAGCTGCGCTCACTATTCTGCTGGTGGAGTCACTGTGTACATACATTACTTATCCTGTACTGCTCCTGAGTTACATCCTGTATTATACCCCAGAGCTGCACTCACTATTCTGCTGGTGGAGTCACTGTGTACATACATTACTTGTCCTGTACTGATCCTGAGTTACATCCTGTATTATACCCCAGAGCTGCACTCACTATTCTGCTGGTGGAGTCACTGTGTACATACATTACTTATCCTGTACTGATCCTGAGTTACATCCTGTATTATACTCCAGAGCTGCACTCACTATTCTGCTGGTGGAGTCACTGTGTACATACATTACTTATCCTGTACTGATCCTGAGTTACATCCTGTATTATACTCCAGAGCTGCACTCACTATTCTGCTGGTGGAGTCACTGTGTACATACATTACTTATCCTGCACTGACCCTGAGTTACATCCTGTATTATACTGCAGAGCTGCACTCACTATTCTGCTGGTGGAGTCACTATGTACATACATTACTTAGCCTGTACTAATGCTGAGTTACATCCTGTATTATACCCCAGAGCTGCACTCACTATTCTGCTGGTGGAGTCACTGTGTACATACATTACTTATCCTGTACTGATCCTGAGTTACATCCTATATTATACTCCAGAGCTGCACTCACTATTCTGCTGGTGGAGTCACTGTGTACATACATTACTTATCCTGCACTGATTCTGAGTTACATCCTGTATTATACCCCAGAGCTGCACTCACTATTCTGCTGGTGGTGGAGTCACTGTGTACATACATTACTTATCCTGTACTGCTCCTGAGTTACATCCTGTATTATATTCCAGAGCTGCACTCACTATTCTGCTGCTGGTGGAGTCACTGTGTACATACATTACTTATCCTGTACTGATCCTGAGTTACATCCTGTATTATACCCCAGAGCTGCACTCACTATTCTGCTGGTGGAGTCACTGTGTACATACATTACTTATCCTGTACTGATCCTGAGTTATATTCTGTATTATACCCCAGAGCTGCACTCAATATTCTGCTGGTGGAGTCACTGTGTACATACATTACTTATCCTGTACTGCTCCTGAGAATAGTGAGTGCAGCTCTGGAGTATAATACAGGATGTAACTCAGCATCAGTGCAGGATAAGTAATGTATGTACACAGTGACTCCACCAGCAGAATAGCGAGTGCAGCTCTGCAGTATAATACAGGATGTAACTCAGGATCAGTACAAGATAAGTAATGTATGTACACAGTGACTCCACCAGCAGAATAGTGAGTGCAGCTCTGGGGTATAATACAGGATGTAAGTCAGGAGGAGTACAGGATAAGTAATGTATGTGCACAGTGACTCCACCAGCAGAATAGTGAGTGCAGCTCTGGAGTATAATACAGGATGTAATTCAGGATCAGTACAGGATAAGTAATGTACAGTATGTACACAGTGAGTGCAGCTCTGGGGTATAATACAGCATAAGTAATGTATGTGCACAGTGACTTCACCAGCAGAATAGTGAGTGCAGCTCTGGAGTATAATACAGGATGTAAATCAGGAGCAGTTCAGGATAAGTAATGTACAGTATGTACACAGTGACTCCACCAGCAGAATAGTGAGTGCAGCTCTGGGGTATAATACAGGATGTAACTCAGGATCAGTACAGGATAAGTAATATATGTACACAGTGACTCCACCAGCAGAATAGTGAGTGCAGCTCTTGGGTATAATACAGGATGTAACTCAGGATCAGTACAGGATAAGTAATGTATGTACATAGTGACTCCACCAGCAGAATAGTGAGTGCAGCTCTGGAGTATAATACAGGGTGTAAATCAGGAGCAGTTCAGGATAAGTAATGTATGTACACAGTGACTCCACCAGCAGAATAGTGAGTGCAGCTCTGGGGTATAATACAGGATGTAACTCAGGATCAGTACAGGATAAGTAATGTATGTACACAGTGACTCCACCAGCAGAATAGTGAGTGCAGCTCTGGGGTATAATACAGGATGTAACTCAGGATCAGTACAGGATAAGTAATGTATGTACATAGTGACTCCACCAGCAGAATAGTGAGTGCAGCTCTGGAGTATAATACAGGGTGTAAATCAGGAGCAGTTCAGGATAAGTAATGTGTGTACACAGTGACTCCACCAGCAGAATAGTGAGTGCAGCTCAGGAGTATAATACAGGATGTAACTCAGGAGCAGTACAGGATAAGTAATGTATGTACACAGTGACTCCACCAGCAGAATAGTGAGTGCAGCTCTGGGGTATAATACAGGATGTAACTCAGGATCAGTACAGGATAAGTAATGTATGTACACAGTGACTCCACCAGCAGAATAGTGAGTGCAGCTCTGGAGTATAATACAGGATGTAACTCGGGGTCAGTACAGGATAAGTAATGTATGTACACAGTGACTCCACCAGCAGAATAGTGAGTGCAGCTCTGGGGTATAATGCAGGATGTAACTCAGGAGCAGTACAGGATAAGTAATGTATGTACACAGTGACTCCACCAGCAGAATAGTGAGTGCAGCTCTGGAGTATTTACAATTAACCTGTTTTGTACATGATGGCTACATGTAAGCTTGGTTCTGTCTGACACGTGACGCCGTCTCTGTCGTTGGTCCTATACACGTCCTCCCAGATCCTGTGGTTTGTATCCCATCCAGCTTCTTCATTGGAGAGAACGGAATTCCTCTGGAAGTTATTGCCGGCAGCATCTCGGTGGAGGATTTGATAGCAAAGATAGTGAAAGTGAAGCAGGTGCTGAACGCCGTCTGCAGCCGCCCGATGTCTTTGATGTGTCAGAGGGTGCAGAGGCCCTCCCTTCCTTCTCCCCCACCATTATTTTGGCTTACTGCGGGGTTCCGTCTCTTGCCTTTTTCTTTAACAGATGTGTGTGAGTCTGTAGAGCCCACGGGGACGGCGACCGCCGGAGGTCCGCGACTGATCACGGTTTCCCCCAACTCTCTGACTATACTGTCCTTCGACTGCTGAGCAGTGATGGAGTTCGGGGGGGGCTTTGTGTTGGTGCTGCATCGTCATGACTTAACCAATAGGGACAAGGCGCAGTAAATGCACGCTGCTTGGTCCTGGCCTTTAATTCCAGCTGATAGTAGAGAAATAAATCAGCGCCGGCCATCTAGCAGGAGCAGGTCGGTGTAGTCTTGAACTGCTTCTGCCTTGTCTTCTGTGGGCTACATGAGCGCTATATAGAGAAAGCGGCAGTGCTGCTCTCAGCGCTCGACCCGCTGGGCGCCTCCTGGCAGAGCTGCAGGGTCACCGCAGACCCCGATCAGCTCTGCCAGTGACTGCTGTCCTTACAGGCGCAGTTTACCCCGTATATTGGGGCTGCTGTGGATGCCCCACTTACAGGGGAGAAGTGTGACATAAAATATGTGACTGACCCCCGGAGTCTCTGATGTCACGGGGGGCAGAGATGTTCGTAAAAAACAATGAACTAAAAACAAACTGCTGAACCAACCGAATCCGGCGTATCCGAAAACCCCGGGCGCCTTCTGGTTACTACACAATCAGCATGGTGCTTACACTCACTGCATGGAAGACAAATGTCATTGACCCCGAATAAAACAATGATCCATTAAACCACCGTAGTGTAGGTCAGCGCAGGGGATGGCGTCGGGGGAGAACACAGTGAGAGGGGCTCAGCCGGCGTTATTGGCCCACATCCCTCCACAAGCCGCGGCCTGATGAGACGGTAAACCTCGGAGGAGGAGTGAATAGTAACCCCGCGGGATAATGTGCCGAAACCGCGGCCTGATGAGACGTCACCCAGACAAAGACATGGAAACCACCACATCATGAATGTGCCTGGTCCTTAAGGGGTTAAAGGGGTGGTCCCATGGAAGCCGAGGATAGGCGATAACTGGCAGATCAGTGGGGGTCCAGCCGCTGGAGTGAGGTCAGATGATGGGGGCGGTAGGACTGCCGAAGAGCACTTGGCTATTTCTGTTGGTGCCGGTGGAATCAGTGGAGTGGCGGTGCCCTTCTGGCCTTCCTCATGTGCTAGAGATCCGGGGACCCCAGCGGTCTGCCCCCCATTTATCGGCAGGTCATCCCCTGTGGATGGTTGATTATTTGCGTTTGTTGGACTACCTGTTTAAATTCCAGAGACTTCAGAGCTGAACTCTTCATCTTTCAGCCATTTATGTGATGGAGCAGACGGTCATTGGTTGGTAATTTTTTCATTCTACCTACTAGATGCACATGGGCAAAGCCGACCTCTTACCGGCAGACACAAACTCTGCCGCCACCTCGTGTCCTGCGTCTGAAAGCCCATCCGTGGAATCGCCGCCCTTAGAGGCCGCCTCCGCAGAGACCACCCCAGGTCAGCCTCTCCGCACATAGCCGTTGTCTTGTATGCTCGGTGTATTCACTGTAAGTAACGTATATGCATCCCTCCCAGCACAAAGTGATGATTCCCCCACAGAGGAGTCCAAGGAGCTGCTTGAGGAGTCCGCAGAAGCTTCCGAAGAGACGGCAGAGAAGATGGAGAGGTGGGCTTGTAAAGCATTTCTTTCATGTCACAGAATTGCCACAACCTCTGTTAGTTATTGCTGAGGGTCAGCGGCAACGGGCACACCGCCCTGATGAAGAAAAGCACGGATGAGAGTGCAAAAAGAAAAGTATAGTATGTTTGTAGACTGTAAATACGGCCACTAGAGGGCACCGTAATGGTCACTGTCAGCCCCTCACAATTCCCCCATACACGTGTTCTCTCGGTTCGGGGAGGTGAATACGTTGCTGTCAGATTTCTCCGGCAGCAGTTTATCTCCCGTGAGAACAAAGGATTGGGCATGTTGAAATTCAGTATGCTCAATCCTTCTGTCCTGTGACATCCCATTGGATGGTCGACCTTCAGCTCATCTGGGACTATATAGTTAGTAACACTGCAGTATGTGAGTAAGCAGCGGAACGCGCGACTCGCCATACCGCATCACATGGTGCGTTGTGAGAATGTGGAGGCGTCTTGGGCTGCGGCGGGTGCGGTCGTCGGTGCAGCACCCGTAATGGCTGGTAGTACTGATGCCGGAGTTCTTGGAAGGACTTGAATTGACTGATCTTCTGTAATCTCTCCCTTGTAGCGTTATGTCCAAGCTGGAAAAGAAAATGGAGCAGAAGCAGCAGGAGGAGCAGGAGGTGAGTTACTTGTTCCTCCCTGCCGGTCAGCCCTTGTTTACTTCCCCTTCTACAGTATTACTACGGGAGCCTCCAGAGTGGCTGCAACGCCCCGAGGTCAGCTGCGCTAAACCCTGGTCACCGCACGGCGGTCTCGTGGCCGCTCAGTTTAACCAGGGACGGTCTGGAAATGTAAGGCGTCTCTGCAGGCAAGAGCGTCTTATTCGTTTTCCAAGCAGACACAGCCTTAAAGCGCTGATCCCGGGACAGGAACATTCTTTCGCTTCCTTAGCCGCGCGCACTGAATGGATGTGTGCGGAGCAATGAAGGAACTTTTATCGTTTACTTTTGTCTTCTCAAGAAAGAGATCAAGAGAGAGATTGAGAGGAGAAAACTGGGAAAAGACATGCTGGAGTATAAAAGAAAGCAGGAAGATGACCAGGCCAGACGGGCACTGGAGGAACGGAACAGGGAGAAGGCCGAGGACAGAGCTGAAAGAGAAAGGATTAAACAACAGATTGCACAGGTTAGTGGGTCATACTCCAGAGCTGCACTCACTATTCTGCTGCTGGTGGAGTCACTGTGTACATACATTACTTATCCTGTACTGCTCCTGAGTTACATCCTGTATTATACCCCAGAGCTGCACTCACTATTCTGCTGGTGGAGTCACTGTGTACATACATTACTTATCCTGTACTGATCCTGAGTTACATCCTGTATTATACCCCAGAGCTGCACTCACTATTCTGCTGGTGGAGTCACTGTGTACATACATTACTTATCCTGTACTGCTCCTGAGTTACATCCTGTATTATATTGCAGAGCTGCACTCACTATTCTGCTGGTGGAGTCACTGTGTACGTACATTACTTATCCTGTACTGACCCTGAGTTACATTCTGTATTATACCCCAGAGCTGCACTCACTATTCTGCTGCTGGTGGAGTCACTGTGTACATATATTACTTATCCTGTACTGATCCTGAGTTACATCCTGTATTATACTCCAGAGCTGCACTCACTATTCTCCTGGTGGAGTCACTCTGTACATACATTACTTATCCTGTACTGCTCCTGAGTTACATCCTGTATTATACTCCAGAGCTGCACTCACTATTCTGCTGTTGGAGTCACTGTGTACATACATTACTTATCCTGCACTGACCCTGAGTTACATCCTGTATTATACTCCAGAGCTGCACTCACTATTCTGCTGTTGGAGTCACTGTGTACATATATTACTTATCCTGTACTGCTCCTGAGTTACATCCTGTATTATACTCCAGAGCTGCACTCACTATTCTGTTGGTGGAGTCACTGTGTACATATATTACTTATCCTGTACTGCTCCTGAGTTACATCCTGTATTATACCCCAGAGCTGCACTCACTATTTTGCTGGTGGAGTCACTTTGTACATACATTACTTATCCTGTACTGATCCTGAGTTACATCCTGTATTATACTCCAGAGCTGCACTCACTATTCTGCTGGTGGAGTCACTGTGTGCATACATTACTTATCTTGTACTGATCCTGAGTTCCATCCTGTATTATACTGCAGAGCTGCACTCACTATTCTGCTAGTTGGTAAATAAAATGATCGACAAGCTTGTTGACAAGTCCCTAATCTGCTAAAATATCCTTCTTCCTGTGCGTTATGCTAATGGCAGCTAAACTGATAGGTGGTTCATCTTGCTGTCTGAGCTCCACTGCCGTTCCGTATTTAATACATGCCCATCCAAGTCTTGATTGATGTCTCCACCTGCAGCAGCTGAGGATGACATGACTTTCATAAGCTCAATGCCGCATTATAGGATCTGGCACATGTGACTCACTCTTGGTTGTCCATGTTGCAGTTGACATCATGCGCCGTTCTCCTTGTGGCCCCCTCTGCTATCAGAGTGAAAGTCATAGACTGGTAGAGTTGGAAGGGACCCCCAGGGTCATCGGGTCCAACCCCCTGCGCAGTGCAGGATCACTAAATCATCCCAGACAGATGTCTATCCGGCCTTGGAAGACTTCCATTGAAGGAGAACTCCCCACTTCCCGTGGTAACCTGTTCCACTCATTGATCCCCTCACTGTCTAATATCTAATCTGTCTCCTCCCTTTCAGTTTCCTCCCATTGCTTCTAGTCTTTCCTTGTGCAGATGAGAATAGGACTGATCCCTCTGCACTGTGACAGTCCTTCAGATATTTGTAGACTGCTATTAAGTCTCCTCTCAGCCTTCTCTTCAGCTAAACATTCCCAGATCCTTTAACCGTTCCTCATAGGACATGATTTGCAGACCGCTCACCATCTTGGTAACTCTTCTCTGAACTTGCTCCAGTTTGTCTATGTCTTGTATAAAGTGGGATGCCCAGAACTGGACCCAGTATTCCAGATGAGGTCTGACTAAGGAAGAGTAGAGGGGATAATGACCTCACGTGACCTAGACTCTATGCTTCTCTAATACATCCCAGAATTGTGTTTGCCTTTTTGGCTGCTGCATCACATTGTTGACTCATGTTCAGTCTATGATCTAGTAGTATACCCAAGTCTTTTTCACATGTGCTGCTGCTTAGCCCAATTCCTCCCATTCTGTATGCGCTTTCTTCATTTTTCTTGCCCAGATGTAGGACTTTGCATTTCTCCTTGTTAAATCCCATTCTGTTAGTCGCCGACCACTGTGCAAGCTTTTCTAGATCTTTCTGAACCCTCTCTTCTCTAGTGTTAGCTATCCCTCCTAGCTTTGTGTCATCGGCACATTTGATCAGTTTCCCACAATTCCCTCCTCCAGATCATTTATAACAATGTTGACCAACACTGGGCCCAGGACAGAGCCTTGTGGATCTTGAGGCAACTGAGTTCTGTGCCAAATATGTTTACATGACACAGAAATCCAAAATCTGCAATAAAAAAAGTGATCTTTTTGGGAGAGTTTTTCTGAATGTGGCTGTTGGGGTTGAGTCGCCCGGTGACCCCTGAGCAGCGCCCTGTAGATTTGGTGCGTGCAGATGACTCCGCTGCTTAGAAGCGCCCAGGATATGAGCCCGCTGAGGCGTTCGCTGTACGACGGCCCTCCCTCTTTTACAAATCTACAGGGATAGCGCTGAAGCCGTCTCCTCGGAGGATTGGGGTTGTGCAGAAGAGCCTCCTGGTCCTTCAGAGAGCCGGTGATGGGATTTGGTAGGTTCCAGTGTAATTCTATGTAGCTCTGTTCTAGGATCGCGTGGATCGACTGGCCCGATTTGCTAAGTCTAAAGAAGAACAAGAAGCTATAAGAGCAGCTGAGCTCCAGGCGCGGCAGGCGGAGATGGAAGTCCGGAGGGAAGCGGTACAGACAGAACGCAGGTAGGTGCTGTGGCCTGGTCTCTGCGCGGCCCTCTCCCCCGGCGGGTGACCTTGGCCTGGTCTCTGCGCGGCCCTCTCCCCCGGCGGGTGACCTTGGCCTGGTCTCTGCGCGGCCCTCTCCCCCGGCGGGTGACCTTGGCCTGGTGTCTGCGCGGCCCTCTCCCCCCCCGGCGGGTGACCTTGGCCTGGTGTCTGCGCGGCCCTCTCCCCCCCCCGGCGGGTGACCTTGGCCTGGTGTCTGCGCGGCCCTCTCTTCCCCGGCGGGTGACCTTGGCCTGGTGTCTGCGCGGCCCTCTCTTCCCCGGCGGGTGACCTTGGCCTGGTGTCTGCGCGGCCCTCTCTTCCCCGGCGGGTGACCGTGGCCTGGTGTCTGCGCGGCCCTCTCTTCCCCGGCGGGTGACCGTGGCCTGGTGTCTGCGCGGCCCTCTCTTCCCCGGCGGGTGACCGTGGCCTGGTGTCTGCGCGGCCCTCTCTTCCCCGGCGGGTGACCGTGGCCTGGTGTCTGCGCGGCCCTCTCTTCCCCGGCGGGTGACCGTGGCCTGGTGTCTGCGCGGCCCTCTCTTCCCCGGCGGGTGACCTTGGCCTGGTCTCTGCGCGGCCCTCTCTCCCGGCGGGTGACCTTGGCCTGGTCTCTGCGCGGCCCTCTCTCCCGGCGGGTGACCTTGGCCTGGTCTCTGCGCGGCCCTCTCTCCCGGCGGGTGACCTTGGCCTGGTCTCTGCGCGGCCCTCTCTCCCGGCGGGTGACCTTGGCCTGGTCTCTGCGCGGCCCTCTCTCCCGGCGGGTGACCTTGGCCTGGTCTCTGCGCGGCCCTCTCTCCCCGGCGGGAGACCTTGGCCTGGTCTCTGCGCGGCCCTCTCTCCCCGGCGGGAGACCTTGGCCTGGTCTCTGCGCGGCCCTCTCTCCCCGGCGGTTGACCTTGGCCTGGTCTCTGCGCGGCCCTCTCCCCCCGCTGGGTGACCTTGGCCTGGTCTCTGCGCGGCCCTCTCCCCCCGGCGGGTGACCTTGGCCTGGTCTCTGCGCGGCCCTCTCCCCCCGGCGGGTGACCTTGGCCTGGTCTCTGCGCGGCCCTCTCTCCCCCGGCGGGTGACCTTGGCCTGGTCTCTGCGCGGCCCTCTCTCCCCCGGCGGGTGACCTTGGCCTGGTCTCTGCGCGGCCCTCTCTCCCCCGGCGGGTGACCTTGGCCTGGTCTCTGCGCGGCCCTCTCTCCCCCGGCGGGTGACCTTGGCCTGGTCTCTGCGCGGCCCTCTCTCCCCCGGCGGGTGACCTTGGCCTGGTCTCTGCGCGGCCCTCTCTCCCCCGGCGGGTGACCTTGGCCTGGTCTCTGCGCGGCCCTCTCTCCCCCGGCGGGTGACCCTCTGCTTTCCTCTTCAGGACCGTGGCCCGGATACAGTTCAGACGTCCGGATGGCTCGTCCTTCACCAACCAGTTCTCATCAGAGGCCCCTCTGGAGGAGGCTCGTCGCTTCGCCGCACAGGTCGGTGGGGAAGAGATGTTTTTGCTGTACATTTTATTTAGTTTACCTTTTTCATTGCGTGAAGGAAACCGAACTTTAGGGCTTACCCCCAACTGCCAACGACATCTGTTTTCTCTATAAGGGGCGCTTCTCTGGTTTTTTGTTCAAGCAGCAAATCACTTTTCTCTCCCAGCTGTAGGGAAGGAATGAAGTTCTGTCTGCCGGATTTACTCATTCAGTTGTGTGGAGGGATTCATTCAGAATGATTAGTAGAGGGTTTAGTCAGGAAGGAGGTCATGCCCTGCGCCCCTCCCACGAACAGCACTCCGTGAAGCCCGACTCATCGACGGCTATGGACACCGTTTGCGTTGAATTTTTTTTTTATTGCTTAGTTGCTTTGTAAATTAAAAAAAATGAAGAAGCGTTCTAATTAGTCTTCATTTACACCTTCCTACCGCTGACCGCTGTGCAGCTGTAGAGCCTCTGCAGTTCCTTCATGCGGCTGGTTGCGCTGCTGCGCCTGACATGGATTGGACAGGGCACGGCTGCCGGCTCTGTTGGCCCCTCTTCTCCCTTGGTGTTAGATTGTACTGATTCGGGTGTGGAGTAAAGCGCCCCCCGCGGTCTGTAGGGGAGCGGTGACTGTGCCTTGAGAGAAGGGAGGGAACAGCCTCTGGGCACAAGGGAGAGATCATCCCTCATGGCTTGTAGAATCAGTGAAGGCAGCCGCTTCCTGCCACCGCGGCATCCCCTGCAGCGCGTACTTCTGGAAGGGCCACGGCCACGTGCTCCGTGCGACCACCAACATGGAAAATCTCTGTGTTTTTGCTTATCAGGGGCGTCCGTAGCCTTTAAGGTTAAAGGGGTTTTCCTATGACTTCTCAGTCGCTCTGCCCATCCTGATGAGCAGCAACCAGGAAGGACGGAGTGAAGAATGGAAAAACCCCTTTAAAGGACTGAACTGCAGCAGCCGACGCGCCGTATCTAAACGTGAGGCCCCTCCAGACCAGAGGCGTTTTCGCTTGGTATCGGTGCTCCCTCTCCTGGCCTCCTAGGGCCACAACAGCTGTTGTCCCATCGGCTCTTATATCAGAGCTGGGTTTTGCAGGGCGAGCTGACCTTTTTATTGATGCAGTTTTGGGTTACATTGAACTTTTTTAAAGTGGCTTTTTACTCTTCTTTTGGGGCCCGGGGCCCCGCAGCACGCCGTGTCTATCCTTTTCTTGCAGCGTTCACCGTGCGGAATAAATAAACAATATTTTTAGCACTTTGGACTTTTTATGAATGTGGCCTCGTGTGGGGGACTATAATAATATTAGTTTTTGGAGACGCCGTCCCTCTAACTTTTTTTTACATTTATTTTTTTAAATTGTATTAAAGTTAAAAAAAAGTTCTCCTGGAGGGCCGAACCTGAAACCACTAGTGGCACTTCTTACAGTAGTTCTTGTAGTCCTTTTAATAGTTGTCTATTAAGCCCCCGGCCTCAGCAGGCATCTGTGTGTGGCAGCCCTGAGCGCCTTCACTAGACTCCAGACTGCCACTCTGTGACCATGTCAAAGGGGCGATGGGGCAACGGAGGGAGCGCGCTGTCCCTGCTAACTGCTTACGTGTCGCTCAGCATTGACCGCAGCATCAGAGTAGTTAAAAGGGTTTTGTCATTAAAAAAATATATATATACACATACATACTGCTATTCCTCCCCAGGCAGAATACTTACGGCATCTTCTCCTCGCTGATCTTCAGTCCCTTGGGTCAGCTCACCTCCAGCCGGCCGGATCCTCTTCTCCTTGTTATGAAGCGTGCATTCCTAGTATTCTCTTCCTGCAGGTCAGTGAAGGTGGCGTCCCTGTGCCGCAGCGTTCACTGGCTAGGAAGGAATGCTGATCTACTGCAGAGACAGCGGGCATGAGCAGCCTCTGCAACAGCTCAGCACTCCCTGCCAGACTGGGACGTAGTGTACAATGCCAGGCAGGAAGAAGACGGCCTGTGAATGGACGCTTGGCAGCAGAAGCAGAAGAATTGGCCGGCTGGAGGTAAGGTGACCCCCAGACTGCAGGTGACAGGAGCAGATCAGCGAGAAAGAGATCTGGTAAGTAGAATGACGGGGAAGGAACAGGGGGATATAGAATTTTAATTTTTTTTTTAATGACTGAACCCCTTTACGTAGCCAAGATGGGGGCCGTGGTTGGTGGCTGTCAGCTGTTGGCCGCCAGTTATAAAGTGGGCCCTGTACACCAACCTGTGACCATGTGACGCGGTTCAGGAGAAGCTAAGGAGATAATCCAACAGTGGAAGTTCTGAGTTTTGCTGTAAGCTGTTTTGGTTATGAAGGAGGGTCGGAGCCCCACGGTTTGTGTCGATGAACAGGTCTGGAGGCGACGGCAGGCGGTACAAGTGGCCGTGAATGGGTGAGCGCTAAGATGCAATTCTTATGCTTGCAGACCGTCGGAAACGCCTACGGCAACTTCTCATTAGCAACCATGTTTCCTCGAAGAGAATTTACCGAAGAGGATTATGGGAAATCTTTACTGTCTCTGGAACTTACCCCCAGTGCCTCAATAGTCCTCCTACCGGTAGGTCTGCTGATTTGATGCATTCGCCTTCAGCCAGCCGTTCGCGCGGCAGATCTGCCATTTGTGAATAGCCCCGTGGGCACCCGCTTGTATTTACTGCTCTCCTTTGCTCTATCGACAGGCTGGAAGGCCGGCACAGGCCGTGGTGCAGTCGTCCGGCGGAGGGGTTTGGGGCTTTTTGGGCACCTTGTTATATCCCCTTCTTGCAGTCTGGCGGTTTCTGAGCAGCTTCCTATTCAGTAGCCCCCCACCAACACAGCAGACTGACAGAGGAGGTTACACCCCGCAGGAAAGTACCAGCGCCTCGGCATCCAGTAGTTCAGAGCCAAAGAGGTAAGTGTGTGACCCTGCGCGGACCCCCTTCTTACTGAGCCTGTGGGGTGGATGGAGGGACATTACTTGGCCTGCAGGATTACACATGTGATGGAGGGAAGTCTCCCGCAGTGTTGGGGCTCATCAAGTATTCTGGCCGCTCGCGAAGTATCTGTAAACGGGGTTCGTGCAGCCCAAGTCACTTGTGGGGCAAGGTTGTTCAGATGCCTAAGGGTCCTTTTAGGGCACTGTCACACGTGCCCAATATGCCCGCAGGACGCACCGCAAGCCGTGCTAAATCCCACAGCGCTCCACGCGGAAGTTACTTAATTCTGCACGACATTTCGTAATGAGACTTTGTGCGGAGTTTGCAGCGGCTGATCTTCTCCACAGCAGTGTATTCGGTCCGGGTGCAGCGGGGTCATGAATGGCGCATATTCAATTGACTTTTTTTTGGTCCTTTAACAAGAACCAAAGTGGGCGGCGCTTAGTATGAACATCCGTGAGTAATGTGCCGATCACTGGGGTTGTATCGTGTATACAGAGCGCAGCTCCACCTCAGTGAGCGAGGCCTGCGCTGCGGCTGATGTGGCCGTGTGCAAGCCCTACACTCCCTGCAAGTGCTGATCCGAGCCCCCGGCGCATCCACAACCTCTGGAGGGATGAATAACTCCTCCGACGCAGGTTATTGAGCTGCGGGCTGTTCAGACCCGACTCCAGTAATCAGTGGGGATGGGCAGGATGTGTGCCGGACGCTCCGCGGGGCGCGAGGCATGCTGTGTACCCATCTGCGGCCCGCGTCACCCCTCGGATCGCTTGCGCTTCTTCCGCTGTGTATGATGAATGTCCCCCGCGTCACTTGTGTGCCGACATCTTCTGCCCTTCTGTCTCCTCCAGAGAAGTTCGAAAAAGAGTACTTGAAAAAAGAACGGACGAATTTAAGAAGGAAGGCAAAATCTACAGGTTACGGACGCCAGACGACGAGGATGAGAACAACACCTGGAACGGGAACTCCACGCAGCAGATGTAGCAGCGGCCATGTTTGTTTAGTTTGATTTGTTTGAGCCACATTGCTGCGTTGGGGGGGGGGGGGGGGTCCGTATTTTAATCACTGTCACATGGCTTCGCTCAATGCATGAACTTGGGGCCTCGAACTCATCCCAGATTCCACTTTCCCAGCCGGCGCGGCGGTAGAAGCTTCTCTAACAGCCGGCAGGTCGGGTCGCCCCGCATTGTTTTGGTTAAACTCTGCAACATTTTCTCAAAATTGCTGCTTCTTTAAAGAGGACCTGCGGCTCCGGGGTCCGCGGCACGGAGTGGGGGGTTACTAGAGGAGAAATGCACCAGTAAGCGGGTCGACTAGCGCTAAATAGAGCAGCGGCGGCACAGCAAGGCATGTCCGAACGCAGAGGGGAAAGTTCTGTAGCCCAGGAGCAAGCAGGAGCCCCAATGTAGAACACTTGTAGTCGTACCAACTCCAAGACTATACTGAGCCCTCCACAGCCGCCCGGACCCTGTGCTACAGCCACGCTGTGGTCCCAGTGATTATTGTAACTGATGATGTCATTGGAAATCAGGTGACTGCTGCAGCCAATGAGAGCGCTCACACCCTGAAGCCGTGATGACAGGAGGCTGCCCTGGTGCTTCTTCCGCTCACTGGGCGCCCCTTAGCTAGATCAATAACATGCCTATAAAATGGGAAAAGTACCCTTTTTTCTCTTGTAGTAACCCTCTACTTCCATCTCCTATGAAATAACAACTCTGGAGCACCTATTCTTAAGATTCTCCTTCAGGACAGCCCTCTGGTAGTCCCTACTGGAAATGTATGAATGAACACCTGGGCGTTGCCATTCCGCTTGTCAGTAAGGCGTGTCTGACACTGTCAGTACTGATTGGACAGTGTAGGTGCATGCCCTACCAACAAGAGGAAGGCAACACCCTCTGTTATTCCTCCTGGAAAACTGGAACAGCACAATGTAAAATAATATTGCTTCAGAATTGTAGTTACTAAAAATGGACATGTCAGAAGAGCCACCGCCACTTCTTCAGTGCCTCTTAAAGGGATGGTCTGGGAGTTTGGGGATGGCCATATGCAGGATGTAGAAAAAGATCTATTGGGCTTTATTAAAAATTCTACCACTTCAAAACTGTAGCTGTGTGCAGCCGGCCTGCCCCGAGGGGTAAAGCCATTGGCCGTTTCTGTCACATGACTGTTCCTGAGCCATCGGTGCAGGATTCCTGGGGAATGTTTGCATATGGACAACGGCTGTAGAGCATCCCGGCACTGGCCCATCTCGGTCCCTGCTGCTCGCCGCATCCAAGCTCCCTACGCTACCCGGTTTCTATTAAATGGGCCTTCAGGACCAGCATAACATGGGGGGCGGGATGCAATGGGCCGGGGTTAGTGGCACACACACCTCATCCACAGGAAATATCCCTTTAATAGGTCTGCGCTCCCAGACCGTCCCTTTAACAGCTTGGGGACTGCATCACATAACCCCTGTAGTGACAGCACTTTCTCTCGGCCGCTTCTACTCGGTTTCAGATGTTGCTAATTTAAGGTTTTTCCTTCCGATAAAACTTCCAAGGGTTTCAGGATTTTCTGTCTTTGGCGCCGTAATGTGCAGAGCGAATACGGATTTCTATATATTTGTAACATGTCACTTCTATATAAACATTAGTAATATAAGACCATGCCCGGGCTCTTCATGTTTTGTTCGGCTGTTTCCTCAGTCGATGTACATTTTTTGTCGCGGGTTCAGGTATTTTTAGCGGTAAGTATTGCGCGGCTGCGGTGGTTTCTGCCAAAAATACCCGAAACTTGATGAATCCCATTATAAAAATAGGATTCACTCAGAAGCGGACTCGCGATTGCTGTGCTATCATTGCAGATTTCACACTGAAAATCTACAACCATTTAAAGGGTTGTCAATTAGTGATGGTCTATTTCAGGATAAGTCATCAATAGTAGATCGGTAGAGGTCTGTCACCAGGGACCACCATAAATCAGCTGTTTTCTGGGCTGGTGGGCTTCTGCACTGAACTGATTTTGCAGGAAACAGACTGCTCCATTCCCACTGCAGTGGCCGAACTTGGTATTACACATGTCAGTGGAAACTTTGCTTGCAATACCAGGATTGGCCACTGCAATGGGAACGGCGGTGTCTGCTTCCTGTAGAAACAAGCTCAGTGCACCAGCATACTGGTCCAGATAGCAGCTTATTGCCTGGGGTCCTGTGCACCAGCCCCCACCAATCTACTATTGATGACCTATTCTGAGCGTAGGCCATCAATAGTTTACAACTGGACAACCCATTCTAGGCTAAGGCTACACAGCGACTGGACTGCGTGGTATATAGATCGCAGTGTCCTACTGCAACATCACATCTAATGACGGTCCATGCGCTTGCAGGAAAAGTGATTGGATTTTTGGTTGTGAATCACACACCACTTCTTCATCGCGGCCGACAAGGACAGTTACCTGCGGCTGCTCGCTCTCTGCGATTCGGCTGTTAGGAGCAAGGCTGCGGCTCTAAAGCAGCTGCACCAATTTTTCTTGGCATTTTCTGAGAGTTGAAGTTCAACCAAAGTCGTCATATAACTCTAGCCTGATACACAATTGGTCAAGAAAGTCCCCGTAACTTTTTATTTATATGTTGTGGCCTTGTGTCCCCTCCTTCCGCACTCAGACCCCATAATGATAAAGTGACAACAGAACCGGAGAAATCTGTGTACATTCCTGAAAATGAAAACCTCCTGTTTTGCGGTGACATAAATATTCACACCCTCTGGTGACTCTTGTAGCTCTGGGGGCCTCACGTCTCTCTGGATCATCTCTGAGATGTTTCTACACCTTGGTTGGAGTCACCTGGGGTAAATTCAACTTATTGGATATAAGACACCCCCCCCCCCCCCCCCTCCCTCCCTCCCTCCCTCCCTCCCTCCCTATCTATATAAGGTCTCACCACTGACAATGCAGATAGGAGCTAAAATCAAACCATGAGGAGGACAGAACTGTAGAACTCAGGGACAGGATTGTGTGGAGGCGCAGATCTGGAGAAGCTACAAAAACATCTCTGCTGCCCTGCAAGTTCCCGAGAGCCCAGCAGCCCCCATAATACTTACATGGAAGAACAACCAGGACTCTTCCTAGAGCCGCTGACCCTCAAACTAAGGGGAAGAAGGGTCTTGTAAGAGAGGAGACCAAGAGCCCAGCGGCCCCCATAATACATGGAACAACCAGGACTCTTCCTAGAGCCACCAATCCCCAAACTAAGGTGGAGGAGAGTCTTGTAAGAGTGGAGAGCAAGAATCCAGCGGCCCCCATAACACTTACATGGAAGAACAACCAGGACTCTTCCTAGAGCTGCCGACCCCTGAACTAAGAGGAGAAGGGTCTTGTAAGAGAGGAGACCAAGAGCCCAGCGGCCCCCATAATACATGGAACAACCAGGACTCTTCCTAGAGCCACCAACCCCCAAACTAAGGTGGAGAAGGGTCTTGTAAGAGAGGAGACCAAGAACCAAGCGGCCTCCATAATACTTACATGGAAGAACAACCAGGACTCTTCCTAGAGATGCCAACCCCTGAACTAAGAGGAGAAGGGTCTTGTAAGAGAGGAGACCAAGAGCCCAGCGGCCCCCATAATACATGGAACAACCAGGACTCTTCCTAGAGCCACCAACCCCCAAACTAAGGTGGAGAAGGGTCTTGTAAGAGAGGAGACCAAGAACCAAGCGGCCTCCATAATACTTACATGGAAGAACAACCAGGACTCTTGCTAGAGCCACCGACCCACCCAAAACTAAGAAGAAAAGGGTTTTGTAGGAGAGGGGACCAAAAGCCCAGCGGCCCCCATAATACTTAGATGGAAGAACAACCAGGACTTGTCTAAAGCCGCTGACCCACCAAACTAAGGCAGAGAAGGGTCTTGTAAGAGAGGAGACCAAGAGTCCAGCGGTCCCATAATACTTACATGGAGGAACAACCGGGACTCTTCCTAGAGCTGCCGACCCACCAAACTAACGGGAGAAGGGTCTTGTAAGAGAGGAGACCAAGAGCCCGGCGGCTGCCATAACACATAGAAGAAAAACCAAGACTCTTCCTAGAGCCGCTGACCCCCAAACTAAGGGGGAGAAGTGTCTCAGTGAGAGAGGTGACCAAGAGCCCAACGGCTCCCATAATACTTACATGGCAGAACAACCAGGACTCTTCCTAGAGCTGCCGCCACTCCCCCCCCCCCCCCTTCCCCCTTAACTACGGGGGAGAAGGGTCTTGGTAAGTGGAGAGACCAAGACCCCTGTGATCACTCTGGCTGAGCTCCAAAGAGGCTGTGCGTAGATGGGAGAAACTACCAGAAGGTCAACCATCGCTGCAGCCTCCAACAATCTGGGCTTAATGGTGGAGGAGCCAGAAAGAAGCCTCTCCAATAAGACACATGAAAGCCCCCTGGACTTACCAAAAAGACCCTAAAGGCCCTCAGACAGTGAGGAATAAGATTCTTTGCTCTGACACCAAGATGGAACTTCTTGGCCTCCGAGCTTGATCTCTGGGGGAAACCAGGCGCTGCTCATCACCAGCTGAATACCATCCCTACAGTGAAGCCTGGTTGGTAAAGCATCATGTGGGTGAGGAGAGACCGGTCATGGTGGATGCAAACCAGGCACCGCTCATCACCTGCCCAATACCATCCCTACAGTGAAGCCTGGTGGTGGAGCATCATGCTGGAGGAGGGGAGATCGGTCAGGGTGGATGGAAACCAGGTGCCGCTCATCACCTGCCCAATACCATCCATACAGTGAAGCCTGGTGGTGGAACATCATGCTTGGGGAGGGTAGACCGGTCAGGGTGAATGGAAACCAGGCGTCGCCTATCATCACTGGCCCAATACCATCCATACAGTGAAGCCTGGTGGTGGAACATCATGCTGGAGGAGGGGAGATCGGTCAGGGTAGGTAGAAACCAGGTGCCGCTCATCACCGACCCAATACCATCCATACAGTGAAGCCTGGTGGTGGAACATCATGCTGGAGGAGGGGAGATCGGTCAGGGTAGGTAGAAACCAGGTGCCGCTCATCACCGACCCAATACCATCACTACAGTGAAACCTGGAGCATCCTGCTGGGATAGGAGACACTGGTCAGGGTGGATGGAAACCAGGCACCGCTTATCACCTGCCCAATACCTTCCCTACAGTGAAGCTTGGTGGTGGAGCATCATGCTAGGGTAGGGGAGACCGGTAAGTGTGGATGGAAACCAGGCCCTGCTCATCAACAGTGGCCCAATACCATCCCTACAGTGAAGCCTGGTAGAGGAGCATCAGGCTGGGGGAGGGAGACCGGTCAGGGTGGATGGAACCTAGATACTGCTCATCACCGCCCAATACCATCCCTACAGTTAAGCCATGTAATGGAGCATCATACTGAGGGAGGGGAGACCAGTCAGGGTGGGTAGAAGCCAGGCGCCGCTCATCACCGACCCGATACCATCCCTACAGTGAAACCTGGTAGTGGAGCATCATGCTAAGAGAGGAGAGACCGGTCAGGGTGGGTGAAAACCAGGCGCCGCTCATCACCTGCCCAATACCATCCCTACAGTGAAGCCGGGTGGTGGAGCATCATGTGGGGGAGGGTAGACCGGTCAGGGTGGATGGAAACCAGACACCGCTTATCACTGGCCCAATACCATCCCTATAGTAAAGCCTGGTGGTGGAGCATCATGCTGGGGGAGGGGAGACTGGTCAGGGTGGATGGAAAGCTGAATGGCGCAAAGTACAGAGATAATGACAACCTGATCCAGAGCACAAGGGACCTCAGACTGGGTAGAAGGGTCACCTTCCAACAAGACAATGACCCTAAGACCCCAGCCAAGACAACCCAGGAGTGGGGACAATTCTGTGAATGTCCTTGAGGGGTCTTGCCAGAGCCCTGAACCAAATGGGACATTTCTGGAGAGACCTGACCATGGCTGTCCACAGACGGCCCCCATCCAACCTTAATTTTATGTAATGGAAACATCGACTTGGAATTCAGAGCATATGGACAATTTCAGTGGTAAAAAGAAAAAGTGCCGGATTATCAGGTGTTCTGGATTATTGGAGGGTCTATAGAAACATACATTATGGGGCATATTTACGATGTCTTATATGCCAAAATTCTGGTGTACAAAGTTACAAGTTATAGTGCACGCCATCATTTGCTACTTTTGGCCTTTTTACAGCCTTCACCAGTGGGTGGGGCCAGGCAGCAGGGGTGTGGCCTCCCAGGCTCTTCAGCTTTGATATCATATACTCCAGGAACTAACATAAATCAGAGCTGCAACCTGTCCGAGCGGTCAGACGCCACCAGATACAACAACTCTGCGGACGGGAAATGTGGCCAAGAAGGGCTAAAATAGCTGCACTAACAGAGGTCAGACTGCTTCAGGGCTGCGCCGTCCGCATGTATCCTAGTACTCCTGCCACAGCGGGCACTGCCACACGGGATGGAGGATTCCACGGGTCTAGTGGGGGGTCAGATGGGGAGCTGAAAATGATTGATTGGAATTGCTGCAAGAATTCTGCCAATTCAAAGCTGCGGCCGCTGGCAGCGGAGCGTTCTGCCCCCGGGGAAGGCGCCCTTATATCTCAAGGGTTCTGGGGCCCCGGGCCCCTTCTTGCGGAGACGGCTCTTCGCTGGAGCTTCTTGTACTTATGTGACAACCAGCGACAATGCAGGAGGTGCTGCTGGTTGGGTCTCCCTGCTGACTTGCTGTCCACTGCCAGTTGTCAAGCGATATGATCTCTGTTGGGGCCCTTCTAACGGGGCCCTTATATTGTTTACACTGAAAGATTATCGTTCTTTTTCGCTCAGTTAAAAAAACCAGTTCAAACGCAGTCAACGAACGTTAAATCGCTCACTTTTTGTTTGGCCATTTTGTGCAGTCATTAAAAATCATCAGTGTCTAAACCAAACGATAAGTGAACGAGCCAACGATCAGTCGGTCGGACTTATACAGCGGATGTGAATAAGCCAACAATGTATCTGCCGCTATAAACGGGCTGCCCGGGCGAACCCTGACATCATTAGCTTGTTCAAACGATAAATCATTTGGTGGAAACGGACCTCTACTTGAGTTGACACGATAGAGAACAGGAAGTGTAGGAGTAGGTTGAGTTCTGCTAATTGTCTCTGCTGTTACACCTTCCTCCCCTCCGCTTTCATAGACTTCATAGTGGTGATATGAGCAGTATATCACTCATCATTATCTCTATTCTGCTCTCCACTGCTCAGTGCTTCTCTAGTGTCCTACATGATATGTCTGTGTGTTACAGACAGGGTGAGTTCACACACAATTTCGCAGCAATGTACATTACGGTGTAAGGCATCAGAGTTCTAACAAACCTCATTCACTTACAGTCTATAGTGGGGGATAGTCGTGTGCAGCTCTTCAGAGCCACGTGGGCTCTACTTGTTTCAGAAATGCTGCAGTGTCACGATGAAAGTCATTCCTTGCAGTGCAGATTGTACCATCAGAGCGCAGAACCTACATCTCTCTGCAAGGTCTGTAGATGATGACATCCCATCACTCCTGAGAGAACTGGGAATTAGATCTACAGCCTGCAGCATCCAAGTCCTATAATGGCCAGATACAATCTTACTCCGCATGTAGATGGCGGATCACTCTGAAATAAGCTGAGGAACCGTTAGTTTGTATGCCGCTTCTTGGGGTGGCTCCAGGAGGAGGATACAGCAGCTCCTCCGTTTCTATTTCCCATCATATCCACTCCTGACTTTGGCTCAAAATTGCGTTTTTTTTTTGTTTTTTTTTCAAAATAATAATAAAAACCCCCTGAAGTCTCCTTCTGGGTTAGAACTTCTTTTGTTCATTTTTTTAAAGAACAGACAGTTGGCCTATTTAAAAATCCTTAGGGCGATAGACCTCTGTATCCGAGGTACTTGTGCTTTCTACTGTTTGTTAACTTCATCCACTTGCAGGCTCCACCCTACATTCATTTCAGTATAGAGAAGAGTAGGAGATTACTTACTTCAGCCCTTTACTCTCTCCCTGCTGCTGCCAGCTACAGGAGCACATGACTAAAACAACGGGTTATTGTACCCAAATGGAGTGACAAGCTCTGTATGTATGTTCCGAGGGAACATACTAGCTAATAGTGGCCTTGTGATTGCTTGCAGCATTGCTGATGCTGCTGCAAGTATATGCTGCAGTGTGGGAGGAGGAGGTTGTTCTGTTTGATGACATCTTCTATGTCATACACTGTACTATCCAAATCTGCATCAAAGAATGGTGCATGTGCAGAAGAGCAAGCTGTTTCTGCCCACGATAGAACCAAAGGCTCCTTATGCGTTTGCCCATGGCTTAGTGCAGATTTGGGCAGGACTGCATGACACAAGAAACACTATCCATGTCCCATGACCACAGACTGACCACGAATCGGAATGCACTGTGAACAGAAGAGATGTCTGAACCGCCCACCAGACCGTCTGGTGATACTGTCCCTTTAATCAGCATGTAAATTAACCCCAATTTATTTTTCTTATTAAAACCAGATAGAAAATAAAAAGGAAAAATATAATAATTCTCTGATTGTGGAATTTGTTATTGTGTTACCTACATGAGCTGCATTTAACAGAAGTGACAGATATGACTTACAGCAGCTTCGTAGGCCATTCACACAATGTACAGGAGGAGACCAATTGGCTTGTATGGGGGACTGTTCTAGGTGTGACCTGCACAGGGAGGAGGTGAGCTGTGACTATTGTGAATGGTGGCTTCTGTGTTACCTATATATAGGTGTCTCCTCCTGTCTGTATACGGAGGGGAGGAGGTGAGCTGTGACTATTGTGAATGGTGGATCCTCTGTTATCTATATTATAGGTGTCTCCTCGCAGTGTATTCCTGTCTGTACAGGGAGGTGGAGGAGGTGAGCTATGACTGTTGTGAATGGTGGGTCCTGTGTTATCTATATATAGGTGTCTCAGTGTAATCCTGCCTGTGCAGGGAGGGGGGGGGGTGAGCTGTGACTATTGTGAATGGTGGGTCCTGTGTTATCTATATATAGGTGTCACCTCTCAGTGTAATCCTATCTGTACAGGGAGGGGAGGAGGTAAGCTGTGACTATTGTGAATGGTGGGTCCTGTGTTATCTATGTATGGGTGTCTCCTCTCAGTGTAATCCTGTCTGTACAGGGAGGGGAGGAGGTGAGCTATGACTATTGTGAATGGTGGGTCCTGTGTTATCTATATATAGGTGTGTCCTCTCAGTGTAATCCTGCCTGTACAGGGAGGGGAGGAGGTGAGCTGTGACTATTGTGAATGGTGGGTCCTGTGTTATCTATATGTAGGTGTCACCTCTCAGTGTAATCCTGCCTGTACAGGGAGGGGGGAGGTGAGCTGTGACTATTGTTAATGGTGGCTCCTGTGTTATCTATATACAGGTGTCTCCTCTCAGTGTAATCCTGTCTGTACAGGGAGGGGAGGAGGTGAGCTGTGACTATTGTGAATGGTGGGTCCTGTGTTATCTATATATAGGTGTCTCCTCTCAGTGTAATCCTGTCTGTACAGGGAGGGGGGGGAGGTTAGCTGTGACTATTGTGAATGGTGGGTCCTGTGTTATCTATATATAGGTGTCACCTCTCAGTGTAATCCTGCCTGTACAGGGAGGGGAGGAGGTGAGCTGTAACTATTGTGAATGGTGGGTCCTGTGTTATCTATATATAGGTGTCTCCTCTCAGTGTAATCTGTCTGTACAGGGAGGGGAGGAGGTGTGCTGTGACTATTGTGAATGGTGGGTCCTGTGTTATCTATATATAGGTGACTCCTCTCAGTGTAATCTGTCTGTACAGGGAGGGGAGGAGGTGAGCTGTAACATCAGAATATTAGTAGGCCTAGTGGTCACTGTGAAAACTACAGGATTTTGTAAAAATACAGAATGTGATGTAAAGTTAAAAGAAAAATCACCAAAACTAAAAAAGTAAACACATGTGATTTATAAAATAGCCCATTTTCTGATTACACAATTTATAACTGAGTTCTAAAAAGTTCTGAGGACGTTAGCCGCTAAAATACAACAGGTGGAGCGCTGCCACTGCTATTCCCTCACTGCCACTGGCTGCAGCAGCTCCAGGCTGGTGACCAGCTCTGTTTTTAAAGGGATCTTGTGGTTTTATTAATTTATTTTATTTTTTTTAATGGTTGGGCTGGTGAGAAAATGAAAAAAAAAGTTTTTAAAAAAGACTGTATACTCACCTGCCTTTCGCTGCCTCAAGACCCAACTAAGCCACTCCCACTGCTCCATCATCCTCTGTCTGTGCACAGCTGTCAGATTGGCTCTAATTGGCTGCCGTGGTCACCTAGTCAGCCAATCAGAGACTGCAGTGAACTCCTGGCATCATGGTGGCCAGCCTGAGCGCTGATGCCAGGAGTTCAGATGGTGATGCTGCTGCCTCTAATTGGACTTAGCAGTCACCTGACTAGGGGTGGCTGTCCGCAGGTGCAGAAGACGACAGGGCAGCAGGAGCGGCTTAGCTGGGTTCTTGAGGGCCGAAGACAAGTGAGGAAACGGTTTATTCTCTCCCCTGCGCAGCCTTTAAACACAAAAAAAAAAATTTCTAACCAGACGACCCCTTTAAGAACACTGGGCCAAGTATTCACTGCAGTTTCATCCCATGAGGTTACAGTGGATTCTCCAGCAGGTGAATGATATCACTTCTCTAACAGATCCCTTATAGATCACTCCCTACAGGATCACAATCATTTGTTACATCTCAAGCTAAAACAAGTGTGCGAGTTTCAGCTTCTTCTGCAGCTTATGGTACAGAACCGCAAATAAAGCAATTCCTAAAATGGCACCAATGAATAGCGCGAACTCCACGTACAAAGCGACCGCTGCGTCGGAGGTGGAGATCTGCATTCCCAGGAAGGAAACTCTTTCAGGCTCTGGGTCGCTGGGGGTCGATGACGGTCCGCTGTGCGTGGAGCTGGGTGCAGGGGCCGATGACGGTCCTGTATGCAGAGGGAGAAATACATTTTCTTATGTACAGAATAAAGGAGTAAGTATAACACTGGAGGCGTTACTTCTCGGTTGTGCCCTGCCTAGGCAATGCTTGGACCTACATAGCCGACTGCAGGCTGATGCACTTTGTAGATTCTCCTGCTAACACAGTGAACATAAAGGGATTCCATAGCAGGCTTCATTGCCTAGGCCAGATTGTGAGAAGTATATGTGCGCACAAATCACTGACACAGCCAGTATCATCCGACAGTGAGGCTCTTCTGACTTTACAACAAGGCAGACGCACATATATATATACACACACACACACACTTTACAACATAAACAAAGTTAGGGCGGCCAAGATCTACACAATTGGCTCAGCTTGTAATGACTCTAATGATTAACATATGTTAACGCCTTAAGGTGTATGCTGCTACTAGAACATGTGATTCATAAGAAGCGAAACTCAAGAGGAAGAATAGGCTCATTCTGTATTCGTTGTTCTAATAGCTAGAGATGAGCGAGCGTGTTCGCTAAGACGAATTACTCGAGCGAGTAGTGCCTTATGCGAGTACCTGCCTGCTCGTCTCTAAAGATTCGGGTGCTGGCAGGGAAGAGCCGTGAGTTGCGGGAGTGAGCAGGGGGGAGAGAGTGATCTCCCCTCCGTTCCTCCCCGCTCTTCCCCGCCGCTCCCCGCCCCCCGCCGGCACCCAAATCTTTTGAGACGAGCGGGCAGGTACTCGCATAAGGCACTACTCGCTCAAGTAATTTGCCTTAGCGAGTACACTTGCTCATCTCTACAAATAGCTCTTCTTCGAAAGGAGGGGTCAGACCCCGCTATCTCAGGACACTCCTAAAGGCCCATTTACACGGAGCAATGATCGCTCAAAAATTGCTAAAAAGCAATCGTTTGAGCGATAATCGTTGCGTCTAAACACGTGGCCATCATGCACTTTTCGTGCACTGCTAGCTGATCGTTAAAGTTAGTCCAACGTAAAAATCGTTGTGCGGTCTTATCCGGAGGTAGTGCTGATAGCATTGTTAACCAGGAAAGGCTATGTGGGAGTGTGAGCCTGCATTTAATACATACCAGTGCAAAACAGAAACATGCTAAACAGTTATATGCGAGCTACTCATTAAGAAGAAAGATATACCAATATCTATCTATCTATCTCTCTCATATTTCTCTATCTATCTAACTATCTATCTTTCATATCTATCTATCTAATCTATTTCATATCTATCTAATCTATCCCCTATCTATCTATCTCTTATCTATCTATCGATCTTCTATCTATCTATCTATCTCATATTTTTCTCTCTCATATCTATCTATCTCATATCTTTCTCTCTCATATCTATCTATCTCCCCCTATCTATCTATCTATCTATCTATCTATCTATCTATCATCTCATATCTATCTATCTATCGATCTCCTATCTATCTATCTATCTTTCTCATATCTCTCTATCTATCTCTATCTATCTATCTATCTCATAACTATCTCATATTTTTCTCTCTCCTATCTATCTACCTATCTCCTATCTCATATCTATCGATCTTCTATCTATCTATCTATCTCTCTCTCTCATATCTCTCTATCTATCTCTATCTATCTATCTATCTCATAACTATCTCATATTTTTCTCTCTCCTATCTATCTATCTCCCCCTATCTAGTTATCTATCTATCGATCTATCTATCTATCTCATACCTATCGATCTATCTATCTATCTATCTTCTATTTATCTATCGATCTTCTATCTATTTATCTCATATCTATCTATCTCCTATCTCATATCTATCTATCTCCTATCTCATATCTATCTATCTCCTATCTCATATCTATCTATCGATCTCCTATCTATCTATCTATCTATCTTTCTCATATCTCTCTATCTATCTATCTCCTATCTCATATCTATCGATCTTCTATCTATCTATCTATCTCTCTCATATCTCTCTATCTATCTATCTCATAACTATCTCATATTTTTCTCTCTCCAATCTATCTATCTATCTCCCCCTATCTATCCATCTATCTATCTCATATCTATCTATCTATCTCATATCTATCTATCTATCTCATATCTATCTATCTATCTCATATCTATCGATCTATCTCATATCTATCGATCTATCTATCTATCTCATATCTATCGATCTATCTATCTATCTCATATCTATCGATCTATCTATCTATCTCATATCTATCTATCTATCTCATATCTATCTATCTATCTCATATCTATCGATCTATCGATCTTCTATCTATTTATCTCATATTTATCTATCTCCTATCTCATATCTATCTATCGATCTCCTATCTATCTATCTCATATCTTTCTATCTATCTATTTATCTCATATCTTTCTATCTATTTATCTCCTATCTATCTCCTATCTCATATCTATCTATCTATCTATCTTCTATCTATCTCATATCTTTCTCTCTCATATCTCTCTATCTATCTCCTATCTCATATCTATCTCATATCTTTCTCTCTCCTATCTATCTATCTCTCTACCTATCTATCTAATCTATCCCCTATCTATCTCCTATCTCATATCTATCTATCGATCTTCTATCTATCTATCTATCTATCTATCTATCTATCTCAGATAGATAGATATGAGATAGATAGATATGAGATAGATAGATATGAGATAGAAAGATATGAGATAGATAGAAGATCGATAGATAGATAGATATGAGATAGGAGATAGATAGGGGATAGATTAGATAGATAGGTAGAGAGATCGATAGATAGGTATGAGATAGGAGATAGATCGATAGATAGATAAATATGAGATAGATAGATAGATATGAGATCGATAGGAGATAAATAGATAGATAGATATTTATCTATCTCATATCTATCTATCGATCTATCTCCTATCTCATATCTATCTATATACTATCTATCGATCTATCTCCTATCTCATATCTATCTATCGATCTGAGATAGGAGATATATCTATCTATCTCATATCTATCTATCTATCTCCTATCTCAGATCGATAGATAGATATGAGATAGGAGATAGATCGATAGATATGAGATAGGAGATAGATAGATAGATATTTATCTATATACTATCTATCTATCGATCTCATATCTATCTATCTATCTCCTATCTCATATCTATCTATCGATCTATCTATTTATCTCATATTTATCTATCTATCGATCTATCTCCTATCTCATACCTATCTATCGATCTCTCTACCTATCTATCTAATCTATCTCCTATCTATCTCCTATCTCATATCTATCTATCGATCTTCTATCTATCTCATATCTTTCTATCTATTTATCTCCTATCTACCTATCTCCTATCTCCTATCTATCTATCTTCTATCTATCTCATATCTTTCTCTCTCATATCTCTCTATCGATCTCCTATCTATCTATCTATCTATCTATCTATCTCATATCCTTCTATCTGTCTCTCTCTCTCATATCTTTCTATCTGTCTCTCTCTGTATCTATCTAGCTATCGATCTATCTATCTCCTATCTCATATCTATCTCATATCTTTCTCTCTCCTATCTATCTATCTCTCTACCTATCTATCTAATCTATCCCCTATCTATCTCCTATCTCATATCTATCTATCGATCTTCTATCTATCTATCTATCTATCTATCTCAGATAGATAGATATGAGATAGATAGATATGAGATAGATAGATATGAGATAGAAAGATATGAGATAGATAGAAGATCGATAGATAGATAGATATGAGATAGGAGATAGATAGGGGATAGATTAGATAGATAGGTAGAGAGATCGATAGATAGGTATGAGATAGGAGATAGATCGATAGATAGATAAATATGAGATAGATAGATAGATATGAGATCGATAGGAGATAAATAGATAGATAGATATTTATCTATCTCATATCTATCTATCGATCTATCTCCTATCTCATATCTATCTATATACTATCTATCGATCTATCTCCTATCTCATATCTATCTATATACTATCTATCGATCTATCTCCTATCTCATATCTATCTATCGATCTGAGATAGGAGATATATCTATCTATCTCATATCTATCTATCTATCTCCTATCTCAGATCGATAGATAGATATGAGATAGGAGATAGATCGATAGATATGAGATAGGAGATAGATAGATAGATATTTATCTATATACTATCTATCTATCGATCTCATATCTATCTATCTATCTCCTATCTCATATCTATCTATCGATCTATCTATTTATCTCATATTTATCTATCTATCGATCTATCTCCTATCTCATACCTATCTATCGATCTCTCTACCTATCTATCTAATCTATCTCCTATCTATCTCCTATCTCATATCTATCTATCGATCTTCTATCTATCTCATATCTTTCTATCTATTTATCTCCTATCTACCTATCTCCTATCTCCTATCTATCTATCTTCTATCTATCTCATATCTTTCTCTCTCATATCTCTCTATCGATCTCCTATCTATCTATCTATCTATCTATCTATCTCATATCCTTCTATCTGTCTCTCTCTCTCATATCTTTCTATCTGTCTCTCTCTGTATCTATCTAGCTATCGATCTATCTATCTCCTATCTCATATCTTTCTCTCTCCTATCTATCTATCTATCTATCTATCTCTCTACCTATCTATCTAATCTATCCCCTATCTATCTATCTATCTCATATTTATCTATCTCCTATCTCTTATCTCATATCTATCTATTTATCGGTCTTCTATCTATCTCCTATCTATCTATGTCATATCTATCGATCTCCTATCTATCTATCTCATATCTCTCTATCCATCTATATCCTATCTCATATCTATCTATCTATCGATCTTCTATCTATTTATCTCATATCTATCTATCTCCTATCTCATATCTCATATCTATCTATCGATCTCCTTTCTATCTATCTCATATCTTTCTATCTATCTCCTATCTATCTATCTCATATCTATCTATCGATCTTCTATCTATCTATCTCATATCTTTCTCTCTCATATCTCTCTATCTATCTATCTCTATCTATCTATCTCCTATCTCATAACTATCTCATATCTTTCTCCTATCTATCTATCTATCTATCTATCGATCTTCTGTCTATTTATCTCATATTTATCTATATCCTATCTCATATCTATCTATCTCCTATCTCATATCTATCTATCTCCTATCTCATATCTATCTATCGATCTCCTATCTATCTATCTATCTCATATCTTTCTCTCATATCTTTCTATCTATCTCTCTCTCTATCTATCTAGCTATCGATCTATCTATCTCCTATCTCATATCTATCTCATATCTTTCTCTCTCCTATCTATCTCATATCTATCTAGCTCTCTACCTATCTATCTAATCTATCCCCTATCTATCTATCTAATCTATCCCCTATCTATCTATCTATCTAATCTATCCCCTATCTATCTATCTATCTAATCTATCCCCTATCTATCTATCTATCTATCTACCTCATATTTATCTATCTCCTATCTCTTATTTCATATCTATCTATTTATCGGTCTTCTATCTATCTATCTCCTATCTATCTCTCTATCTCCTATCTCATATCTATCTATCTCCTATCTATCTCCTATCTCATATCTATCTCATATCTCTCTATCTCTCTATCTCATATCTTTCTCTCTCATATCTATCTATCTCTCATATCTATCTACCTATCTATCTCTATCTCTTATATCTATCTATCTCTCTACCTATCTATCTGTCTCATATCTCTCTATCTCATATCTATCTATCGATCTATCAATCTATCTGATCTATCCCCTATCTATCTATCTATCTCATATCTCTCTATCTATCTCCTATCTATCTATCTATCTCATATCTATCTATCGATCTCATATCTATCTAGCTAGCTCATATTTATCTATCTAACTCCTATCTCACATCTATCTATCGATCTTCTGTCTATCTATCTATCTCATATCTTTCTCTCTCATTTCTCTCTATTTATTTGTCTATCTCCTATCTCATACCTATCTATAGATCTCCTATCTATCTATCCCTCTCATATCTTTCTCTCTCATATCTCTCTATCTATCTCCTATCTCATATCTATCTATCGATCTATCTATCGATCTATCTCTATCTCTCATATCTATCTATCGATCTATCTCTATCTCTCATATCTATCTATCGATCTATCTGTCTCTCATATCTATCCATCTCCTATCTATCTATCTCATATCTCTCTATCTATCTCATATCTATTGATCTATCAATCTATCTGATCTATCCCCTATCTATCTAACTCCTATCTCATATCTATCTATCGATCTTCTATCTATCTAGCTCATATTTATCTATCTATCTCCTATCTCATATCTATCTATCGATCTTCTATCTCATATTTATCTATCTCATATCTTTCTCTCATGTCTCTCTATCTATCGATCTCCTATCTATCTATCTCATATCTTTCTCTCTCCTAGCTATCTATCTATCGATCTATCTATCTCCTATCTCATATTTTTCGCTCTCCTATCTATCTATCTCCCTCTATCTATCTATCTGTCTGTCTATCTCATATCTATCTCTCTGCCTATCTATCTAATCTATCCCCTATCTATCTATCTCCTATCTCATAGCTATCTATCGATCTCCTATCTATCTATCTCATATCTTTCTCTCTCATATCTATCTATCTATCTATCTCCTATCTCATATCTTTCTCTCTCCTATCTATCTATCTATCTATCTATCTATCTATCTATCTGTCTATCTCATATCTATCTATCTATCTATCTATCTCATATCTATCTCTCTGCCTATCTATCTAATCTATTCCCTATCTATCTATCTCCTATCTATCTATCGTTCACCTATCTCATAGCTATCTATCGATCTCCTATCTATCTATCTCATATCTATCTCTCTATCGATCTATCTATCTCATAGCTTTCTCTCTGCTATCTATCTCCCTCTATCTGTCTGTCTGTCTATCTCATATCTATCTCTCTGCCTATCTATCTAATCTATCCCCTATTTATCTATCTATCTATCTATCTATCTATCTATCTATCTATCTATCTCATATCTATCTATTTATCTCCTATCTCATATCTATCTATCTCATATCTTTCTCTCTCATATCTCTATCTATCTCTCTATCTATCTCCTATCTATCTGTCTGTCTATCTCATATCTATCTCTCTGCCCATCTATCTAATCTATCCCCTATTTATCTATCTATCTCATATCTATCTATCTATCTCATATCTTTCTCTCTCATATCTCTATCTATCTCTCTATCTATCTCCTATCTATCTATCTGTCTGTCTATCTCATATCTATCTCTCTGCCCATCTATCTAATCTATCCCCTATTTATCTATCTATCTCCTATCTCATATCTATCGATCTTCTATCTATCTATCTCCTATCTTATATCTATCTATCGATCTCCTATCTATCTATCTATCTATCTATCTCATATCTGTCTCTCTATCTCTCTCTCTCATATCTATCTATCTGTCTATCTATCTATCTCCTATCTATCTATCTATCTATCTATCTCCTATCTATCTATCTATCTCTCTCCTATCTATCTATCTATCTCTCTCCAATCTATCTATCTATCTCATATCTCTCTCTCTTTCTCTCTCTCTCATATCTCTCTCTCTTCCATCTCTCACTCTCTTCCATCTCTCACTCTCTTCCATCTTTCACTCTCTTCCATCTCTCTCACTCTCTTCCATCTCTCTCACTCTCTTCCATCTCTCTCACTCTCTCCCATCTCTCTCACTCTCTCCCATCTCACCCTCTTTTATCTATCTCTCTCTTCTATCTCTCTTCTTTCTATCTCTCTTCTCTCTCCTATTTAGCTCTCTCTCTCCTATCTAGCTCTCTCTCTTCCATCTCTCTCTCTTCCATCTCTCTCTCTTCCATCTCTCTCTCTTCCATCTCTCTCTTCCATCTCTCTCTCTTCCATCTCTCTCTCTTCCATCTCTCTCTCTTCCATCTCTCTCTCTTCCATCTCTCTCTCTTCCATCTCTCTCTCTTCCATCTCACTCTCTTCCATCTCACTCTCTTCCATCTCACTCTCTTCCATCTCACTCTCTTCCATCTCACTCTCTTCCATCTCACTCTCTTCCATCTCACTCTCTTCCATCTCACTCTTTTCTCTCTCTTCTCTCTCTCCTCTCTTCTATCTATCTCTCTCTCTCCTCTCTCTCTTTCTCTTCCTCTCCTCTCTCTCCCCTCTCCTCTCTCTCCCCTCTCTCTTCTCTCTCCCCTCTCTCTTCTCTCTCCCCTCTCTTTTATCTATCTCACTCTTCTATCTCACTCTCTTCTTTCTATCTTTCTCTCTTCTTTCTGTCTTTCTCTCTTCTTTCTCTCTCTTCTGTCTCTCTCTCTCTTCTGTCTCTCTCTCTCTTCTGTCTCTCTCTTCTGTCTCTCTCTCTCTTCTGTCTCTCTCTCTCTCTCTTCTGTCTCTCTCTCTCTTCTGTCTCTCTCTCTCTTTTTCTTCTCTCTCTTTTTTCTCTCTCTCTTTTTTCTCTCCTCTCTCTCTTTTTTCTCTCCTCTCTCTCTTTTTTCTCCCCTCTCTTTTTTCTCTCCTCTCTTTTTTCTCTCCTCTATCTCTCTTTTTTCTCTCTTCTATCTCTCTTTTTTCTCTCTTCTATCTCTCTTTTTTCTCTCTTCTATCTCTCTTTTTTCTCTCTTCTATCTCTCTTTTTTCTCTCTTCTATCTCTCTTTTTTCTCTCTTCTATCTCTCTTTTTTCTCTCTTCTATCTCTCTTTTTTCTCTCTTCTATCTCTCTTTTTTCTCTCTTCTATCTCTCTTTTTTCTGTCTCTTCTATCTGTCTCTTATCTATCTCTCTCTCTTTTATCTATCTCTCTCTTCTATCTCTCTCTCTTCTATCTCTCTCTCTTCTATCTCTCTCTCCTATCTCCCTTTCTCTCTCTCTTCTATCTCCCTTTCTCTCTCTCTTCTCTCTCCCTCTCTCTCTTCTCTCTCTCTTTCTCTCTTCTCTCTCTCTTTCTCTCTCCCTCTCTCTCTTCTCTCTCCCTTTCTCTCTTCCTCTCTCCCTCTCTCTCTTCTCTTCTATCTCCCCCTCTCTCTCTTTAATCCTTCTCTCTCTTTTATCTCTCTCTTTTATCTCTTTCTTTTATCTCTTTCTCTTATCTCTCTCTCTCTTTCTTTTATCTCTCTCTCTTTCTTTTAGCTCTCTCTCTTTTAGCTCTCTCTCTCTTATCTCTCTTTTATCTCTTTCTTTCTTCTCTTTCTTTCTTTTATCTCTCTCTCTCGTTTATCTCTCTCTCTCTCGTTTATCTCTCACTCTCTCGTTTATCTCTCTCTCTCTCTCGTTTATCTCTCTCTCTCTCTCGTTTATCTCTCTCTCTCTCTCGTTTCTCTCTCTCTCTCTCTCTCTCTCGTTTATCTCTCTCTCTCTCGTTTATCTCTCTCTCTCTCTCTCGTTTATCTCTCTCTCTCTCTCGTTTATCTCTCTCTCTCTCTCTCGTTTATATCTCTCTCTCTCTCTCGTTTATATCTCTCTCTCTCGTTTATATCTCTCTCTCGTTTATATCTCTCTCTCGTTTATCTCTCTCTCTCGTTTATATCTCTCTCTCGTTTATATCTCTCTCTCTCGTTTATATCTCTCTCTCTCGTTTATCTCTCTCTCTCTCGTTTATATCTCTCTCTCTCGTTTATATCTCTCTCTCGTTTATATCTCTCTCTCGTTTATCTCTCTCTCGTTTATCTCTCTCTCTCGTTTATCTCTCTCTCTCTCGTTTATCTCTCTCTCTCTCGTTTATCTCTCTCTCTCTCTCTCGTTTCTCTCTCTCTTGTTTATCTCTCTCTCTCTCTCTCTCGTTTATCTCTCTCTCTCTCTCGTTTATCTCTCTCTCTCTCTCGTTTATCTCTCTCTCTCTCTCGTTTATCTCTCTCTCTCTCTCGTTTATCTCTCTCTCTCTCTCGTTTATCTCTCTCTCTCTCTCGTTTATCTCTCTCTCTCTCTCGTTTATCTCTCTCTCTCTTGTTTATCTCTCTCTCTCTCGTTTATCTCTCTCTCTCGTTTATCTCTCTCTCTCGTTTATCTCTCTCTCTCGTTTATCTCTCTCTCGTTTATCTCTCTCTCTCTCTCTCGTTTATCTCTCTCTCTCTCTCTCGTTTATCTCTCTCTCTCTCTCGTTTATCTCTCTCTCTCTCGTTTATCTCTCTCTCTCTCTCTCTCGTTTATCTCTCTCTCTCTCTCTCTCGTTTATCTCTCTCTCGTTTCTCTCTCTCTCTCGTTTATCTCTCTCTCTCTCTCGTTTATCTCTCTCTCGTTTCTCTCTCTCTCTCGTTTATCTCTCTCTCTCTCTCGTTTATCTCTCTCTCTCTCGTTTATCTCTCTCTCTCTCTCTCTCTCGTTTATCTCTCTCTCTCTCTCTCGTTTCTCTCTCTCTCGTTTCTCTCTCTCTCTCGTTTATCTCTCTCTCTCTCGTTTATCTCTCTCTCTCTCGTTTATCTCTCTCTCTCGTTTATCTCTCTCTCGTTTATCTCTCTCTCTCGTTTATCTCTCTCTCGTTTATCTCTCTCTCGTTTATCTCTCTCTCGTTTATCTCTCTCTCTCTCTCGTTTATCTCTCTCTCGTTTATCTCTCTCTCTCTCTCTCGTTTATCTCTCTTTCTCTCTCCCGTTTATCTCTCTCTCTCTCTCGTTTATATCTCTCTCTCTCTCTCTCGTTTATCTCTCTCGTTTATCTCTCTCTCTCGTTTATCTCTCTCTCTCTCGTTTATCTCTCTCTCTCTCGTTTATCTCTCTCTCGTTTATCTCTCTCTCTCTCTCGTTTATCTCTCTCTCTCTCTCGTTTATCTCTCTCTCGTTTATCTCTCTCTCTCTCTCTCGTTTATCTCTCTCTCTCTCTCTCTCTCTCGTTTATCTCTCTCTCTCTCGTTTATCTCTCTCTCTCTCTCTCGTTTATCTCTCTCGTTTGTCTCTCTCTCGTTTGTCTCTCTCTCGTTTATCTCTCTCTCGTTTATCTCTCTCTCGTTTATCTCTCTCTCGTTTATCTCTCTCTCTCTCGTTTATCTCTCTCTCTCTCTCTCGTTTATCTCTCTCTCTCTCTCGTTTATCTCTCTCTCTCGTTTATCTCTCTCTCTCTCTCTCTCGTTTATCTCTCTCTCTCTCTCTCTCGTTTATCTCTCTCTCTCTCTCGTTTATCTCTCTCTCTCTCTCGTTTATCTCTCTCTCTCTCTCGTTTATCTCTCTCTCTCGTTTATCTCTCTCTCTCGTTTATCTCTCTCTCTCTCTCTCTCTCTCTCGTTTATCTCTCTCTCTCTCGTTTATCTCTCTCTCTCTCGTTTATCTCTCTCTCTCTCTCGTTTATCTCTCTCTCTCTCTCTCGTTTATCTCTCTCTCTCTCGTTTATCTCTCTCTCTCTCTCTCCTTTATCTCTCTCGTTTATCTCTCTCTCTCTCTCTCGTTTATCTCTCTCTCTCGTTTATCTCTCCCTCTCTCTCTCTCGTTTATCTCTCTCTCGTTTATCTCTCTCTCGTTTATCTCTCTCTCTCGTTTATCTCTCTCTCGTTTATCTCTCTCTCTCTCTCTCGTTTATCTCTCTCTCTCTCTCGTTTATCTCTCTCTCTCTCTCTCGTTTATCTCTCTCTCTCTCTCTCGTTTATCTCTCTCTCTCTCTCTCGTTTATCTCTCTCTCTCTCGTTTATCTCTCTCTCTCTCTCTCTCTCGTTTATCTCTCTCTCTCTCTCTCTCTCTCGTTTATCTCTCTCTCTCTCTCTCGTTTATCTCTCTCTCTCTCGTTTATCTCTCTCTCTCTCGTTTATCTCTCTCTCTCGTTTATCTCTCTCTCTCTCTCGTTTATCTCTCTCTCTCTCTCTCGTTTATCTCTCTCTCTCTCTCTCGTTTATCTCTCTCTCTCTCTCTCTCGTTTATCTCTCTCTCTCTCTCTCGTTTATCTCTCTCTCTCTCTCTCGTTTATCTCTCTCTCTCGTTTATCTCTCTCTCGTTTATCTCTCTCTCTCTCGTTTATCTCTCTCTCTCTCGCTCGTTTATCTCTCTCTCGCTCGTTTATCTCTCTCTCTCGCTCGTTTATCTCTCTCTCTCGCTCGTTTATCTCTCTCTCTCGCTCGTTTATCTCTCTCTCTCTCTCGTTTATCTCTCTCTCTCTCTCGTTTATCTCTCTCTCTCTCTCGTTTATCTCTCTCTCTCTCTCTCTCTCGTTTATCTCTCTCTCGTTTATCTCTCTCTCTCTCTCGTTTATCTCTCACTATCTGTCTCCCCCTCCCCCTATAGTCACAACAATCTGGCGTTCCCTTACCTTCAGGGTCGGGCTGGAGGCAGGGGTGAGGGCCATCTTTTGGGTCTGGAAATCCGTTGCACTGAATGAGTTGCTTGTAGTACTTGGTGGACTCTTTGGGGATGCGAGTCAGATTGGGATCTGTGTAGTTGGTGTAATACAAACCAAAGCGCTCGGCGTATCCTGCTGCCCACTCTAAATTATCCATGAGGGACCAAGCTGTGTACCCACGTAGATCCACCCCGTCGTACTTGACAGCTGTTGAGATGGAAGTACGGTCTTGCGTTAAGTTGGTTTAGCCCAAAATCTGCCTATTCCATCATTTCTGTCAGCATTTAATAATCAATTCACACAGTACAGTAGGTGCAGTAATGGGGACCAATCGATATGCAAATATTTAAATTTATGTTAATTTATACAAATAATAAAAATGACCCTTCCTGTTAAAAAAAAAAAAAATCAATCTACTTTTGTGTCCTCGACTCGCAGAACGGGCCTGGAAAAGAAAACTACTTCTGGACCCAATGCTGCCGAAGTCACCTGCACCTGTATGGGGTGCGATGCCCAAACAACCCCAGCTGAAACAGGAAGATTGCCGGGTCTGGCTGCTTGGAGGACATTGCCAGACCGTACACCTGACGGTGTGCAAAGTTGTACACTTAGTAGTATTTTACAGGTTATATATCTACACTACAATACTTGACTTTAAGAAGTTTGGAAGGGATATCAACTGATGATATGGAGGGGGAGGAGCCATAGGGTGATCTGCAGCGTATGCTATATGTTTACAGACCGACCAGAGGAAAAGCAAAACAGAACCGGCCAGAAATGAAAGCTTGTGTCCCTACTGGAGGAAAAGGTGCAAAGTCTTCAGGAGAGAATAACAGAGTAGAGGAAAAAGAGGTGCAGCAAGAAATGACTACCCACAAAAAACAGAGGAGAAAGAGGTGCAGCAAGAAATGACTCTACCCACAAAGAACAGAGGAGAAAGAGGTACAGCAAGAAATGACTCTACCCACAAAGACCAGAGGAGAAAGAGATACAACAAGAAATGACTCTACCCACAAAGAGCAGAGGAGAAAGAGATACAGCAAGAAATGACTCTACCCACAAAGAGCAGAGGAGAAAGAGGTACAGCAAGAAATGACTCTACCCACAAAGAACAGAGGAGAAAGAGGTACAGCAAGAAATGACTCTACCCACAAAGAGCAGAGGAGAAAGAGGTACAGCAAGAAATGACTCTGCCCACAAAGAGCAGAGGAGAAAGAGGTACAGCAAGAAATGACTCTACCCACAAAGAGCAGAGGAGAAAGAGGTACAGCAAGAAATGACTCTACCCACAAAGAGCAGAGGAGAAAGAGGTACAGCAAGAAATGACTCTACCCACAAAGACCAGAGGAGAAAGAGATACAACAAGAAATGACTCTACCCACAAAGAGCAGAGGAGAAAGAGGTACAGCAAGAAATGACTCTACCCACAAAGAACAGAGGAGAAAGAGGTACAGCAAGAAATGACTCTACCCACAAAGAACAGAGGAGAAAGAGGGACAGCAAGAAATGACTCTACCCACAAAGAACAGAGGAGAAAGAGGTACAGCAAGAAATGACTCTACCCACAAAGAGCAGAGGAGAAAGAGGTCCAGCAAGAAATGACTCTACCCACAAAGAGCAGAGGAGAAAGAGATACAACAAGAAATGACTCTACCCACAAAGAGCAGAGGAGAAAGAGGTACAGCAAGAAATGACTCTACCCACAAAGAACAGAGGAGAAAGAGGTACAGCAAGAAATGACTCTACCCACAAAGAACAGAGGAGAAAGAGGGACAGCAAGAAATGACTCTACCCACAAAGAACAGAGGAGGAAGAGGTACAGCAAGAAATGACTCTACCCACAAAGAACAGAGGAGAAAGAGGTACAGCAAGAAATGACTCTACCCACAAAGAGCAGAGGAGAAAGAGGTACAGCAAGAAATGACTCTACCCACAAAGAACAGAGGAGAAAGAGGTACAGCAAGAAATGACTCTACCCACAAAGAGCAGAGGAGAAAGAGATACAGCAAGAAATGACTCTACCCACAAAGAACAGAGGAGAAAGAGATACAGCAAGAAATGACTCTACCCACAAAGAGCAGAGGAGAAAGAGGTACAGCAAGAAATGACTCTACCCACAAAGAACAGAGGAGAAAGAGGTACAGCAAGAAATGACTCTACCCACAAAGAACAGAGGAGAAAGAGGGACAGCAAGAAATGACTCTACCCACAAAGAACAGAGGAGAAAGAGGTCCAGCAAGAAATGACTCTACCCACAAAGAGCAGAGGAGAAAGAGATACAACAAGAAATGACTCTACCCACAAAGAGCAGAGGAGAAAGAGATACAACAAGAAATGACTCTACCCACAAAGAGCAGAGGAGAAAGAGATACAACAAGAAATGACTCTACCCACAAAGAGCAGAGGAGAAAGAGGTACAGCAAGAAATGACTCTACCCACAAAGAACAGAGGAGAAAGAGGTCCAGCAAGAAATGACTCTACCCACAAAGAGCAGAGGAGAAAGAGATACAACAAGAAATGACTCTACCCACAAAGTGCAGAGGAGAAAGAGGTACAGCAAGAAATGACTCTACCCACAAAGAGCAGAGGAGAAAGAGGTACAGCAAGAAATGACTCTACCCACAAAGAACAGAGGAGAAAGAGGTACAGCAAGAAATGACTCTACCCACAAAGAGCAGAGGAGAAAGAGGTACAGCAAGAAATAACTCTACCCACAAAGAGCAGAGCAGAGGAGGAAGAGGTCCAGCAAGAAATGACTCTACCCACAAAGAGCAGAGGAGAAAGAGGTACAGCAAGAAATGACTCTACCCACAAAGAGCAGAGGAGAAAGAGGTGCAGCAAGAAATGACTCTACCCACAAAGAGCAGAGGAGAAAGAGGTACAGCAAGAAATGACTCTACCCACAAAGAGCAGAGGAGAAAGAGGTACAGCAAGAAATGACTCTACCCACAAAGAGGAGAGGAGAAAGAGGTCCAGCAAGAAATGACTCTACCCACAGAGGAGAGGAGAAAGAGGTACAACAAGAAATGACTCTACCCACAAAGAGAAGAGGAGAAAGAGGTACAACAAGAAATGACTCTACCCACAAAGACCAGAGGAGAAAGAGGTGCAGCAAGAAATGACTCTACCCACAAAGAACAGAGGAGAAAGAGGTACAGCAAGAAATGACTCTACACACAAAGACCAGAGGAGAGGAAAAAGAGGTGCAGCAAGAAATTACTCTACCCACAAAGAGGAGAGGAGAAAGAGGTGCAGCAAGACATGACTCTACCCACAAAGAACAGAGGAGAAAGAGGTACAGCAAGAAATGACTCTACCCACAGAGAGCAGAGGAGAAAGAGGTACAGCAATAAATGACTCTACCCACAAAGAGCAGAGGAGAAAGAGGTACAGCAAGAAATGACTCTACCCACAAAGAACAGAGCAGAGGAGAAAGAGGTGCAGCAAGAAATGACTCTACCCACAAAGAACAGAGGAGAAAGAGGGACAGCAAGAAATGACTCTACCCACAAAGAACAGAGGAGAAAGAGGTCCAGCAAGAAATGACTCTACCCACAAAGAACAGAGCAGAGGAGAAAGAGGTGCAGCAAGAAATGACTCTACCCACAAAGAACAGAGGAGAAAGAGGGACAGCAAGAAATGACTCTACCCACAAAGAACAGAGGAGAAAGAGGTACAGCAAGAAATAACTCTACCCACAGAGAGCAGAGGAGAAAGAGGTACAGCAATAAATGACTCTACCCACAAAGAGCAGAGGAGAAAGAGGTACAGCAAGAAATGACTCTACCCACAAAGAACAGAGCAGAGGAGAAAGAGGTGCAGCAAGAAATGACTCTACCCACAAAGAACAGAGGAGAAAGAGGGACAGCAAGAAATGACTCTACCCACAAAGAACAGAGGAGAAAGAGGTCCAGCAAGAAATGACTCTACCCACAAAGAACAGAGGAGAAAGAGGGACAGCAAGAAATGACTCTACCCACAAAGAACAGAGGAGAAAGAGGTGCAGCAAGAAATGACTCTACCCACAAAGAGGAGAGGAGAAAGAGGTGCAGCAAGAAATGACTCTACCCACAAAGACCAGAGGAGAAAGAGGTGCAGCAAGAAATGACTCTACCCACAAAGAACAGAGGAGAAAGAGGTACAGCAAGAAATGACTCTACACACAAAGACCAGAGGAGAGGAAAAAGAGGTGCAGCAAGAAATTACTCTACCCACAAAGAGGAGAGGAGAAAGAGGTGCAGCAAGACATGACTCTACCCACAAAGAACAGAGGAGAAAGAGGTACAGCAAGAAATAACTCTACCCACAGAGAGCAGAGGAGAAAGAGGTACAGCAATAAATGACTCTACCCACAAAGAGCAGAGGAGAAAGAGGTACAGCAAGAAATGACTCTACCCACAAAGAACAGAGCAGAGGAGAAAGAGGTGCAGCAAGAAATGACTCTACCCACAAAGAACAGAGGAGAAAGAGGGACAGCAAGAAATGACTCTACCCACAAAGAACAGAGGAGAAAGAGGGACAGCAAGAAATGACTCTACCCACAAAGAACAGAGGAGAAAGAGGGACAGCAAGAAATGACTCTACCCACAAAGAACAGAGGAGAAAGAGGTGCAGCAAGAAATGACTCTACCCACAAAGAGGAGAGGAGAAAGAGGTGCAGCAAGAAATGACTCTACCCACAAAGAACAGAGGAGAAAGAGGTACAGCAAGAAATGACTCTACCCACAAAGAACAGAGGAGAAAGAGGTACAGCAAGAAATGACTCTACCCACAAAGAACAGAGTAGAGGAGAAAGAGGTACAGCAAGAAATGACTCAACCCACAAAGAACAGAGTAGAGGAGAAAGAGGTACAGCAAGAAATGACTCTACCCACAAAGAGCAAAGGAGAAAGAGGTACAGCAAGAAATGACTCTACCCACAGAGAGCAGAGGAGAAAGAGGTACAGCAATAAATGACTCTACCCACAAAGAGCAGAGGAGAAAGAGGTACAGCAAGAAATGACTCTACCCACAAAGAACAGAGCAGAGGAGAAAGAGGTGCAGCAAGAAATGACTCTACCCACAAAGAACAGAGGAGAAAGAGGGACAGCAAGAAATGACTCTACCCACAAAGAACAGAGGAGAAAGAGGTCCAGCAAGAAATGACTCTACCCACAAAGAACAGAGGAGAAAGAGGGACAGCAAGAAATGACTCTACCCACAAAGAACAGAGGAGAAAGAGGTGCAGCAAGAAATGACTCTACCCACAAAGAGGAGAGGAGAAAGAGGTGCAGCAAGAAATGACTCTACCCACAAAGAACAGAGGAGAAAGAGGTACAGCAAGAAATGACTCTACCCACAAAGAACAGAGGAGAAAGAGGTACAGCAAGAAATGACTCAACCCACAAAGAACAGAGTAGAGGAGAAAGAGGTACAGCAAGAAATGACTCAACCCACAAAGAACAGAGTAGAGGAGAAAGAGGTACAGCAAGAAATGACTCTACCCACAGAGAGCAGAGGAGAAAGGGGTACAGCAAGAAATGACTCTACCCACAAAGAGCAGAGGAGAAAGAGGTACAACAAGAAATGACTCTACCCACAAAGAGCAGAGGAGAAAGAGGTACAGCAAGAAATGACTCTACCCACAGAGAGCAGAGGAGAAAGAGGTACAGCAATAAATGACTCTACCCACAAAGAACAGAGGAGAAAGAGGTCCAGCAAGAAATGACTCTACCCACAAAGAACAGAGCAGAGGAGAAAGAGATACAGCCAGAAATGACTCAACCCACAAAGAGCAGAGGAGAAAGAGGTACAGCAAGAAATGACTCTACCCACAAAGAACAGAGGAGAAAGAGGTACAGCAAGAAATGACTCTACCCACAAAGAACAGAGGAGAAAGAGGTACAGCAAGAAATGACTCTACCCACAGAGAGCAGAGGAGGAAGAGGTACAGCAAGAAATGACTCAACCCACAAAGAACAGAGTAGAGGAGAAAGAGGTACAGCAAGAAATGACTCAACCCACAAAGAACAGAGTAGAGGAGAAAGAGGTACAGCAAGAAATGACTCAACTAACAAAGATCAGAGGAGAAAGAGGTACAGCAAGAAATGACTACCCACAAAGAACAGAACAGAGGAGAAAGAGGTACAGCAAGAAATGACTCTACCCACAAAGATCAGAGGAGAGGAGAAAGAGGTACAGCAAGAAATGACTCAACCCACAAAGAACAGAGTAGAGGAGAAAGAGGTACAGCAAGAAATGACTCTACCCACAGAGAGCAGAGGAGAAAGGGGTACAGCAAGAAATGACTCTACCCACAAAGAGCAAAGGAGAAAGAGGTACAACAAGAAATGACTCTACCCACAAAGAGCAGAGGAGAAAGAGGTACAGCAAGAAATGACTCTACCCACAGAGAGCAGAGGAGAAAGAGGTACAGCAATAAATGACTCTACCCACAAAGAACAGAGGAGAAAGAGGTCCAGCAAGAAATGACTCTACCCACAAAGAACAGAGCAGAGGAGAAAGAGATACAGCCAGAAATGACTCTACCCACAAAGAGCAGAGGAGAAAGAGGTACAGCAAGAAATGACTCTACCCACAAAGAACAGAGGAGAAAGAGGTCCAGCAAGAAATAACTCTACCCACAAAGAACAGAGGAGAAAGAGGTCCAGCAAGAAATGACTCTACCCACAAAGAGGAGAGGAGAAAGAGGTGCAGCAAGAAATGACTCTACCCACAAAGAGCAGAGGAGAAAGAGGTACAGCAAGAAATGACTCCACCCACAAAGAGCAGAGGAGGAAGAGGTACAGCAAGAAATGACTCAACCCACAAAGAACAGAGTAGAGGAGAAAGAGGTACAGCAAGAAATGACTCAACCCACAAAGAACAGAGTAGAGTAGAAAGAGGTACAGCAAGAAATGACTCTACCCACAAAGAGCAAAGGAGAAAGAGGTACAGCAAGAAATGACTCTACCCACAGAGAGCAGAAGAGAAAGAGGTACAGCAAGAAATGACTCTACCCCCAAAGAGCAGAGGAGAAAGAGGTACAGCAAGAAATGACTCTACCCACAAAGAACAGAGCAGAGGAGAAAGAGGTGCAGCAAGAAATGACTCTACCCACAAAGAACAGAGGAGAAAGAGGTACAGCAATAAATGACTCTACCCACAAAGAGCAGAGGAGAAAGAGGTACAGCAAGAAATGACTCTACCCACAAAGAGCAGAGGAGAAAGAGGTACAGCAAGAAATGACTCTACCCACAAAGAACAGAGCAGAGGAGAAAGAGGTGCAGCAAGAAATGACTCTACCCACAAAGAACAGAGGAGAAAGAGGTACAGCAATAAATGACTCTACCCACAAAGAGCAGAGGAGAAAGAGGTACAGCAAGAAATGACTCTACCCACAAAGAGCAGAGGAGAAAGAGGTGCAGCAAGAAATGACTCTACCCACAAAGAGCAGAGGAGAAAGAGGTACAGCAAGAAATGACTCTACCCACAAAGAGCAGAGGAGAAAGAGGTACAGCAAGAAATGACTCTACCCACAAAGAGGAGAGGAGAAAGAGGTCCAGCAAGAAATGACTCTACCCACAGAGGAGAGGAGAAAGAGGTACAACAAGAAATGACTCTACCCACAAAGAGAAGAGGAGAAAGAGGTACAACAAGAAATGACTCTACCCACAAAGACCAGAGGAGAAAGAGGTGCAGCAAGAAATGACTCTACCCACAAAGAACAGAGGAGAAAGAGGTACAGCAAGAAATGACTCTACACACAAAGACCAGAGGAGAGGAAAAAGAGGTGCAGCAAGAAATTACTCTACTCACAAAGAGGAGAGGAGAAAGAGGTGCAGCAAGACATGACTCTACCCACAAAGAACAGAGGAGAAAGAGGTACAGCAAGAAATAACTCTACCCACAGAGAGCAGAGGAGAAAGAGGTACAGCAATAAATGACTCTACCCACAAAGAGCAGAGGAGAAAGAGGTGCAGCAAGAAATGACTCTACCCACAAAGAACAGAGGAGAAAGAGGGACAGCAAGAAATGACTCTACCCACAAAGAACAGAGGAGAAAGAGGTCCAGCAAGAAATGACTCTACCCACAAAGAACAGAGGAGAAAGAGGTGCAGCAAGAAATGACTCTACCCACAAAGAGGAGAGGAGAAAGAGGTGCAGCAAGAAATGACTCTACCCACAAAGAACAGAGGAGAAAGAGGTACAGCAAGAAATGACTCTACCCACAAAGAACAGAGGAGAAAGAGGTACAGCAAGAAATGACTCAACCCACAAAGAACAGAGTAGAGGAGAAAGAGGTACAGCAAGAAATGACTCAACCCACAAAGAACAGAGTAGAGGAGAAAGAGGTACAGCAAGAAATGACTCTACCCACAAAGAGCAAAGGAGAAAGAGGTACAGCAAGAAATGACTCTACCCACAGAGAGCAGAGGAGAAAGAGGTACAGCAATAAATGACTCTACCCACAAAGAGCAGAGGAGAAAGAGGTACAGCAAGAAATGACTCTACCCACAAAGAACAGAGCAGAGGAGAAAGAGGTGCAGCAAGAAATGACTCTACCCACAAAGAACAGAGGAGAAAGAGGGACAGCAAGAAATGACTCTACCCACAAAGAGCAGAGGAGAAAGAGGTACAGCAAGAAATGACTCAACCCACAAAGAACAGAGGAGAAAGAGGTACAGCAAGAAATGACTCTACCCACAAAGAACAGAGGAGAAAGAGGTCCAGCAAGAAATGACTCTACCCACAAAGAACAGAGGAGAAAGAGGTGCAGCAAGAAATGACTCTACCCACAAAGAGGAGAGGAGAAAGAGGTGCAGCAAGAAATGACTCTACCCACAAAGAACAGAGGAGAAAGAGGTACAGCAAGAAATGACTCTACCCACAAAGAACAGAGTAGAGGAGAAAGAGGTACAGCAAGAAATGACTCAACCCACAAAGAACAGAGTAGAGGAGAAAGAGGTACAGCAAGAAATGACTCTACCCACAGAGAGCAGAGGAGAAAGGGGTACAGCAAGAAATGACTCTACCCACAAAGAGCAGAGGAGAAAGAGGTACAGCAAGAAATGACTCTACCCACAAAGAGCAGAGGAGAAAGAGGTACAACAAGAAATGACTCTACCCACAAAGAGCAGAGGAGAAAGAGGTACAGCAAGAAATGACTCTACCCACAGAGAGCAGAGGAGAAAGAGGTACAGCAATAAATGACTCTACCCACAAAGAACAGAGGAGAAAGAGGTCCAGCAAGAAATGACTCTACCCACAAAGAACAGAGCAGAGGAGAAAGAGATACAGCCAGAAATGACTCTACCCACAAAGAGCAGAGGAGAAAGAGGTACAGCAAGAAATGACTCTACCCACAAAGAACAGAGGAGAAAGAGGTACAGCAAGAAATGACTCTACCCACAAAGAACAGAGGAGAAAGAGGTACAGCAAGAAATAACTCTACCCACAGAGAGCAGAGGAGGAAGAGGTACAGCAAGAAATGACTCAACCCACAAAGAACAGAGTAGAGGAGAAAGAGGTACAGCAAGAAATGACTCAACCCACAAAGAACAGAGTAGAGGAGAAAGAGGTACAGCAAGAAATGACTCAACTAACAAAGATCAGAGGAGAAAGAGGTACAGCAAGAAATGACTACCCACAAAGAACAGAACAGAGGAGAAAGAGGTACAGCAAGAAATGACTCTACCCACAAAGATCAGAGGAGAGGAGAAAGAGGTACAGCAAGAAATGACTCAACCCACAAAGAACAGAGTAGAGGAGAAAGAGGTACAGCAAGAAATGACTCTACCCACAGAGAGCAGAGGAGAAAGGGGTACAGCAAGAAATGACTCTACCCACAGAGAGCAAAGGAGAGGAGAAAGAGGTACAGCAAGAAATGACTCTACCCACAAAGAGCAGAGGAGAGGAGAAAGAGGTACAGCAAGAAATGACTCAACTAACAAAGATCAGAGGAGAAAGAGGTACAGCAAGAAATGACTACCCACAAAGAACAGAACAGAGGAGAAAGAGGTACAGCAAGAAATGACTCTACCCACAAAGATCAGAGGAGAGGAGAAAGAGGTACAGCAAGAAATGACTCTACCCACAAAGATCAGAGCAGAGGAGAAAGAGATACAGCCAGAAATGACTCTACCCACAAAGAGCAGAGGAGAAAGAGGTACAGCAAGAAATGACTCTACCCACAAAGAACAGAGGAGAAAGAGGTCCAGCAAGAAATGACTCTACCCACAAAGAACAGAGCAGAGGAGAAAGAGATACAGCCAGAAATGACTCTACCCACAAAGAGCAGAGGAGAAAGAGGTACAGCAAGAAATGACTCTACCCACAAAGAACAGAGGAGAAAGAGGGACAGCAAGAAATGACTCTACCCACAAAGAACAGAGGAGAAAGAGGTCCAGCAAGAAATGACTCTACTCACAAAGAACAGAGGAGAAAGAGGGACAGCAAGAAATGACTCTACCCACAAAGAACAGAGGAGAAAGAGGTGCAGCAAGAAATGACTCTACCCACAAAGAGGAGAGGAGAAAGAGGTGCAGCAAGAAATGACTCTACCCACAAAGAACAGAGGAGAAAGAGGTACAGCAAGAAATGACTCTACCCACAAAGAACAGAGTAGAGGAGAAAGAGGTACAGCAAGAAATGACTCAACCCACAAAGAACAGAGTAGAGGAGAAAGAGGTACAGCAAGAAATGACTCTACCCACAGAGAGCAGAGGAGAAAGGGGTACAGCAAGAAATGACTCTACCCACAAAGAGCAGAGGAGAAAGAGGTACAACAAGAAATGACTCTACCCACAAAGAGCAGAGGAGAAAGAGGTACAGCAAGAAATGACTCTACCCACAGAGAGCAGAGGAGAAAGAGGTACAGCAATAAATGACTCTACCCACAAAGAACAGAGGAGAAAGAGGTCCAGCAAGAAATGACTCTACCCACAAAGAACAGAGCAGAGGAGAAAGAGATACAGCCAGAAATGACTCTACCCACAAAGAGCAGAGGAGAAAGAGGTACAGCAAGAAATGACTCTACCCACAAAGAACAGAGGAGAAAGAGGTACAGCAAGAAATGACTCTACCCACAGAGAGCAGAGGAGGAAGAGGTACAGCAAGAAATGACTCAACCCACAAAGAACAGAGTAGAGGAGAAAGAGGTACAGCAAGAAATGACTCAACCCACAAAGAACAGAGTAGAGGAGAAAGAGGTACAGCAAGAAATGACTCAACTAACAAAGATCAGAGGAGAAAGAGGTACAGCAAGAAATGACTACCCACAAAGAACAGAACAGAGGAGAAAGAGGTACAGCAAGAAATGACTCTACCCACAAAGATCAGAGGAGAGGAGAAAGAGGTACAGCAAGAAATGACTCAACCCACAAAGAACAGAGTAGAGGAGAAAGAGGTACAGCAAGAAATGACTCTACCCACAGAGAGCAGAGGAGAAAGGGGTACAGCAAGAAATGACTCTACCCACAGAGAGCAAAGGAGAGGAGAAAGAGGTACAGCAAGAAATGACTCTACCCACAAAGAGCAGAGGAGAGGAGAAAGAGGTACAGCAAGAAATGACTCAACTAACAAAGATCAGAGGAGAAAGAGGTACAGCAAGAAATGACTACCCACAAAGAACAGAACAGAGGAGAAAGAGGTACAGCAAGAAATGACTCTACCCACAAAGATCAGAGGAGAGGAGAAAGAGGTACAGCAAGAAATGACTCTACCCACAAAGATCAGAGCAGAGGAGAAAGAGATACAGCCAGAAATGACTCTACCCACAAAGAGCAGAGGAGAAAGAGGTACAGCAAGAAATGACTCTACCCACAAAGAACAGAGGAGAAAGAGGTCCAGCAAGAAATGACTCTACCCACAAAGAACAGAGCAGAGGAGAAAGAGATACAGCCAGAAATGACTCTACCCACAAAGAGCAGAGGAGAAAGAGGTACAGCAAGAAATGACTCTACCCACAAAGAACAGAGGAGAAAGAGGGACAGCAAGAAATGACTCTACCCACAAAGAACAGAGGAGAAAGAGGTCCAGCAAGAAATGACTCTACTCACAAAGAACAGAGGAGAAAGAGGGACAGCAAGAAATGACTCTACCCACAAAGAACAGAGGAGAAAGAGGTGCAGCAAGAAATGACTCTACCCACAAAGAGGAGAGGAGAAAGAGGTGCAGCAAGAAATGACTCTACCCACAAAGAACAGAGGAGAAAGAGGTACAGCAAGAAATGACTCTACCCACAAAGAACAGAGTAGAGGAGAAAGAGGTACAGCAAGAAATGACTCAACCCACAAAGAACAGAGTAGAGGAGAAAGAGGTACAGCAAGAAATGACTCTACCCACAGAGAGCAGAGGAGAAAGTGGTACAGCAAGAAATGACTCTACCCACAAAGAGCAGAGGAGAAAGAGGTACAACAAGAAATGACTCTACCCACAAAGAGCAGAGGAGAAAGAGGTACAGCAAGAAATGACTCTACCCACAGAGAGCAGAGGAGAAAGAGGTACAGCAATAAATGACTCTACCCACAAAGAACAGAGGAGAAAGAGGTCCAGCAAGAAATGACTCTACCCACAAAGAACAGAGCAGAGGAGAAAGAGATACAGCCAGAAATGACTCTACCCACAAAGAGCAGAGGAGAAAGAGGTACAGCAAGAAATGACTCTACCCACAAAGAACAGAGGAGAAAGAGGTACAGCAAGAAATGACTCTACCCACAAAGAACAGAGGAGAAAGAGGTACAGCAAGAAATAACTCTACCCACAGAGAGCAGAGGAGGAAGAGGTACAGCAAGAAATGACTCAACCCACAAAGAACAGAGTAGAGGAGAAAGAGGTACAGCAAGAAATGACTCAACCCACAAAGAACAGAGTAGAGGAGAAAGAGGTACAGCAAGAAATGACTCAACTAACAAAGATCAGAGGAGAAAGAGGTACAGCAAGAAATGACTACCCACAAAGAACAGAACAGAGGAGAAAGAGGTACAGCAAGAAATGACTCTACCCACAAAGATCAGAGGAGAGGAGAAAGAGGTACAGCAAGAAATGACTCAACCCACAAAGAACAGAGTAGAGGAGAAAGAGGTACAGCAAGAAATGACTCTACCCACAGAGAGCAGAGGAGAAAGAGGTACAGGAAGAAATGACTCTACCCACAGAGAGCAAAGGAGAGGAGAAAGAGGTACAGCAAGAAATGACTCTACCCACAAAGAGCAGAGGAGAGGAGAAAGAGGTACAGCAAGAAATGACTCAACTAACAAAGATCAGAGGAGAAAGAGGTACAGCAAGAAATGACTACCCACAAAGAACAGAACAGAGGAGAAAGAGGTACAGCAAGAAATGACTCTACCCACAAAGATCAGAGGAGAGGAGAAAGAGGTACAGCAGGAAATGACTCTACCCACAAAGAACAGAGCAGAGGAGAAAGAGATACAGCCAGAAATGACTCTACCCACAAAGAGCAGAGGAGAAAGAGGTACAGCAAGAAATGACTCTACCCACAAAGAACAGAGGAGAAAGAGGTCCAGCAAGAAATAACTCTACCCACAAAGAACAGAGGAGAAAGAGGTCCAGCAAGAAATGACTCTACCCACAAAGAGGAGAGGAGAAAGAGGTGCAGCAAGAAATGACTCTACCCACAAAGAGCAGAGGAGAAAGAGGTACAGCAAGAAATGACTCCACCCACAAAGAGCAGAGGAGGAAGAGGTACAGCAAGAAATGACTCAACCCACAAAGAACAGAGTAGAGGAGAAAGAGGTACAGCAAGAAATGACTCAACCCACAAAGAACAGAGTAGAGGAGAAAGAGGTACAGCAAGAAATGACTCTACCCACAAAGAGCAAAGGAGAAAGAGGTACAGCAAGAAATGACTCTACCCACAAAGAGCAGAGGAGAAAGAGGTACAGCAAGAAATGACTCTACCCACAAAGAACAGAGCAGAGGAGAAAGAGGTGCAGCAAGAAATGACTCTACCCACAAAGAACAGAGGAGAAAGAGGGACAGCAAGAAATGACTCTACCCACAAAGAACAGAGGAGAAAGAGGTGCAGCAAGAAATGACTCTACCCACAAAGAGGAGAGGAGAAAGAGGTGCAGCAAGAAATGACTCTACCCACAAAGAACAGAGGAGAAAGAGGTACAGCAAGAAATGACTCTACCCACAAAGAACAGAGGAGAAAGAGGTACAGCAAGAAATGACTCAACCCACAAAGAACAGAGTAGAGGAGAAAGAGGTACAGCAAGAAATGACTCAACCCACAAAGAACAGAGTAGAGGAGAAAGAGGTACAGCAAGAAATGACTCTACCCACAGAGAGCAGAGGAGAAAGGGGTACAGCAAGAAATGACTCTACCCACAAAGAGCAGAGGAGAAAGAGGTACAACAAGAAATGACTCTACCCACAAAGAGCAGAGGAGAAAGAGGTACAGCAAGAAATGACTCTACCCACAGAGAGCAGAGGAGAAAGAGGTACAGCAATAAATGACTCTACCCACAAAGAACAGAGGAGAAAGAGGTCCAGCAAGAAATGACTCTACCCACAAAGAACAGAGCAGAGGAGAAAGAGATACAGCCAGAAATGACTCTACCCACAAAGAGCAGAGGAGAAAGAGGTACAGCAAGAAATGACTCTACCCACAAAGAACAGAGGAGAAAGAGGTACAGCAAGAAATGACTCTACCCACAAAGAACAGAGGAGAAAGAGGTACAGCAAGAAATAGCTCTACCCACAGAGAGCAGAGGAGAAAGAGGTACAGCAAGAAATGACTCTACCCACAAAGAACTGAGGAGAAAGAGGTGCAGCAAGAAATGACTCTACCCACAGAGAGCAAAGGAGAGGAGAAAGAGGTACAGCAAGAAATGACTCTACCCACAAAGAGCAGAGGAGAGGAGAAAGAGGTACAGCAAGAAATGACTCAACTAACAAAGATCAGAGGAGAAAGAGGTACAGCAAGAAATGACTACCAACAAAGAACAGAACAGAGGAGAAAGAGGTACAGCAAGAAATGACTCTACCCACAAAGATCAGAGGAGAGGAGAAAGAGGTACAGCAAGAAATGACTCAACCCACAAAGAACAGAGTAGAGGAGAAAGAGGTACAGCAAGAAATGACTCTACCCACAGAGAGCAGAGGAGAAAGGGGTACAGCAAGAAATGACTCTACCCACAAAGAGCAAAGGAGAAAGAGGTACAACAAGAAATGACTCTACCCACAAAGAGCAGAGGAGAAAGAGGTACAGCAAGAAATGACTCTACCCACAGAGAGCAGAGGAGAAAGAGGTACAGCAATAAATGACTCTACCCACAAAGAACAGAGGAGAAAGAGGTCCAGCAAGAAATGACTCTACCCACAAAGAACAGAGCAGAGGAGAAAGAGATACAGCCAGAAATGACTCTACCCACAAAGAGCAGAGGAGAAAGAGGTACAGCAAGAAATGACTCTACCCACAAAGAGCCGATGAGAAAGAGGTACAGAAAGAAATGACTCTACCCACAAAGAGCAGAGGAGAAAGAGGTACAGCAAGAAATGACTCTACCCACAAAGAGCAGAGGAGAAAGAGGTGCAGCAAGAAATGACTCTACCCACAAAGAGCAGAGGAGAAAGAGATACAGCCAGAAATGACTCTACCCACAAAGAGCAGAGGAGAAAGAGGTACAGCAAGAAATGACTCTACCCACAAAGAGCCGATGAGAAAGAGGTACAGAAAGAAATGACTCTACCCACAAAGAGCAGAGGAGAAAGAGGTACAGCCAGAAATGACTCTACCCACAAAGAGCAGAGGAGAAAGAGGTCCAGCAAGAAATAACTCTACCCACAAAGAACAGAGGAGAAAGAGGTCCAGCAAGAAATGACTCTACCCACAAAGAGGAGAGGAGAAAGAGGTGCAGCAAGAAATGACTCTACCCACAAAGAGCAGAGGAGAAAGAGGTACAGCAAGAAATGACTCTACCCACAAAGAACAGAGGAGAAAGAGGTACAGCCAGAAATGACTCTACCCACAAAGAACAGAGGAGAAAGAGGTACAGCAAGAAATGACTCTACCCACAAAGAGCAAAGGAGAAAGAGGTACAGCAAGAAATGACTCTACCCACAAAGAGCAGAGGAGAAAGAGGTACAGCAAGAAATGACTCTACCCACAAAGAACAGAGCAGAGGAGAAAGAGGTACAACAAGAAATGACTCTACCCACAAAGAACAGAGGAGAAAGAGGTACAGCCAGAAATGACTCTACCCACAAAGAACAGAGGAGAAAGAGGTACAGCAAGAAATGACTCTACCCACAAAGAACAGAGGAGAAAGAGGTCCAGCAAGAAATGACTCTACCCACAAAGAACAGAGGAGAAAGAGGGACAGCAAGAAATGACTCTACCCACAAAGAACAGAGGAGAAAGAGGGACAGCAAGAAATGACTCTACCCACAAAGAACAGAGGAGAAAGAGGGACAGCAAGAAATGACTCTACCCACAAAGAACAGAGGAGAAAGAGGGACAGCAAGAAATGACTCTACCCACAAAGAACAGAGGAGAAAGAGGTCCAGCAAGAAATGACTCTACCCACAAAGAACAGAGGAGAAAGAGGGACAGCAAGAAATGACTCTACCCACAAAGAACAGAGGAGAAAGAGGTACAGCAAGAAACGACTCTACCCACAAAGATCAGAGGAGAGGAGAAAGAGGTCCAGCAAGAAATGACTACCCACAAAGAACAGAACAGAGGAGAAAGAGGTACAGCAAGAAACGACTCTACCCACAAAGATCAGAGGAGAGGAGAAAGAGGTCCAGCAAGAAATGACTCTGCCCACAAGGAACAGAGCGGGGGAGAAAGAGGTACAGCAAGAAATGACTCTACCCACAAAGAACAGAGCAGAGGAGAAAGAGGTACAGCAAGAAATGACTCTACCCACAAAGAGCAAAGGAGAAAGAGATACAGCAAGAAATGACTCTACCCACAAAGAACAGAGGAGAAAGAGGTACAGCAAGAAATGACTCTACCCACAAAGAGCAGAGGAGAAAGAGGTACAGCAAGAAATAACTCTACCCACAGAGAGCAGAGGAGAAAGAGGTACAGCAAGAAATGACTCTACCCACAAAGAACAGAGCAGAGGAGAAAGAGGTACAACAAGAAATGACTCTACCCACAAAGAACAGAGGAGAAAGAGGTACAGCCAGAAATGACTCTACCCACAAAGAACAGAGGAGAAAGAGGTACAGCAAGAAATGACTCTACCCACAAAGAGCAGAGGAGAAAGAGGTACAGCAAGAAATGACTCTACCCACAAAGAACAGAGCAGAGGAGAAAGAGGTACAACAAGAAATGACTCTACCCACAAAGAACAGAGGAGAAAGAGGTACAGCCAGAAATGACTCTACCCACAAAGAACAGAGGAGAAAGAGGTCCAGCAAGAAATGACTCTACCCACAAAGAACAGAGGAGAAAGAGGGACAGCAAGAAATGACTCTACCCACAAAGAACAGAGGAGAAAGAGGGACAGCAAGAAATGACTCTACCCACAAAGAACAGAGGAGAAAGAGGGACAGCAAGAAATGACTCTACCCACAAAGAACAGAGGAGAAAGAGGGACAGCAAGAAATGACTCTACCCACAAAGAACAGAGGAGAAAGAGGGACAGCAAGAAATGACTCTACCCACAAAGAACAGAGGAGAAAGAGGGACAGCAAGAAATGACTCTACCCACAAAGAACAGAGGAGAAAGAGGGACAGCAAGAAATGACTCTACCCACAAAGAGCAGAGGAGAAAGAGGTACAGCAAGAAATGACTCTACCCACAAAGAGGAGAGGAGAAAGAGGTGCAGCAAGAAATGACTCTACCCACAAAGAACAGAGGAGAAAGAGGTACAGCAAGAAATAACTCTACCCACAAAGAGCAGAGGAGAAAGAGGTACAGCAAGAAATGACTCTACCCACAAAGAACAGAGGAAGAAGAGGTACAGCAAGAAATGACTCTACCCACAAAGAGCAGAGGAGAAAGAGGTACAGCAAGAAATAACTCTACCCACAGAGAGCAGAGGAGAAAGAGGTACAGCAAGAAATTACTCTACCCACAAAGAACTGAGGAGAAAGAGGTGCAGCAAGAAATAACTCTACCCACAGAGAGCAGAGGAGAAAGAGGTACAGCAAGAAATGACTCTACCCACAAAGAACTGAGGAGAAAGAGGTGCAGCAAGAAATGACTCTACCCACAGAGAGCAAAGGAGAGGAGAAAGAGGTACAGCAAGAAATGACTCTACCCACAAAGAGCAGAGGAGAGGAGAAAGAGGTACAGCAAGAAATGACTCAACTAACAAAGATCAGAGGAGAAAGAGGTACAGCAAGAAATGACTCTACCCACAAAGAGCAGAACAGAGGAGAAAGAGGTACAGCAAGAAACGACTCTACCCACAAAGATCAGAGGAGAGGAGAAAGAGGTCCAGCAAGAAATGACTACCCACAAAGAACAGAACAGAGGAGAAAGAGGTACAGCAAGAAACGACTATACCCACAAAGATCAGAGGAGAGGAGAAAGAGGTCCAGCAAGAAATGACTCTGCCCACAAGGAACAGAGCGGGGGAGAAAGAGGTACAGCAAGAAATGACTCTACCCACAAAGAACAGAGCAGAGGAGAAAGAGGTACAGCTAGAAATGACTCTACCCACAAAGAGCAGAGGAGAAAGAGGTACAGCAAGAAATCACTCTACTCACAAAGAACAGAGGAGAAAGAGGTACAGCAAGAAATGATTCTACCGACAAAGAGCAGAGGAAAAAGAGGTACAGCAAGAAATGACTCTACCCACAAAGAACAGAGGAGAGGAGAAAGAGGTCCAACAAGAAATGACTCTACCCACAAAGAGCCGAGGAGAAAGAGGTACAGAAAGAAATGACTCTACTCACAAAGAGGAGAGGAGAAAGAGGTGCAGCAAGAAATGACTCTACCCACAAAGAGCAGAGGAGAAAGAGGTACAGCAAGAAATGACTCCACCCACAAAGAGCAGAGGAGGAAGAGGTACAGCAAGAAATGACTCTACCCACAAAGAACAGAGGAGAAAGAGGGACAGCAAGAAATGACTCTACCCACAAAGAACAGAGCAGAGGAGAAAGAGGTACAACAAGAAATGACTCTACCCACAAAGAACAGAGGAGAAAGAGGTACAGCCAGAAATGACTCTACCCACAAAGAACAGAGGAGAAAGAGGTCCAGCAAGAAATGACTCTACCCACAAAGAACAGAGGAGAAAGAGGGACAGCAAGAAATGACTCTACCCACAAAGAACAGAGGAGAAAGAGGGACAGCAAGAAATGACTCTACCCACAAAGAACAGAGGAGAAAGAGGTCCAGCAAGAAATGACTCTACCCACAAAGAACAGAGGAGAAAGAGGGACAGCAAGAAATGACTCTACCCACAAAGAACAGAGGAGAAAGAGGGACAGCAAGAAATGACTCTACCCACAAAGAACAGAGGAGAAAGAGGGACAGCAAGAAATGACTCTACCCACAAAGAACAGAGGAGAAAGAGGGACAGCAAGAAATGACTCTACCCACAAAGAGCAGAGGAAAAAGGGGCACAGCAAGAAATGACTCTACCCACAAAGAACAGAGGAGAGGAGAAAGAGGTACAGCAAGAAATGACTCTACCCACAAAGAACAGAGGAGAGAAAGAGGTGCAGCAAGAAATGACTCTACCCACAAAGAACAGAGAAGAGAAAGAGGTGCAGCAAGAAATGACTCTACCCACAAAGAACAGAGGAGAAAGAGGTACAGCCAGAAATGACTCTACCCACAAAGAACAGAGGAGAAAGAGGTCCAGCAAGAAATGACTCTACCCACAAAGAACAGAGGAGAAAGAGGGACAGCAAGAAATGACTCTACCCACAAAGAACAGAGGAGAAAGAGGTACAGCAAGAAATGACTCTACCCACAAAGAACAGAGGAGAAAGAGGTCCAGCAAGAAATGACTCTACCCACAAAGAACAGAGGAGAAAGAGGGACAGCAAGAAATGACTCTACCCACAAAGAACAGAGGAGAAAGAGGGACAGCAAGAAATGACTCTACCCACAAAGAACAGAGGAGAAAGAGGGACAGCAAGAAATGACTCTACCCACAAAGAACAGAGGAGAAAGAGGGACAGCAAGAAATGACTCTACCCACAAAGAACAGAGGAGAAAGAGGCACAGCAAGAAATGACTCTACCCACAAAGAGCAGAGGAGAAAGAGGTACAGCAAGAAATGACTCTACCCACAAAGAGGAGAGGAGAAAGAGGCACAGCAAGAAATGACTCTACCCACAAAGAACAGAGCAGAGGAGAAAGAGGTACAACAAGAAATGACTCTACCCACAAAGAACAGAGGAGAAAGAGGTCCAGCAAGAAATGACTCTACCCACAAAGAACAGAGGAGAAAGAGGGACAGCAAGAAATGACTCTACCCACAAAGAACAGAGGAGAAAGAGGGACAGCAAGAAATGACTCTACCCACAAAGAACAGAGGAGAAAGAGGTCCAGCAAGAAATGACTCTACCCACAAAGAACAGAGGAGAAAGAGGGACAGCAAGAAATGACTCTACCCACAAAGAACAGAGGAGAAAGAGGGACAGCAAGAAATGACTCTACCCACAAAGAACAGAGGAGAAAGAGGGACAGCAAGAAATGACTCTACCCACAAAGAACAGAGGAGAAAGAGGGACAGCAAGAAATGACTCTACCCACAAAGAGCAGAGGAAAAAGGGGCACAGCAAGAAATGACTCTACCCACAAAGAACAGAGGAGAGGAGAAAGAGGTACAGCAAGAAATGACTCTACCCACAAAGAACAGAGGAGAGAAAGAGGTGCAGCAAGAAATGACTCTACCCACAAAGAACAGAGAAGAGAAAGAGGTGCAGCAAGAAATGACTCTACCCACAAAGAACAGAGGAGAAAGAGGTACAGCCAGAAATGACTCTACCCACAAAGAACAGAGGAGAAAGAGGTCCAGCAAGAAATGACTCTACCCACAAAGAACAGAGGAGAAAGAGGGACAGCAAGAAATGACTCTACCCACAAAGAACAGAGGAGAAAGAGGTACAGCAAGAAATGACTCTACCCACAAAGAACAGAGGAGAAAGAGGTCCAGCAAGAAATGACTCTACCCACAAAGAACAGAGGAGAAAGAGGGACAGCAAGAAATGACTCTACCCACAAAGAACAGAGGAGAAAGAGGGACAGCAAGAAATGACTCTACCCACAAAGAACAGAGGAGAAAGAGGGACAGCAAGAAATGACTCTACCCACAAAGAACAGAGGAGAAAGAGGGACAGCAAGAAATGACTCTACCCACAAAGAACAGAGGAGAAAGAGGCACAGCAAGAAATGACTCTACCCACAAAGAGCAGAGGAGAAAGAGGTACAGCAAGAAATGACTCTACCCACAAAGAGGAGAGGAGAAAGAGGTGCAGCAAGAAATGACTCTACCCACAAAGAACAGAGGAGAAAGAGGTACAGCAAGAAATAACTCTACCCACAAAGAGCAGAGGAGAAAGAGGTACAGCAAGAAATGATTCTACCCACAAAGAACAGAGGAAGAAGAGGTACAGCAAGAAATGACTCTAGCCACAAAGAGCAGAGGAGAAAGAGGTACAGCAAGAAATAACTCTACCCACAGAGAGCAGAGGAGAAAGAGGTACAGCAAGAAATGACTCTACCCACAAAGAACTGAGGAGAAAGAGGTGCAGCAAGAGATAACTCTACCCACAGAGAGCAGAGGAGAAAGAGGTACAGCAAGAAATGACTCTACCCACAAAGAACTGAGGAGAAAGAGGTGCAGCAAGAAATGACTCTACCCACAGAGAGCAAAGGAGAGGAGAAAGAGGTACAGCAAGAAATGACTCTACCCACAAAGAGCAGAGGAGAGGAGAAAGAGGTACAGCAAGAAATGACTCAACTAACAAAGATCAGAGGAGAAAGAGGTACAGCAAGAAATGACTCTACCCACAAAGAGCAGAACAGAGGAGAAAGAGGTACAGCAAGAAACGACTCTACCCACAAAGATCAGAGGAGAGGAGAAAGAGGTCCAGCAAGAAATGACTACCCACAAAGAACAGAACAGAGGAGAAAGAGGTACAGCAAGAAACGACTCTACCCACAAAGATCAGAGGAGAGGAGAAAGAGGTCCAGCAAGAAATGACTCTGCCCACAAGGAACAGAGCGGGGGAGAAAGAGGTACAGCAAGAAATGACTCTACCCACAAAGAACAGAGCAGAGGAGAAAGAGGTACAGCAAGAAATGACTCTACCCACAAAGAGCAGAGGAGAAAGAGGTACAGCAAGAAATGACTCTACCCACAAAGAACAGAGCAGAGGAGAAAGAGGTACAACAAGAAATGACTCTACCCACAAAGAACAGAGGAGAAAGAGGTACAGCCAGAAATGACTCTACCCACAAAGAACAGAGGAGAAAGAGGTACAGCAAGAAATGACTCTACCCACAAAGAACAGAGGAGAAAGAGGTCCAGCAAGAAATGACTCTACCCACAAAGAACAGAGGAGAAAGAGGGACAGCAAGAAATGACTCTACCCACAAAGAACAGAGGAGAAAGAGGGACAGCAAGAAATGACTCTACCCACAAAGAACAGAGGAGAAAGAGGGACAGCAAGAAATGACTCTACCCACAAAGAACAGAGGAGAAAGAGGGACAGCAAGAAATGACTCTACCCACAAAGAACAGAGGAGAAAGAGGGACAGCAAGAAATGACTCTACCCACAAAGAGGAGAGGAGAAAGAGGTGCAGCAAGAAATGACTCTACCCACAAAGAACAGAGGAGAAAGAGGTACAGCAAGAAATAACTCTACCCACAATGAGCAGAGGAGAAAGAGGTACAGCAAGAAATGATTCTACCCACAAAGAACAGAGGAAGAAGAGGTACAGCAAGAAATGACTCTACCCACAAAGAGCAGAGGAGAAAGAGGTACAGCAAGAAATAACTCTACCCACAGAGAGCAGAGGAGAAAGAGGTACAGCAAGAAATTACTCTACCCACAAAGAACTGAGGAGAAAGAGGTGCAGCAAGAAATGACTCTACCCACAAAGAACAGAGGAGAAAGAGGTACAGCAAGAAATAACTCTACCCACAAAGAGCAGAGGAGAAAGAGGTACAGCAAGAAATGACTCTACCCACAAAGAACAGAGGAAGAAGAGGTACAGCAAGAAATGACTCTACCCACAAAGAGCAGAGGAGAAAGAGGTACAGCAAGAAATAACTCTACCCACAGAGAGCAGAGGAGAAAGAGGTACAGCAAGAAATTACTCTACCCACAAAGAACTGAGGAGAAAGAGGTGCAGCAAGAAATAACTCTACCCACAGAGAGCAGAGGAGAAAGAGGTACAGCAAGAAATGACTCTACCCACAAAGAACTGAGGAGAAAGAGGTGCAGCAAGAAATGACTCTACCCACAGAGAGCAAAGGAGAGGAGAAAGAGGTACAGCAAGAAATGACTCTACCCACAAAGAGCAGAGGAGAGGAGAAAGAGGTACAGCAAGAAATGACTCAACTAACAAAGATCAGAGGAGAAAGAGGTACAGCAAGAAATGACTCTACCCACAAAGAGCAGAACAGAGGAGAAAGAGGTACAGCAAGAAACGACTCTACCCACAAAGATCAGAGGAGAGGAGAAAGAGGTCCAGCAAGAAATGACTACCCACAAAGAACAGAACAGAGGAGAAAGAGGTACAGCAAGAAACGACTATACCCACAAAGATCAGAGGAGAGGAGAAAGAGGTCCAGCAAGAAATGACTCTGCCCACAAGGAACAGAGCGGGGGAGAAAGAGGTACAGCAAGAAATGACTCTACCCACAAAGAACAGAGCAGAGGAGAAAGAGGTACAGCTAGAAATGACTCTACCCACAAAGAGCAGAGGAGAAAGAGGTACAGCAAGAAATCACTCTACTCACAAAGAACAGAGGAGAAAGAGGTACAGCAAGAAATGATTCTACCGACAAAGAGCAGAGGAAAAAGAGGTACAGCAAGAAATGACTCTACCCACAAAGAACAGAGGAGAGGAGAAAGAGGTCCAACAAGAAATGACTCTACCCACAAAGAGCCGAGGAGAAAGAGGTACAGAAAGAAATGACTCTACTCACAAAGAGGAGAGGAGAAAGAGGTGCAGCAAGAAATGACTCTACCCACAAAGAGCAGAGGAGAAAGAGGTACAGCAAGAAATGACTCCACCCACAAAGAGCAGAGGAGGAAGAGGTACAGCAAGAAATGACTCTACCCACAAAGAACAGAGGAGAAAGAGGTACAGCCAGAAATGACTCTACCCACAAAGAACAGAGGAGAAAGAGGTACAGCAAGAAATGACTCTACCCACAAAGAGCAAAGGAGAAAGAGGTACAGCAAGAAATGACTCTACCCACAAAGAGCAGAAGAGAAGGAGGTACAGCAAGAAATGACTCTACCCACAAAGAACAGAGGAGGAAGAGGTACAGCAAGAAATGACTCTACCCACAAAGAACAGAGCAGAGGAGAAAGAGGTACAACAAGAAATGACTCTACCCACAAAGAACAGAGGAGAAAGAGGTACAGCCAGAAATGACTCTACCCACAAAGAACAGAGGAGAAAGAGGTCCAGCAAGAAATGACTCTACCCACAAAGAACAGAGGGGAAAGAGGGACAGCAAGAAATGACTCTACCCACAAAGAACAGAGGAGAAAGAGGGACAGCAAGAAATGACTCTACCCACAAAGAACAGAGGAGAAAGAGGTCCAGCAAGAAATGACTCTACCCACAAAGAACAGAGGAGAAAGAGGGACAGCAAGAAATGACTCTACCCACAAAGAACAGAGGAGAAAGAGGGACAGCAAGAAATGACTCTACCCACAAAGAACAGAGGAGAAAGAGGGACAGCAAGAAATGACTCTACCCACAAAGAACAGAGGAGAAAGAGGGACAGCAAGAAATGACTCTACCCACAAAGAGCAGAGGAAAAAGGGGCACAGCAAGAAATGACTCTACCCACAAAGAACAGAGGAGAGGAGAAAGAGGTACAGCAAGAAATGACTCTACCCACAAAGAACAGAGGAGAGAAAGAGGTGCAGCAAGAAATGACTCTACCCACAAAGAACAGAGAAGAGAAAGAGGTGCAGCAAGAAATGACTCTACCCACAAAGAACAGAGGAGAAAGAGGTACAGCCAGAAATGACTCTACCCACAAAGAACAGAGGAGAAAGAGGTCCAGCAAGAAATGACTCTACCCACAAAGAACAGAGGAGAAAGAGGGACAGCAAGAAATGACTCTACCCACAAAGAACAGAGGAGAAAGAGGTCCAGCAAGAAATGACTCTACCCACAAAGAACAGAGGAGAAAGAGGGACAGCAAGAAATGACTCTACCCACAAAGAACAGAGGAGAAAGAGGGACAGCAAGAAATGACTCTACCCACAAAGAACAGAGGAGAAAGAGGGACAGCAAGAAATGACTCTACCCACAAAGAACAGAGGAGAAAGAGGGACAGCAAGAAATGACTCTACCCACAAAGAACAGAGGAGAAAGAGGCACAGCAAGAAATGACTCTACCCACAAAGAGCAGAGGAGAAAGAGGTACAGCAAGAAATGACTCTACCCACAAAGAGGAGAGGAGAAAGAGGTGCAGCAAGAAATGACTCTACCCACAAAGAACAGAGGAGAAAGAGGTACAGCAAGAAATAACTCTACCCACAAAGAGCAGAGGAGAAAGAGGTACAGCAAGAAATGATTCTACCCACAAAGAACAGAGGAAGAAGAGGTACAGCAAGAAATGACTCTAGCCACAAAGAGCAGAGGAGAAAGAGGTACAGCAAGAAATAACTCTACCCACAGAGAGCAGAGGAGAAAGAGGTACAGCAAGAAATTACTCTACCCACAAAGAACTGAGGAGAAAGAGGTGCAGCAAGAGATAACTCTACCCACAGAGAGCAGAGGAGAAAGAGGTACAGCAAGAAATGACTCTACCCACAAAGAACTGAGGAGAAAGAGGTGCAGCAAGAAATGACTCTACCCACAGAGAGCAAAGGAGAGGAGAAAGAGGTACAGCAAGAAATGACTCTACCCACAAAGAGCAGAGGAGAGGAGAAAGAGGTACAGCAAGAAATGACTCAACTAACAAAGATCAGAGGAGAAAGAGGTACAGCAAGAAATGACTCTACCCACAAAGAGCAGAACAGAGGAGAAAGAGGTACAGCAAGAAACGACTCTACCCACAAAGATCAGAGGAGAGGAGAAAGAGGTCCAGCAAGAAATGACTACCCACAAAGAACAGAACAGAGGAGAAAGAGGTACAGCAAGAAACGACTCTACCCACAAAGATCAGAGGAGAGGAGAAAGAGGTCCAGCAAGAAATGACTCTGCCCACAAGGAACAGAGCGGGGGAGAAAGAGGTACAGCCAGAAATGACTCTACCCACAAAGAACAGAGCAGAGGAGAAAGAGGTACAGCAAGAAATGACTCTACCCACAAAGAGCAGAGGAGAAAGAGGTACAGCAAGAAATGACTCTACCCACAAAGAACAGAGCAGAGGAGAAAGAGGTACAACAAGAAATGACTCTACCCACAAAGAACAGAGGAGAAAGAGGTACAGCCAGAAATGACTCTACCCACAAAGAACAGAGGAGAAAGAGGTACAGCAAGAAATGACTCTACCCACAAAGAACAGAGGAGAAAGAGGTCCAGCAAGAAATGACTCTACCCACAAAGAACAGAGGAGAAAGAGGGACAGCAAGAAATGACTCTACCCACAAAGAACAGAGGAGAAAGAGGGACAGCAAGAAATGACTCTACCCACAAAGAACAGAGGAGAAAGAGGGACAGCAAGAAATGACTCTACCCACAAAGAACAGAGGAGAAAGAGGGACAGCAAGAAATGACTCTACCCACAAAGAACAGAGGAGAAAGAGGGACAGCAAGAAATGACTCTACCCACAAAGAGCAGAGGAGAAAGAGGTACAGCAAGAAATGACTCTACCCACAAAGAGGAGAGGAGAAAGAGGTGCAGCAAGAAATGACTCTACCCACAAAGAACAGAGGAGAAAGAGGTACAGCAAGAAATAACTCTACCCACAATGAGCAGAGGAGAAAGAGGTACAGCAAGAAATGATTCTACCCACAAAGAACAGAGGAAGAAGAGGTACAGCAAGAAATGACTCTACCCACAAAGAGCAGAGGAGAAAGAGGTACAGCAAGAAATAACTCTACCCACAGAGAGCAGAGGAGAAAGAGGTACAGCAAGAAATTACTCTACCCACAAAGAACTGAGGAGAAAGAGGTGCAGCAAGAAATAACTCTACCCACAGAGAGCAGAGGAGAAAGAGGTACAGCAAGAAATGACTCTACCCACAAAGAACTGAGGAGAAAGAGGTGCAGCAAGAAATGACTCTACCCACAGAGAGCAAAGGAGAGGAGAAAGAGGTACAGCAAGAAATGACTCTACCCACAAAGAGCAGAGGAGAGGAGAAAGAGGTACAGCAAGAAATGACTCAACTAACAAAGATCAGAGGAGAAAGAGGTACAGCAAGAAATGACTCTACCCACAAAGAGCAGAACAGAGGAGAAAGAGGTACAGCAAGAAACGACTCTACCCACAAAGATCAGAGGAGAGGAGAAAGAGGTCCAGCAAGAAATGACTACCCACAAAGAACAGAACAGAGGAGAAAGAGGTACAGCAAGAAACGACTATACCCACAAAGATCAGAGGAGAGGAGAAAGAGGTCCAGCAAGAAATGACTCTGCCCACAAGGAACAGAGCGGGGGAGAAAGAGGTACAGCAAGAAATGACTCTACCCACAAAGAACAGAGCAGAGGAGAAAGAGGTACAGCTAGAAATGACTCTACCCACAAAGAGCAGAGGAGAAAGAGGTACAGCAAGAAATCACTCTACTTACAAAGAACAGAGGAGAAAGAGGTACAGCAAGAAATGATTCTACCGACAAAGAGCAGAGGAAAAAGAGGTACAGCAAGAAATGACTCTACCCACAAAGAACAGAGGAGAGGAGAAAGAGGTCCAACAAGAAATGACTCTACCCACAAAGAGCCGAGGAGAAAGAGGTACAGAAAGAAATGACTCTACTCACAAAGAACAGAGGAGAAAGAGGTACAAGCAAGAAATGACTCTACCTACAAAGAGCAGAGGAGAAAGAGGTACAGCAAGACATGACTCTACCCACAAAGAACAGAGCAGAGGAGAAAGAGGTACAGCTAGAAATGACTCTACCCACAAAGAGCAGAGGAGAAAGGTACAGCAAGAAATGACTCTACCCACAAAGAGCAGAGGAGAAAGAGGTACAGCAAGAAATGACTCTACCCACAATGAGCAGAGGAGAGGAGAAAGAGGTACAGCAAGAAATGACTCTACTAACAAAGAGCAGAGGAGAGGAGAAAGAGGTACAGCAAGAAATGACTCTACTCACAAAAAACAGAGCAGAGGAGAAAGAGGTACAGCAAGAAATGACTCTACTCACAAAAAACAGAGCAGAGGAGAAAGAGGTACAGCAAGAAATGACTCTACCCACAAAGAACAGAGGAGAAAGAGATACAGCAAGAAATTACTCTACCCGAACAGAGCAGAGGAGAAAGAGGTACAGCTAGAGATGACTCAACTAACAAAGATCAGAGGAGAAAGAGGTCCAGCAAGAAATGACTCTACCCACAAAGAACAGAGGAGAAAGAGATACAGCAAGAAATTACTCTACCCGAACAGAGCAGAGGAGAAAGAGGTACAGCAAGAGATGACTCAACTAACAAAGATCAGAGGAGAAAGAGGTCCAGCAAGAAATGACTCTACCCGAACAGAGCAGAGGAGAAAGAGGTACAGCAAGAGATGACTCTACCCACAAAGAACAGAGCAGAGGAGAAAGAGGTACAGCAAGAAATGACTCTACCCACAAAGAGCAAAGCAGAAGAGAAAGAGGTACAGCAAGAAATGACTCTACCCACACAGATCAGAGGAGAAAGAGGTACAGCAAGAAATGATTCTACCCACAAAGAGCAAAGCAGAAGAGAAAGAGGTACAGCAAGAAATGACTCTACCCGCAAAGCAGAAGAGAAAGAGGTACAGCAAGAAATGACTCTACCCACAAAGAGCAGAGGAGAAAGAGGTACAGCAAGAAATGACTCTACCCACAAAGAGCAGAGGAGAAAGAGGTACAGCAAGAAATGATTCTACCCACAAAGAGCAGAGGAAAAAGAGGTACAGCAAGAAATGACTCTACCCACAAAGAGCAGAGGAGAAAGAGGTACAGCAAGAAATGACTCTACCCACAAAGAACAGAGGAGAAAGAGGTCCAGCAAGAAATGACTCGACCCACAAAGAGCCGAGGAGAAAGAGGTACAGCAAGAAATGACTCTACTCACAAAGAGCAGAGGAGAAAGAGGTACAGCAAGAAATGATTCTACCCACAAAGAGCAGAGGAGAAAGAGGTACAGCCAGAAATAACTCTACCCACAAAGAGCAGAGCAGAAAGGGGTACAGCAAGAAATGACTCTATCCACAAAGAACAGAGCAGAGGAGAAAGAGGTGCAGCAAGAAATGACTCTACCCACAAAGAGCAGAGGAGAAAGAGGTACAGCAAGAAATGACTCTACCTACAAAAAGCAGAGGAGAAAGAGGTACAGCTAGAAATGACTCTACCCACAAAGAGCAGAGGAGAAAGAGGTACAGCAAGAAATAACTCTACCTACAAAAAGCAGAGGAGAAAAAGGTACAGCTAGAAATGACTCTACCCACAAAGAGCAAAGAAAAGTAAAAGATGCTATTGGATGCTTACAGGATGAAAATGGTGAATTGGTTAAGAATGATGTTGAGAAGGACGAAGTTTTAAATTCCTATTTTGTATCTGTTTTCTCCCAGAAAGTAGATGTAACATCAACTGATCTTCCCTGTGCTATTGGGGGAATAAAAGAATGCAGGCTATCTGTAAGCAGAGAGATGGTAAGGGAATACTTAGCTAATGTATATGAATTCAAGTCTCAAGGTCCAGATGAATTACATTCTAGTCTAAAGGAAGCAGCAGAGGTAATTGATGAGCCGCTCGCCATAATCTTTGAAAATTTCTTGAGAACAGGAGAAGTCCCAGAAGATTGGAAAAGGGCACATGTTGTTGTAGTAGACATGATGATTAGTCAGCGTAAAATGTCTATTGATTTGTATAAACTAGATGTATTACACAGCTGTAGTGATTTAACTCTGTAAAGGCTAATGGCCACATAATTTCATTATGGTAATTGCTGGACAATGGCATGGTGAAAGATGTGTGTTCTATAAAGTTAGCCTCATATAAAAGCTCCTCTCCAGCCTCTAAGAGTTAAAGTCACATTCCTATACTATATTACTTGTATCTATGTTGGGCGTCTTCTCAGCCCTCCCCCACTCTCAACTTCTGAGACAAAGGAACTACTTTTGCCTGACCTCATGTTGATGGGACAAAGACTGGCTCATACACTGGACTTGAGAGAGGTGGGGAGAGGGGAAAATTCTATATGTTACTGATGTAATCGTGTTATACGCCCATAAAGGGCAGGTATTATGTGTTTCAATAAACCTGAGGCTCTGAGCTTTGTACGCCCAGATCCAGTTTAGACTTGAGACGTATAGCTTGTGTCTGACTGGTCGGCATGCCATATTACACAATTAGGAAGCTACAGAATACCCTGAAACCTGCTGGAGAAAATACCATCCAGTACATTTGGCATCCCTGGGTGGGCAAGTAGGCTGTGATTTCTTCATTCTGGAAAATACAGAGACTAGCAGATAACACGCAGAACCCAGGGGCCCGAAAATCTACAGAACACGGTAAGATTGCTTTACGTTAATCTACCTGAGTGAACTGACTTCTGCCTGTTTATCTGCCTGCCTCTATGCCACACTAACAAATCCCTGAAAGGCAGGTACTGTAGTCCTGTCTACTCGAGATTACTACCGTGTAACCTGTCTAGGAGTATTCTGTATGCTGTGAATGTTGTGTCTGAGATGGTTAAAAACTGTGTATACAAGACCAAGAGACAGATTCTGTGAGGGTTAATGAGTAAGAAGGGCGGACTTTTGGCAGTATAAGCTTTGAGGGAGCGCGCTTGGGGGTGTATTCTCCTATGTATGTTAATGATACTTGGAGAGTAGCGCCAGGAAAATTTAAAATAGGCGTATTCACTTGTATGATCGAGCACGGTATATGGTCTCATACGTAAGGAGGGATACGCAGGGATTAAAATAGGTGTATTTACCGGTATGATTGAGCACGATATGTTCTCATATGTGGAAAGGGATACGCGGGGATTATAGCCGTGTTGTGAGACGGCTGGATACTCCAGATACTGTTGAGGTCTTGGTCACTGAATATAATCGTCAGTCTTTTTGTATAGTCAAAGGTCTTGTTTAAAGGATGTGCAGTGTTTGTTACTGGGGATTTTGCTGATAGAGGGTGGGCTGTTGCACAGATAGTGTGAGATGTATACTTTAAGCCACTGTATTCCCCAGTAAACCCGTCTGTTCCTTTTGGTTTGTGTTTATATAGTTAATGTGCATTGTGATTTTCGAGGGAAGAAAATATTCTGCTAGGAGGAATTAAGACAGGTGGAATCTAGTAAAGGACTTTTACTGTGTCCAGAGATTTCAAATAGGATAGAATGAGCAGGCAGAATAGAATATGGCATAGATCTAGGGTGTCCAGAGAATGGGGAACAAAGCAAGCAAAGATGAGGGGCATAGAGCATGTAACTTAGTTGCTGAAAGAAAGGAATGTTGGGAAATGAAAATAATGGAGGTGGGGTTGGGTTATAGGCAGATAAGCAGGGGGCCCTGGCAGACAAAGAAGGTGCTTCAGATTGCTAGGAGGTGGTATAATGTAGAAAAGGGATTCAGGAGCAGAATTGGGTGGGGTAGGAAGTGACAGGGTAGTGGGGGATGTGTATTGCCTGTATCATAAACAATGTAATGCCTTTGTGTCGACTAAAGCCCATCCCTATAATGGCGGCCTCACTTGCAATGTTTAAAACCCCACATAGTGTGACTCTGCAGCAAGTGTGGTGAGCCCTGCCCTCATCCTGAAATTGCTTCCCCCCATGTGCTCACTTTCAGGGTGTGTGACATCACTTCCGGCCCCTCCAATCAGGGACCGGACTAAGCCCTGCCCCTTCCTCCTCCAGCAGCCATCTTGCCTCACCTGGAAGATCTGTAGCCACGCCCCTTTCCGCCTCTGGCGGCCATCTTGCTGCACTCGGGAGGCCTAAATTCCCCAACGCCACTGTATCCAGTGCTAACATCATGATTGTCTGAAGTAAGGTCTTGTTTGACTAGACTTTGTTACACTCTAAAATGTGGCCACCTTGGATGTGTGATAAGTTCAGGGAACTTGTTCCTTGAAAAGATGCAGCTTAGGACATAGTAGCTGACTAAGCTGGTTTATAGTGTATGGAAGATTGGAGTTGATGCACGGAGGACAGAGGCCAGGGACCCATGAGCAGGGGACGCCCTCTCGTGGTGTGTTCCCAGGGGCTCTGTTTTCCGCTTCTCCAATGGATGTTCAGACAGATGATGTTAAGGAAGGCTCCTACAGATGGAATAATTTCCCTACAGTCACCCAGCAAACTTTTTCATGCAATTTGCCAAAGTAGTCTGGGTTTTTATGTGAGAAAGAGGGACTTGATTGCTCAAAGTAGGATGTCAATTCATCCGCATTCTTTAGTTTTTTTTTTCCTTATGTCTTTGTATATTTTAGTGTCAGTCTCCACTGAAGCTATAATTTTATTCAGACAGGATAGTCAAAGTTAAACGGTGCAATTCCCTGAATACCATTTTGACTGGGTGGCTGTTAATTTTGCTTGTGTTGCGCCCCCTTGTGTTATAAATGCTAACTGCGACTGGAAAAAAAAAATCAAAAGGATATTTTCGCTCAGACTTTGCTGCATACAATGTCACCTTGACCTACAAACTGCTTGTTTTTGTGCCTCTTAGTTTCCTTTTTTAACGTTGTACTAGTTTGAACCCGACTACTCCTTTTTCAATTGAGTATTCCGGTTCAAAAGGGGGGAGGCATAAGTGATCTAGGGCATAGGTGATCTAGGTCATAGTTGATCTGGGTGTTGTAGATCCGCTATTGGTTTTTTTTAATACAAAAAGGAAATAAATGATTTTGTGCTATAAGATTCTGATCCATGTGAAATAGAACATCAACACGATTATTTAGTACTGATACAGCAAGAAACTGCAGGTATGCAAACAGTTACCGAAACCCCCTGTTGACAATGTATATTTTGAGCTTTTTGCAGATGGTCCCAGGGTGAGGATTGACGACTCCACATCGGATATGCAGTGGTCACACAACAAGATGTCCTAGAAGCAGAAGCCCTGCCTGCGCATGTCTCAGCACAAGAAGCGGAACTGAAGGCCCTCACCGAGGCATGTAGAGTGGCGAAAGGTAAGACGGCAACCCTTTACACTGACTCCTGGTATGCATTTGGCATAGCTCATGATTATGGCCCAATATGCGAAGGCCAGGCAGTTTATTACCTCAGCAGGACAACCAACTGAGAATGGTGCAGCGGTGCAGAGTCTCATGGAGGCCCTACTACTACCTGTCAGTGGAGAGCTTACACCGATTCCGACACTGAAGAAGCAAGAAGCAACGCCCTCGCCGACAGCACAGTAAAGGCAGCAGCCCTCAAGCCGTGGAAGAAAGAAGAATAGATACTGACAGCATGAGTCTGTGGCAAACATTTGGACATTGATATGCTAAAGACTTTACAGTTACAAGCCAGTAAGGAAGAAAAGGATAAATGGACTAAAAATGGGAGCAGCAGAAGCAGGACAGCGTATGATGAACAGTCAACAGTACTTGCCTACCACAGTTCCTGTATCCCATGATGGCCCAGCTGACGCACGGGAAGACGCACCTAATAAAGCAGCAATTATGTCGACGCTTGAACGAGGACGGGCGACTCCTGAGTTCTCTGTAGCTGCCGCATCATTCGTCCAGTTTAGCATGATCTATGCCATAGGTGAATCAGGACAGAAGGGAAAAGGTGCCCCAAAGACACTTGCCTAGACCACTCTACCCATTTCAGGGATTGCAAATTGACTACATTCAGCTCCCACCTGTTGGGAAGTGTGAATATGTGCTTGTTGTTGTTGATGTCTTTTCAGGTTGGAGGCCTACCCTGTTACCAAGGCAAACAAGTAGGTAACCGCAAAGAAGCTCATGAACGAGGTAAACTGCGAATATTGGGTACCAGAAGTGATTGAGTCAGACAGAGGTACAAACTTCGCAGGTGAATGTAACATGTCATGTCTGCTCTGGGTGTATCCCAGGCCTTTTACACACTCTACCACCCATAGAGTGGTGGAGAGACTTAGTGGCACGCTAAAAAGCAAGATACTTAAAATGCCGCCGAAAATGGGGCTACCTTGGAAAAACTGTCATCCAATAGCCCTATTCAGTGTTAGATATACACCCAGGGGGATCATGCATTATCTCCCTACGAGATTGTTTGGGCTAGCCCCAAGGCTAGATTGTTACTATCCTCAGTAGTTACAATTACAATCTGATGTGTTGACTAAGTATGTGATTTTTCTTGTTAAAGCACTAACCAAAGCCTATGCACAGGTGTTCTATTCCAGACTCAGAGGCAGACACTGGGACACATATCTTGCAGCCTGGGGATTGGGTGTGTGTCAAGAAGTTCCACAGGAAGCACCCTCCTGAGCCCCGATTTGATGGTCCCTACCAGGTGCTTCTGACTACTGCCACAGCTGTGAAACTAGCCGAAAGACTTACTTGGATCCACACTTCACACTGTAAGAAAGCCTCAGTTCTGGGAGACCAGTCTTAGTTGTGCCAAAGACATTACTCTGGTTGGGGCTAGTGAGAGAGGAGGGTGGCAACTGTAATCCTAAGTCGGGAGAAAATGAGGGTATGGTTACCTTCTGGTATAACTCGTCCAACACTCAAGTAGCCGCATATTCCTTCGACTATTGTACTGTGGTCCCGTGTCTAGGAGCAAGATCCCACCGCAGGCCAGATTCAGCTCAGTCCAGCTGGTTATATGACTTATATACCCGGGGAATACAATATGTTTGCGCCACTGATAATGTCTGGGGAGAAGACTGCCGTTATTGGGGATTAGTGGGACGGAACACAGGAACCGACTGGTCCTATAAACCGTGAAGTGCCTTAAATAAGAAAGATAAGAGCGGGAAATCCCTAATTAGTCGTATAACCCTCCTTGAGAATAATAAGGACAGTGGGAATTGGAAGGCTGAACTTAGTATGTTGCTTGGTTTTAGTATGGTTTTTACACTAACCATGGGAAATCCAAGCCCGGGGGATGGGGGGGCTTACAGTCTGGGGACATACTGGTACGGGAGGACAGATCCCTTAGGGAAGTTTAAAATAAGGGATATGGCAGATGCTCCTGAATAGAAGCCTTCACCTAGCCCGTGCTCGTAATTAACCCCCTACGCCCTAAAATAAAAAAACTTGCAAGACACGATGAGCATAGCCGACCCTACCTTTGAAGACACCATGACAGTAGAGACTGGCTACTCTGACCAGAATCTCTGGTTGGAGTGGATGAGGTACAATGCTAACAAGAGCAACAAGTCTAACTGTTGCGTGTGCGGTAGTGCCGACCACACTCGGGGATGGTCCCCCTAAATCTCCCTGTAGATGCTGAAGAGTGTTTCCTTAGTCTCTTCACTAACACTTCCACTAATTACAGTACATGTGAGAAGTGGAAAAAGGAATACTCTATAACTACTTAAGTGTCTTGCCCTGGAGAGAAAGTATTACTGACTACCCTGGAAACTACAACTGCTATGCAAACAGGCAGGGTGAAGGGAGATTTTGGGGGACTCACCAACGGGCATTGCTCCTCCTACAGTACACTAGGAGGGGAATGGACGCAGAACCAGGTCCAGTCCATAGGAGATGTTTACTGGCTTTGTGAGAACATAAGGTGGAGGACCCGTCTGGAAGGTAATTGGACAGGGGAGTGTGCCTTATCAAAGCCCTTATGCTCCTCCACATCCTGTCAGACAGCATTGAGGATAATGAGGTTACCCCCAATAGTTACCTTATCTCGATCCAACTCTGCTGTGTTCTGTGGTTTTCTTGTCATGTTGGTCTATCCTTGTTTTCTGCATAGGTACGGCGGTTCCTTCCAGTCTTGTCACTAGGTAGTGTAGGGTCAGTGTCGGCGGCCTGGACCTGTCCACCTTCAGGGCTATCTCCAGGAGGGACATTGGTGTGGGTGAAGGTCAGGGAGTCCCGCGCCGTGCGTACCTGTGCACACTACTAGTATTGTAACATTACCCTAGAGCGAGGAGAGAGACTCCTAGTGGTAGTTTTGATCTACACGTGTACATTGACGTCATAGGACAGCCAAGGGGGGTACCTGACGAGTTTTAAAAATTAGAGACCAAGTTAAGGCTGGATTTGAGTCCATTTTTCTGATCATTATGGTAAATAAAATGTTGACTGGATTAATTATATTTATTATATATAGCAACGGTTTATAAATTATACTAGAGACGCCTTATAGGGACTAGCCGACCAATAGGACCTACCTCGACTATGACTTCTCAAAATAGAATGGCCTTAGCTGAAAAGGGGGGTGGCTGTAAGATGATAGGGGAGACTTGTTGTACCTACATCCCAGACAGCATGTGACCCGCGGGTAAAGACGCAGTTGCCATTAAGAAGCTGACTGCACTAACTAAAAAGAGCTAACCTTCGGGACCAGTACTTTCCATGGATGAGCGGGTGGCAAAGGATCCTGGCTCAGATGGGCGTCGCTGTTGTATGTGAACTGATTATGTTTTCCATACTAGTCTGCTGTGTTATCCTCTGTGTCAGTGAAACCTGTGAAACTGCCGCTAAAAAAAAGCCGCTCCCAGAATGAGTTTGCTGGATGCATCCCCAGAAGGAGTGGACAAGTCCTACACCCCCTTGAAGACCCTAAATCCAACCTACAATGCGCTCCAGTTATAAACTCACGCGCAGAGAACTGGGAAAATTACCGGGGAGAGTTAGAGAATAGACATTTTAAGGGGGGATTGTAGTAGACATGATGATTAGTCAGCGTAAAATGTCTATTGATTTGTATAAACTAGATGTATTATGCAGCTGCAGTGATTTAACTCTGTAGAGGCTAATGGCCACATAATTTCATAATGGTAATTGCTGGACAATGGCATGGTGAAAGATGTGTGTTCTATAAAGTTAGCCTCATATAAAGCTTCTCTCCAGCCTCTAAGAGTTAAAGTCACATTCCTATACTGTATTACTTGTATCTACGTTGGGCGTCTTCCCAGCCCTCCCCCACTCTCAACTTCTGAGACAAAGGAACTACTTTTTCCTGACCTCATGTTGATGGGACAAAGACTGGCTCATACACTGGACTTGAGAGAGGTGGGGGGAGGGAGGCGGGGAGAATTCTATATGTTACTGATGTAATCTGTTATACGCCCATAAAGGGTAGGTATTATGTGTTTCAATAAACCTGAGGCTCTGAGCATTGTACGCCCAGATCCAGTTTAGACTTGAGACGTATAGCTTGTGTCTGACTGGTCGGCATGCCATATTACACAATTAGGAAGCTACAGAATACCCTGAAACCTGCTGGAGAAAATACCATCCAGTACATTGTCCCTATCTTCAAAAAAGGGAAGAAGCTGTATCCAGGAAACTACAGGCCTGTGAGCCTGACTTCTATACTAGGAAAGATCTCTGAACAGATTATTAACCAGCATGTATGCAAGTACTTGGATGAGAATGCAGTAATTAACCAGAGCCAGCATGGGTTTGTAACAAACAACTCATGCCAGACGAATCCAATTTCCTTCTATGACAGAATCACTGACTGGGTTGATCAGGAAAATGCAGTGGATATAGTATATCTTGACTTTAGTAAAGCATTTAACAAAGTACCTCATACTACACTTATTGAACAAATGACCAAATCTGGGATTGACAAGGCAACTGTTAGGTGGATTCACAACTGGCTGAGTAATCAGACTCAAAGAGTGGTCATAAATGGTTGCACATCCAAGTGTAAGAATGTATCAAGTGGGGGAGTACAAGGCTCTGCCCTAGGCCCAGTGTTGGTCAACATTTTTATAAATGATCTTGACGAGGGAATTGATGGGAAACTGATCAAATTTGCCGACGACACAAAGCTAGGAGGGATAGCTAACACTGGGAAAGAGAGGGAGAGTATTCAAAAAGATCTAGAAAAGCTTGCACAGTGGTCGGCGACTAACAGAATGATATTTAACAAGGAGAAATGCAAAGTCCTACAGCTGGGCAAGAAAAATGAAGAAAGCACATACAGAATGGGAGGAATTGGGCTAAGCAGCAGCACATGTGAAAAAGACTTGGGTATACTAATAGATCATAGACTGAACATGAGTCAACAATGTGATGCAGCAGCCAAAAAGGCAAACACAATTCTGGGATGTATTAGAAGCATAGAGTCTAGATCACATGAGGTCATTATACCCTCTACTCTTCCTTAAGGCTGATTTAGACACAACTAGAATTGCTCAAAGTTCGCTCAAAAGAATCTTTTGAGCGATTCTGGTTCTTGCTAAATGCACTGAGATCATGCAGTTTCTGTGCACGAGTCATTGATCGCTGAATTCTAGTTTGCTAGAATTGAGCGATCAGCTGTTATCAGTGGAACAGGCTGTTATCAGCCAGATGCACCAAGAAGATTCTCTGTGTCTGTGTCCTGCTGTGAATTTACAGCGGGGCATGGGCTGTAAGCGCAGAGAACGCTATAGCTGTAGTGTTCGGCAAGAGGTAGCGGTGGTGTCCCGCTGCACCTGCATAACTATATAGTAGCTAATTAGATGCTATAAAGTATGCAAAGATGATCGCTCAAAACTGTCGGATATTAGACAGTGAGGGTGATCAATGAGTGGAACAGGTTGCCAAGGGAGGTGGGGAGTTCTCCTACAATGGAAGTCTTCAGAAGCTGGACAGAAATCTGTCTGGGATGATTTAGTGATCCTGCATTGACCCGGGGAGAGGTGGGGGGTTTGAACCCGGTGAGCCTGGGCGTCCCTTCCAACTCTACCAGTCTATGAGTTTAGTGTACACAGCTGCTGTGCAGACTGGGTATTCCCTTTCCTGCTGGCTATAGCCTAGTGGTCGTAAGCAGACGGAGTAATGAGAGTGCGCAGAAGTCTGTGGAGGAGCTGCATGCGCAAAATGCTTGGATATTTTTAATAAGTTGCTTCAAGAGGTTTTCCCGGGTTATAAAAACATGTCTGCCTTCTTCCAAACACAGCGCCACCCTTGTCTGTGGGTTGTGTGTGGTATTGCAGCTCAGCTCCATTGAAGTGAATGGGAATTGAGCGGCAATAATAGACACAACCCAGACAAGGGGGGGCACTATGTTTGGAAGTAGGCAGACATGTTCTTCTAACCCTGGACAATCCCTTTAAGGCCAGTTTCAGATGAGCGTATTGTAACATATCTGTAATACAGACATCACAGCCATATGTCATCCGTATCTGCCTCCGTATTTATCGCTCATTGCTTTTATCTTCTACTTGACCGATACTGACCCGTGTTTGCCCAACAGAAGAATACGGCCATGTGAAGAGCTGCATAAAGTTAGGTTACCTTGGCATTACAAGCCACAAAACATGGACTAACTGTGGCGGTAAGCTGACCCCGCTAGGCTGCTTTTAGACCTGCTGCTCTCCAGCTGTTGTGAAACTACAACTCCCAGCATGCTATGACAAGCTACAGCTGAAAAACCGCAGCTTAGACCATTCACGTACGTCTACAGACCAGCCGCCCTTTCTGTGGCCGCCCCCCGGAGGTGGACAGTCCCGACGCCGTTGACTTACCCTTTAACGCCTCGTTGACGTAGTGCTTGTAGTAATGTTCCCTCCACTTGTCGTTCAGATTCGTCCCACGCTCAGAGATCCCGTTCTCCGTCACGTAGATGGGCGGGTTGTTGAACTCTTCTTTTATCCAGTTGAGCATCCTCCGGAAGCCAAAAGGAGTCACTTTCAGCCAGATGGAGCCGGATCCAAGCCAGCTGCGGTCAGACATGGAGGCTACACCCCTGCGGCACACCAATGCTTCTGTTTATTATTAAAGGTCACCAATCGGCAACACAAAGTGGAATTTTCTAATCTAATGGCACATGCTGAAGCTAGACACATTCACGCCAAAGCGGGACATCACTCAGATTTAGGATTAACTTTAATTATGTCTTCGTTACATTTGTAATATTTCTTTACCGCCGAAGGACCCGCTTGCACAGTGCTACCATAATCACATTCTGGCTGTCTGCAGCAACCACTAGAGGGAAGAGCTTACTGCAGACGACTCCCCTTACTGGTGGCTGCAGGCAGAATGTTATCATTCACCTCAGTGTCCACGCAGAGAATTTGGAATTCTGTATCGGGAAAGCGAAGATCTAACTGCTGTAAAGAAATATTAAGAAATTAGTGCCCAATGCTGAACTGCAAGGTGTTGGGTACTGGTGCATTATGTCTCCACTGGAACTATGGGTCGAGACATGGGTTGGCCTGTGTCAGTGACAGGAATGGCCAGGTAACGCCCCAGCTGTGGATTGGCTGCCGCGGTGCAGTAGTACACATGCAGCCTTCAGCACTGTTTGTGGGGGCCGGACGGTTGGGCAGGTTCAGGGGTTGCTGGAGGAGCTGGGCGGGCAGCAGCAGTAATGAGTGCAGCCTCAGTGCTGGCGCCGCTTCCAGCAGCAGCATGTGTTCGCAGGGGGCGAGAGGATGAAGCAGGAGGGCGAGCTCAGGAGGGCACGTCTGCGGCAGTCAATCAGCCGCTGGGAGCGTTTCCTTATACTTAGGACTGCCAAACCATGTCTCCACCCATTATTCTGGCGACACCAGTACCAAGGTGGTAAATGATGGGCGCTCTGCAATGCTTGGCAGTAGGTAATTATACCACAGAGACAGACTGCCTTTAAGAAGGGGAGAGGTTGCTATGCCAACAATCTCATGCTGTTCAACTGGCACTTGGCACCCCACAGCCATGAAATGGGGGGCATATTCAGCCTTCTCCAACAGCATGAAGAGGGGCAGCGATGCTCAGCTGGGTCGTCCACGGGGAACTAAACATCCCTCATTCTCTGAAAAATAGGGACTCAACCCAGCTTTCCATTATAGCCGTCCGACTGACAAGGTAATGTAATAAAGAATTAGCACATCGGAAAACGCCCTAAAAGTGGACAAAAATTGGAAAAGGATTAGGAAACGGTCTTTAGGTCCCTGGGTTAAAGGGGTTGAGTGTTATTAAAGGGGTCCCGTTTGAAACTTCTTCTATGAAGCATTGTTTACTCTGGCGCTCTCAGGTCCCCCATGAAGGGTATCATTCCTGAACTACAAGCGCGGCGGTACGGACCCGATCTACTGACGGAATCTTCCAGAGACATTTAGTGGAATTTCACATGTTGTGTTTTGATGTATGTCTGGGAAAAGTTTAATAAAAACATACAAAAAATCATAAAAATTGTGACAAAGTTAGAAGAAATACCGATCTGTATGTATATATTACATGTATATACCCCCCCGCCCCCCCCCCCCCCCCCCCTCTACAAATCAAGTTTATTTGCCAAACTTACAGACTTTCAGCTGTTGGCAAAAGGAGGCAAACAAGAAGAATATAAATAAGAACTAAGAAGCATTTCTTCACATTCACCATAAAATGCCACTTTTACTGGCTGCTGCCGTCTCAGAATTATCAGCCCCGGATAAGGTCCTTCATAAGAGCACACGTTTATGCATCAGGTGTTCTCGAGTGCACCTGAGGTAACTAATGAAGCCCTCGATTATTCTCAGTGCTACTGCAATTCACACGGGGCCATGGTAACTTCACGCATGTACGGTAGTAATGGCAAGGATGTCGCGTCTGGCGGCAGCGCGGAAATACGGTGTGAGGCGCCGCACACTGTGGACATCTCGGCGATGGAGTCACGACTCTTTTATCCTAATGTATATGTTGTGGTTTTGAATAATTTGGGACATGTGTGTGTTTTACATATAAACGTGATGCGATTATGATGGAGGCTTGAAGAAGATCACATGGTGAGCGAAACGTTACTTTTAATGGTGGAATAACGGCTCCTTTGTCCCACTATATTTTGGCACGGTGGAAGCTGCTACACAGTGACCCCTATTCTATAGCCTAGGAATCCGTGACCTTTCCGCAATGTCAATTCCAGAAGGGCCGTGGGTCAGACGGCTTTCATTGACTTCAATGGAAGCTGACCACACGGAAACCACTCGGAAGTAAAGCATGCTGCGATTTTTCCTCCGCGAGCAGAAAATCACGATTCATTTCCACTTGTGTGCAAGAAAAAGTGCTTTTCCATAGCGTGCTATGGGCGGTATTTGATGCGGAACCCGGAGGCGGACACCCCCTCTGGATTCCGCAATGTAAATCCGGTCGTGTGCAGCCGGCCTAAGACTCAAACATCATCATAGTTTTGTGTCCAGGAGATGAACTCCGTGTAAATAGTAAAACGATACGTTTTTGGCCTTCATCAAACAGGTCTAAAATCTTGCGTGATATCAGCTCTCTTTCCTAGGAGCTCCAAATCCCTTCACACGGCATTAGAAATAAATGATAGCATTCTGTCAGCCCGCGGCCACCACTAGGGGGAGCTAACTAATACACACAGCTCCCATTGTACACATTGTCCACAAGCGCCCCCTAGTGGTAGCAGTGTAGGAAATGAAAGCTCAGCTCCGCTTCGATTCCAGCATGCTGATGTGTTACCAGCACAGCCGGGTTTCGGGAGTGACACAAAGTCTCGCCAACAGCTGTTTCCATGAGGCATGGACATCCACAGTGACTCAGTGTCTTCCATAGGGCTTTCACCACGATCAGCCCAGTTTTGAACCCTCATCTATTATAAAGATCATCTCAGAGATGTACACGACTTATAACCGCCTACCTGTCTGCATCGTAGGACTGTGTAGACGCACTGAAGTGGAGGGGGGAGGCCAAGACTGTCGTGTAATGATTAAAGCCAAAATAGTCGTACGTGCCTTTAATCCTTCTCTTCTCCTCTTCAGTGAATTCCGGAAGTCTGTAAAGTGTTAAAGTCATAGTGAGGCGGTTATACAAACAGCTCGCTTAATAGGGCTACAATTACACCGCACTACCCAAGTGCTGATCATGGGGCCGCGTACGCCATGCATACTATTCTCAGAGCATCTTATATGGATGACACAGATGGAAACATTTGTTTCATTCATTTGTAAGCAACTTTTCCAATCGTCTCGATTAAAGATCTGATGTCTTGTGTCTCCAGCAGGTCTGCAGGCCTATGCGTCTCCATGGTTACAGACTACATCTCCACCTTGTGTAGTCAGATCCTGCATTTGTTACTGACCACCTCATCTACTGCTGTGGAGTAACTGAACCCCATGCTTAGTGGCGGATTTCTTTGCTTCTTGTCCCAGCATGATCTTGGGGGGCTCCGGTGTCGGAGCGGCTTCAGCTCCTCGCTGTATCCAATTGTCTAACTTAGGGCCCTTTCACAGAATATTTCTGCCGGGACGCAGCAGAATTTGGAACCGTGGAATTCTGAATCAAAACCAGCAGAGCCGACTGGATTTGGAAACAGAATTGCAGGCAGATTTAATCCCTTTTCATTCCATATCAAAATCTAAACAGAGCCGAATCTATTGTGGCCTGTGGTGCGAAATGCGGAAGATTCCACCCCTGGGAAGGTTCCTTAAGCTTCTTGACCCAAATGCAAAATCTGCAGCAATCGGCCGTGTGCTATCCTAATCCTGCTGCCTTCCTACATGGTAGAAGGGTCTTTGGGCCCCTCAGGCCCCGGGTACAGCTGCTGCTTTGGCACCTGTCTAGCTCCGTCCCTGAACCATTCCGGCCTGCAATGGTGCGTGAAAGGCTGCACCTACGCATATCAGAAAATAAAAGATTCTAACCCCGTCCCGCTCCCGCATTTCTTACCGAGATTTTGTCAGTCCTTGTCCAAGACTCCTCTCCAGGACCCTCGACTTCATGATCTCGTTGTAATCTCCATTGTTGAAAATTGGATTTGCAAACCATCCTCCGAAAAACTAGTCAGAAAAAAAGTCTTAGTAATTAGAAAAACATCCTGTCGTTCTGTGTATACAGCTTTCCTGCAACCAGAATTTGTAACCAGTGATGATGCCCTGCAGTGGGGAGTCCCAGTGAGCAACACTAATGTCCTGTGGTGGGGGATCCTGGGGGTCAGCGCTAATGCCCTGCAGTGGAGGATGCCGGTGGTCAGCGCTGAAGACCAGGATCCCCCAACACAGGACATCAGTGCTGATCACCAGGACCCCCTGCTGTAGGGCATTAGCGCTGACCACCACGATCCCCCACCACAGGACATCAGCGCTGACCACCAGGACCCCCCACCACAGGACATCTGTGCTGATCACCAGGACCCCCTGCTGTAGGGCATTAGCGCTGACCACCACGATCCCCCACCACAGGACATCAGCGCTGACCACCACGATCCCCCACCACAGGACATCAGCGCTGACCACCAGGATCCCCCACCACAGGACATCAGTGCTGATCACCAGGATCCCCCACCACAGGACATCAGTGCTGATCACCAGGATCCCCTGCTGTAGGGCATTAGCGCTGATCACCAGGATCCCCCACCACAGGACATCAGTGCTGATCACCAGGATCCCCCACCACAGGACATCAGTGCTGATCACCAGGACCCCCTGCTGTAGGGCATTAGCGCTGATCACCAGGATCCCCCACCACAGGACATCAGCGCTGATCACCAGGACCCCCTGCTGTAGGACATTAGCGCTGACCACCAGGATCCCCCACCACAGGACATCTGTGCAGACCACCGGGCCGCCGCCACCTTCACTGTTCTTCAAGAAACATTTTGGAGGCCAAATTAGAGAACCCAATTTTTACTCCGATTAATTTTAAGGGAAGTTGGGATCGGGAGTCCAGATTCACAATAATTTTTTAAAATGGTCAATTCAATAATCGCTCAACACTAACCGTACAGATGCATTGGGTGTCGTGTGTTAATTCAGGCTGCAGGGAACATTCATGAGGCGATGAGTCTCCTTTACAGCCAGATCACATTCTGCACTGACCAAGTAAGACATGCACTGCATTCAGAAAGTCCTCACCCCCCTCACCTTCTTACATGTTATGTTGTGTCCCCCTCATTCTGCACTCAGCACCCCATAATGACAAAGTGACAACAGAACCCGAGAAATCTTTGTGCATGTTTCTTAAAATGTAAACCTCCCACTCTGCAGTGACATAAGTATTCACACCCCTGTACTCAGTATTAGTCGGAGTCCCTTTGGCAGCGATTCTGCAGGCCCTCAGGGAGGAGACTGCAGGGAAGAGAGATAACCTTGGGGCTCTACCGTCTCCTCACTAAGGGTAGCTTGGGACCCAACCTCATTACCACTGGGGGAGATCACAGGAACAGTAACCATGGTTACCTGAAGTTCAATTGTCACTCGTGACGCCAACATTCCGTACTCTGCGGTGGATCTCTCCAATATAAACTCCAGGAAAATAAAGTAGTCCACGCACAAAGTACACTTTTCTGAACCGGGAACGTTCAGTTCTGCTCGTTCACTGAACAAGTATCAATGTTAATAGTCCAAACACTCCTTGCAATAGTGACTCGGGGAGAATTCACGGGGTATTTGGATCTCAACAGTCCCAGTTATCCGTAGGCATTAATTCTTCCAGTAACTCTCCTTCACTCTCTCCTGCCAGTCACACACACCTCCGCTGGTTAGTGGTTCCTTTCCCTCTCCGGGCTCATGAGGTTTCCACGTGTTTCTTGCAGTCTGGGTACATTCACTTCTTTAGAGATGGTGGCAAAGGCTAGGCCCAGGTGGGAACAAGGGACCACCTCTCTAAATCCTCCATGCTCCTTCTCTCCACTCTCTCTCTCTAGTCTCCTTGGAGCTTTCTCCCATTGCTCTCTCTCTGTGATTCTCCTTCTGGACTTTTCACTCAATCACATAAATCCAACATGCATCACATGGTCAACAACCAATCCAGGAACAGACAAAACAATACAATTTTCAGACAGCACGGAACATACCAGACATCCAATACACATAAACCTGATGCATTCCACAAACAAGACAGTACACGATACAAACATCGAACATTCTGGAGGGGACCCCATTAACTCTGGGCCACTACAATTCCAGCTTCCAGTCTTCTTGGGGATGATGCCACAAGATTTGTACACCTGGATTTTAGGATTTCTTGCCCTTAGGTTGGATGGGGGCCATCTGCGGACAGCCATTGTCAGGTCTCTCCAAAGATGTCCCATTGGGTTCAGGGCTCTGGCTGGGCCACTCAGGGAGATTCACAGAATTGTCCCCACTCCTATGTTGTCTTGGCAGGGGCCTTGGAGTCAGTGTCTTGTTGGAAGGTGACCCTTCTACCCGGTCTGAGGTCCCTTGTGCTCTGGATCAAGTTGTTATTATCTCTGTACTTTTCTCCATTCAGCTTTCTATTCCCCCTGACCGGTCTCCCCTCCCCCAGCATGATGCTCCACCACCAGGCTTCACTGTAGGGATGGTATTGAGCTAGTGATGAGCGGTGCCTGGTTTCCATCCACCCTGACTGGTCTCCCCTCCCCCAGCATGATGCTCCACCATCAGGCTTCACTGTAGGGATGGTATTGGGTAGGTGATGAGCGGTGCCTGGTTTCCATCCACCCTGAACGGTCTCCCCTCCCCCAGCTTGGTGCTCCACTGCCAGGCTTCACTGTAGGGATGGTATTGGGCCGGTGATGAGTGGTGCCTGGTTTCCATCCACCCTGACCAGTCTACCCTCCCCCAGAATGATGCTCCAATGCCAGGCTTCACTGTAGGGATGGTATTGGGCAGGTGATGAGCGGCGCCTGGTTTCCATCCACCCTGACCAGTCTCTCCTTCCCCAGCATGATGGTCCACCACCAGGCTTCACTGTAGGGATGGAATTGGGCCAGTGATGAGTGGCGTCTGGTTTCCATCCACCCTGACCGGTCTCCCCTCCCCCACATGATGCTCCACCACCAGGTTTCACTGTAGGGATGGAATTGGGCCAGTGATGAGTGTCACCTGGTTTCCATCAACCCTGACTGTTCTCCCCGCCCCCAACATGATGCTCCACCCACCAAGCTTCACTGTAGGAATGCTATTGGGCCAGTGATGAGTGGCACTTAGTTTCCATCCACCCATATCGGTCTTCCCTACTCCAGAATGATGCTCCACCGCCAGAGTTCACTGTAGGGATGGTATTGGTGCCTGGTTTCTTCTAGACAGAACGCTTAGGGGCCAAGAAGTTCCATCTTGTTGTCATCAGAGCAGAGAATTTTGTTTCTCGCAGTCTAAGGGTCTTTAGGATCTTTTTTGTAACTCCAGGGGGCTTCCATGTGTCTTACAGAGGAGGCTTATTCCTGGCTCCTCCATCATAAAGCCCAGATTGGTGGAGGCTGCAGTGATAGTTGACCTTCTGGAGGTTTCTCCTATCTGCACACAGGATCTATGGAGCTCAGCCAGAGTGACCGTTGGGCTCTTGGTCACCTCTCTTACCAAGGCCCTTCTACCCTTAGTTTGGGGGTCGGCGGCTCTGGGAAGAGTCCTGGTTGTTCTTCCATGTGAGTTTTATGGGGGCCGCTGGGCTCTTGGTCTCCTCTTACCGAGGTTCTTCTCCCCCTTAGTTTGGGGCATCGGCGGCCCTAGGAAAAGTTCTTGTTCCATGTAAGTATTATGGGGGCTGCTAGGTTCTTGGTCTCCTCTCTTACAACACCCATCTTCCCCTTAGTTTGGGGGTCGGCGGCTCTAGGAAGAGTCCTGGTTGTTCTTCCATGTAAGTATTATGGGGGCTGATGGGCTCTAGGGAACTTATAGGGCAGCAGAAATGTTTTTGTAATTTCTCCAGATTTGCGCCTCCACACAATCCTGTTTTTGAGCTCTACAGACACTTTTATCCTCCTCATGGTTTGGTTTTGGCTCTGATATGCATTGTGAGCGGTAAGACCTTATATAGATGGGGGGTGGGGGTCTTATGTCCAATCAGCTGAATTTCCCTCATGTGAATCCAATCAAGGTGTAGAAACATCTCAGAGAGGATCCAGAGAGATCCCAGAGCTACAAGTGTCATCAGGGGGTGTGAATACTTAGGTCACCGCAAGATGGAAGGTTTTCATTTTTAAGAAATAGATTTCCTCCCTTCTGTTGTCACTTTGTCATTATGGGGTCTGAGTGCAGAATGAGGGGGACACAACATAACATGTAAGAAGGTGAGGGGGGTGAGGACTTTCTGAATGCAGTGCATGTCTTACTTGGTCAGTGCAGAATGTGATCCGGCTGTAAAGGAGACTCATCGCCTCATGAATGTTCCCTGCAGCCTGAATTAACACACGACACCCAATGCATCTGGACGGTTAGTGTTGAGCGATTATTGAATTGACCATTTTAAAAAATTATTCTTTCCAAATTAGACTTTCCAAATGTACCCTAATACACAATAACAATCCTGTAAACAGAAGCTATCCTGCTCACTGATGGTTTCCATTTTTTCTAGAATGCGGAGTAGCATTCTTATGACCTGTATAAGATCAGTATAGGTGTGGCGATTCTGCTTTCATCATCTGCAGTCCTACCATCACATATCTCCGGGCTGCGTCTATGTCTTCTTGCTTGTACGGGTTCCTTGGTTCAGCCCAGTCAGAGTTAATAGTGATGGAGATGAGGCCTCCTTGCACTGGTCTGTATGTGGTGTTGTAGAGGTGCCAGGCCTCGGCGTGGGCCTTGATGATATTGTGTCCAGCATCGTAGGGTCCGCGCCCGGGTCTGCTGGTGATTCCTACAATTATACAGAAACTTTACTGCATGTACAGAACAATCGTGGATCAGAAGCTCTAATCACCCCAGAACGGAGTGTAGATGCAGCGGTCATAGCTGTCGGCGGGCTCACTAGTAAGTATTCACTGTCCCTGCAGCGCCCCCACAGGGAGAATGAAGTATTACAGTTCTCATTGAAATGAGTGACTTGTGGGGTCCTCCAGAGATGTTTGGGACCCCAGGAACGAGAGCGGCTCTGGCCGTGATATGTTGGGCAGGGTGGACCACTGGTGTAACTATAATGGGTGCGGTTGCACTCGAGCCTTCAGCTACGCCCCTGGTGTGCACCAACAAGTAGTGGTAGGAGAAAACCCCGACAGGTCCTTTATAAGGGTTCCCGTAACGTGGCGGTGTATCTGCGGTAACCACATCAGGACTGCATCCTTTCAAGTGCCCAATCTGCGAGCAACCTGGCAATTAGCGGTAACCTGCATGTGGTTACTGCTGATTGGCCGCAGTGCTGTGGGCGCCCTAAGACCACCGTTTCTGTATATCGTGGGGGACGTGCGCATTCCTACGACTCATCCTGGTCTTACCTGGAGCTGCTGTGCCATAACCGTACCCTACATTAGCCACGATGTATGGCTCGTTTATCGTGATCCAGAACTTCACCCGATCCCCCAGTCTTTGGAAAAGAAGTTCGGCGTAATCTTTAAACCTTCCCACAATTGTCTCATTCTCCCATCCGCCGACGTCTTGTAAGGTTTGAGGAAGGTCCCAGTGATATATCGTCACCTACAGAAAACAGCGGGCGGATTTATGGCGTCTCAGCCTTAAACGGAAGATCACTGGACGGAAATCGCCACATTTATTAGGAGCCGCACAACTAAATACGTGTGAAACATCTCGGCTGTCCTCAAGTAGAAGCAAAGTTACAGAAACAAAATATATCTATGGACCCTGAAGGCCAAAGTTGTCCCAGTCCTGAAGGAGATTCTGCGTCTCATTCCTCTCTACATGCAGCAATTATAGGGGGTGACAAAAATATGGAAACACCGTATAAAATACATGGGATACTAACCATTAGCACTGAGCTGCCCTCCTGACTGCTGCTTGGCTCAGAGCTTTCCTGCCAAGTTTGTGTTTACTTCACCTCTTTCCCTGCTCTGGGGGTTTGGGAAGGCAGCTGGTAACAGCAGCTGCGTGGCTCCAACCCCTGACCAATGGAACCTCGTTGCTCCGGTAGATGTTCACTTCTACCCGGCAGCATGCGTGTCACATTACCCCCACTTCTAGACACGTAGAGTATTTTAAGGCATGCATCCCATATGGTGTTTCCATATTTTTGTCCACCCTGACATTATGATGGTCTAACTGGTTATTTTCACTCCAGCACAGAGGTCGGAGGACGTCCCTGTTGTTTTTAGTAGCACAACTAATACTTGAGGTGCCCTTTTAGGCTACATATTCATTCATTTCTGACCTGTTTAACCCCTTCAGGACCAGAGATTTTTTTTTCTTTCCTTCCCATTTTTTCAACCCGCTTTCCAAGAGCCAGAACTTTTTTTTTATTTTCCCACTGACGTAGCCGTAGGAGGGCTTGTTTTTGGTGGGACAAGCTGTATTTTTTAACGGTACCATTTACTATACTGCATGGTGTTTAAAAAACATACAAATTTTTAGGCAGAAATGAGAAAAAAAGCAATTGCGCCAATATAGTTGGGTTTGGTTTTTACTTTGCTTAGCGGGTCAGTGCGATAGAGTGACCCCGCGGTTATAGAGATGCCGGTTGTTTTTTTACTTTTAAAAAGTAATTGAAATGTATTCCTAAACAAAACTTGCTTCCCGTCGCCGCGGTAACGGCGGCCAGTAACTGCGCTCGGTTTTAGCCACATGAACTCTAGTTTTTATATTAGTACCATTTTTGGGTTCATGCATCATTTTGATCACTTTTCATGCAAACTTTTTGGGAGCCGGGATAACAAAAAAGAAAAACAGAATTTCTGTCATTCCTCTTTCTTTTCTGGCCTTCACCGTATGTTTTACTAGATCGGATTTTTACGTACGTAGCGACACCAAATATGTGGTGTTTTTGTGGTGGTTTTGATTTTCTGATGATAAAAGCGTTTGTTTTTTTAAACTATTAATATTTTTTTTAAATATTTGATATTGTTTAAAAAAGACTATTATAGTTTTAACAGTTTTATTTAGACCCCACAGGGGATTTGAACTTGTGATCAGTTGACCACTTATATATACTGAGATACTTCAGTATTGCATTATAACACTTTTTTTAATGTCACCTATGAAACTCTGCCATAGGAGGGCTTAATAGGCATCTATGTAGGGCAACCCTGGAAGCCCCTTTGGTCTGTGGGCTGCTATGCTAGCCCATCAGCAGCCTCCGATCATGCAGCATAGAGTGCCAACGCGGTTCGGGAAAGGGTCCCCCCAGCTCTTGTTGACTACTTAGACACATGTTACGATGGCCGCCCCCACAGTTTGTACATTTTTTTATTTTATAGTCTGTACATATCAGAAAATAAAAGCTGAAGAATGGGAATGTTTCTCTATCCCGTTTTTAATAGTTTTTTATGGGAATGAATCCCTGCTGGATGTTCTTATTACACAAAACCAGTTAATTAAACACTTCCCCTTTATCTGTGGCCGCGTTCACACCATGTATATACCGGAAGGCTTGTGGCGCATGAGCTGCAGTCGCCACCTAGAGGCCGGGAGGGTTGGTGCCTATGGATTCTGGCTATGGGTTGCGCTCTACACCAAGAGATGCAGTAAAAGCGTACGTGTTACATGCATACATTTTCGGGTGACGGATACCGCTGCCGCACTCTCAGAAGTGAGACCCGTGCCAACGTGCCCCCTTAATGCCCCCACTATTACCTGAGGCTCGATGTTGGCAGCCAAGAGAGCGTCGATCAGTTTGCTGTAGTGGTTGAGGCCGGCTTCGTTTACGTTGGTCAGCGTTCCGTCTGGGAGGATTCGCGGCCAGGAGATGGAGAAGCGGTAATGTTTGACTGCGAGTCCTCGGATAAGCGCCAGGTCCTCGCCCGCTCGGTGGTAGCCGTTGCAGGCCACGTCACCATTTTCATCATTGGCGATTCTGCCCACGGAATGCGCGTACTTGTCCCAGATGCTCAGGCCTTTCCCATCGGCTCGCCACGCGCCTTCGATCTGCAGAGAGAAGTATGGCCACTGATAACTCATGGCTACAAGCTCAGGCCTCGGGGCGGCTGCCGCGCTGGGTGGAGGATCCGCTGCCAACAGATGCTGGCCGCAAGCGGAGAGAGAAGACGAGGCTTGGGGGAACTGGCGTCTACAAGTCCCATTAGGACACCCAGGACCGGAGGGCGCTACGCTCTTTCAGAGTGCAGGGGGCGCCATCATAGCACCCCCCACATTCCACCTCCAGTTGGCTCCCTCTCTTCATGCATAGCAGCTCTGGACTCCCCGTGGCTCCATACAGCTCCTGCGCTCTGTGACAGGTGGGTGGAGCCGAGCTGTCTGGGGCCGCAGGGGCGGAAGACCTGTGGTGTGCCGGGAGGAGAGGAGCCCATGGAAGGGGCGGGATGGGGAGAGACATCTATATTTATAAAGCTGAAAGCCCTCACTCATTCACTGACAGACTGACTTGCCAAAAGTTCTCCAACTTCCCGATGTCGTAGAAACATGAATTTTGGCACAAGCATAGATTATCTCCAAAATAGAAAAAGTTAATGGGTCCCAACTCGATTATTCAATTCTAGCGCAAAAGAATTAGCGTCCAAATTTTACGTACATAATCTAAATCTCTCACTTCCCGATGTCATAAAAACTCAAAATTTGGCAGGAGCATTGATTATGTCATAAATAGGAAAAGCTAATGGGTCCCAACTCCATTATTCAATTCTATGCGCAAAAGAATTAGCGTCCAAATTTTACGTATGGAATCTAATTCTCTCACTTTCCGGTGTCATAGAAACGTGAAATTTGGCACGAGCATTGATTATGTCATAAATAGGAAAAGCTAATGTGTCCCAACTCCATTATTCAATTCTATGCGCAAAATAATTAGCGTCCAAATTTTACGTATGGAATCTGATTCTCTCACTTCCTGATGTCATAGAAACGTGAAATTTGGCACAAGCATTGATTATGTCATACATAGGAAAAGTTAATGGGTCCCAACTCCATTATTCAATTCTAAGTGCAAAAGAATTAGCATCTAAATTTTACTTACGGAATGTAATTCTCTCACTTCCTGATGTCATTTTATATGAAGGAAACGCCGCATGGTTACCTCCCCGTGGTGTTTCCTGGGTAACGCAGAGAACTATGCAAAATGGTGAACATGTGTTTTTCCGGTATCTCTAAAGTAACCACGACTTCATAAGATTTTCCGTGTGAACACCAGATAAACACCAGTACCAAATGAACTCGGGCAAAGCCGGGTATATCAGCTAGTATACCATATATACTCGAGTATTAGCCGACCCGAGTATAAGCCGAGCTATACTCCAGTATATACTAGGTAAAAAAACCCTCCATACTCCCCTCCCAGCCGGCGTCTGTCTGTGCGGCAACCTGCGTGAATACTCCCCGCTGTCATCCCCGCCGTCCTCTCTGCTCGGCCATCTCTGTCAGCGCTGTCGGCGGGGGATTTGAAAGTCGAGCGCAGAGATGACAGCGGGGAAAATTCTAAAGCAACTTGCGATTGGCTGTGAATGATCGAGCTCTGGCTGTGATTGGCTAGCGCTCGATCCAATCACAGCGTTGACAGCGGGGGATGACAGAGCCGAGCAGAGAGGACGGCGGGGAATGACAGCGGGGAGATTTCCAGCAGCTTGCAGCATTGCCGCCGGGGACACAGGAATTCAAGCAGCTTGCCGCACCACCGCCGGGGACACAGACGCCGGCTGGGAGGTGAGTATGGAGGGGCTTTTTAACCCTTCCCTGACTTGAGTATAAGTCGTGGGGGGCTATTTCAGCACAAAAAAATGTGCTGAAAAACTAGGCTTATACTGGAGTATATACGGTAATTACACAGTATATACACCGGCGGGCAGAGAGATGTATGAAGATATATACTAAGTGGACCTTCACTCTCCCTAATACCCTTCGGTTCGGCATCTACAGGCCTCCCACTAGCCAAGCCAGAGCCCTACTGCATGCCCAAACAGCCGCCTCCGGCCGTGGCTCAGAACTCCTAGTCATTGATATAAGGCTTGTCTTGTAGGAATGCTGCCAGCCAGTAGGTGGCGCTGCAGGGGGATTGTTCCATCTCTTCATTTGCATATTTCCCAGAGGAGCCTGCATGACCTTCTAATCCCCCTCACACCTCCTAGGTATCTCCTTAAGGAGAAACGATCCCGTGCCGACAAATGAAGAAGAAATGGAGCCAATGTTCTGTAGCAGAATCAGCAGCCGGATCGGCGCGGCGCGTTATAATACAGAGTGACTCCAATCCACAGAAAACTGCAGCCCTTCATGACAAAGAGCGAAATCTGCTGTAGATCTGTAACAAAAACTGTATCCGCATCATAATATGGGGGAGATACATAACGTGGGGAGGGGGTATATATATACCGTGGGGAGAGGGGGGTATATATACCGTGGGGGAGGGGGTGTATATATACCGTGGGGGAGGGGGTGTATATATACCGTGGGGGAGGGGGTGTATATATACCGTGGGGGAGGGGGTGTATATATACCGTGGGGGAGGGGGGGTATATATACCGTGGGGAGAGGGGGTGTATATATACCGTGGGGGAGAGGGGGGTATATATACCGTGGGGGAGAGGGGGGTATATATACCGTGGGGGAGAGGGGGGTATATATACCGTGGGGGAGAGGGGGGTATATATACCGTGGGGGAGGGGGTGTATATATACCGTGGGGGAGGGGGTGTATATATACCGTGGGGGAGGGGGGGTATATATACCGTGGGGGAGAGGGGGGTATATATACCGTGGGGGAGAGGGGGGTATATATCCCGTGGGGGAGAGGGGGGTATATATCCCGTGGGGGAGAGGGTGTATATATACCGTGGGTGAGGGGGGGTATATATACCGTGGGTGAGGGGGGGTATATATACCGTGGGTGAGGGGGGGTATATATACCGTGGGTGAGGGGGGGTATATATATATACTGTGGGGGAGAGGGGGGTATATATACCGTGTGGGAGAGGGGGGTATATATACCGTGGGGGAGAGGGTATATATATATATACCGTGGGGGAGAGGGTGGTATATATACCGTGGGGGAGAGGGGGTATATATACCGTGGGGGAGAGGGGGTATATATACCGTGGGGGAGAGGGGGTATATATACCGTGGGGGAGAGGGTATATTTATACCGTGGGGGAGAGGGGGGTATATATACCGTGGGGGAGAGGGGGGTATATACACCGTGGGGGAGAGGGTATATATATACCGTGGGTGAGGGGGGGGGGGTATATATACCGTGGGGGAGAGGGGGGTATATATACCGTGGGGGAGAGGGGGGTATATATACCGTGGGGGAGAGGGTATATATATACCGTGGGGGAGAGGGTATATATGTACCGTGGGGGAGAGGGGGGTATATATACCGTGGAGGAGAGGGTATATATATACCGTGGAGGAGAGGGTATATATATACCGTGGGGGAGAGGGGGGTATATATACCGTGGAGGAGAGGGTATATATATATATATCGTGGGGGAGGGGGTATATATATACCGCGGGGGAGGGCGTATATATATACCGTGGGGGAGAGGGGGTATATATACCGTGGGGGAGAGGGGGTATATATACCATGGGGGAGAGGGGGGCATATATACCGTGGAGGAGAGGGTATATATATACCGTGGGGGAGAGGGTATATATATATACCGTGGGGGAGAGGGTATATATATATACCGTGGGGGAGAGGGGGGTATATATACTGTGGGGGAGAGGGTATATATATACCGTGGGGGAGAGGGGGGTATATATACCGTGGGGGAGAGGGTATATATATACCGTGAGGAAGGAGGGGGGGATATATACTGTGGGGGAGGGGGTATATATATACCGTGGGGGAGAGGGTATATACATACCGTGGGGGAGGGGGTATATATACCGTGGGGGAGAGGGGGGTATATATACTGTGGGGGAGAGGGGGGTATATATACTGTGGGGGAGAGGGGGCATATATACCGTGGAGGAGAGGGTATATATATACCGTGGGGGAGAGGGTATATATATATATATACCGTGGGGGAGAGGGTATATATATACCGTGGGGGAGAGGGTATATATATACCGTGGGGGAGAGGGGGGTATATATACCGTGGGGGAGAGGATATATATATATATATCGTGGGGGAGGGGGTATATATATACCGCGGGGGAGGGCGTATATATATACCGCGGGGGAGGGCGTATATATATACCGCGGGGGAGGGCGTATATATATACCGCGGGGGAGAGGGGGTATATATACCGTGGGGGAGAGGGGGGTATATATACCGCGGGGGGAGAGGCTATATATATACCGTGGGGAAGAGGGGGGTATATATACCATGGGGGAGGGGGTATATATATACCGTGGGGGAGAGGGGGGTATATATACCATGGGGGAGGGGGTATATATATACCATGGGGAAGGGGGTATATATATACCGTGGGGAAGGGGGTATATATATACCGTGGGGAAGGGGGTATATATATACCGTGGGGAAGGGGGTATATATATACCGTGGGGAAGGGGGTATATATATATACCGTGGGGAAGGGGGTATATATATACCGTGGGGAAGGGGGTATATATATACCGTGGGGAAGGGGGAGAGGGATATATACTGTGGGGGAGGGTAGGGATATATACTGTGGGGGAGGGGGCATATATATGCCATAGGGGAGAGGAGGGGGAGAGGGATATATACTGTGGGGGAGGGGGAGAGGGATATATACTGTGGGGGAGGGGGATATATACTGTTGGGGAGGGGGAGAGGGATATATACCGTAAGGGATGGGGGGTGGGATATGTATTGTGGGGGAGGGGATGAGGGATATTTACTGTGGGGGAGGGGAGGGATATATACTGTGGGGGAGGGGAGAGGGATATATATTGTGGGAGAGGGGGGTGGTATATATACCGTAAGGGAGGGGTGGTGGGATATATACCATGGGGGAGATATAAACTGTGGAGGAGCGGGGGGAATATATACTGTGGGGGAAAGATGTATATACCTTCACCGCTGCTGCTGCATGCTGGGGGTTGTGGTGCTCCTGGTCGGGGGCCCAGTACGTTGGGAAGTATATGGCTCCGCCTGCTTTTTGCCGGAGGGTGGTGTAAAATGGCAGATTGTCATGAACCGCGGTGTGCACCATAATGTGCGACTTCTATAAGCGTAGGGGTTATAGCCGTTTAGGGACCGCCGATCCGCCTTCTGACGGCCTCCCTGTGGAATAGCCCCGGGGTCTGTGCCGGACGTAGCCGGCAGCCTGGAGCGGTCATGAGCGCCCGCACTAGGCGACCCCCGCTCATGCCATCCCATTACTAGGCGATCCCTGCTCATGCCATCTCATTACTAGGCGACCCCGGCTCATGCCATCCCATTACTAGGCGACCCCCGCTCATGCCACCCCATTACTAGGCGACCCCCGCTCATGCCATCCCATTACTAGGCGACCCTAGCTCATGCCATCCCATTACTAGGCGACCCCCGCTCATGCCATCCCATTACTAGGCGACCCCTGCTCATGCCATCCCATTACTAGGCGACCCCTGCTCATGCTACCCATTACTAGGCGACCCCCGCTCATGCCACCCCATTACTAGGCGACCCCCGCTCATGCCACCCCATTACTAGGCGACCCCCGCTCATGCCATCCCATTACTAGGCGACCCCCGCTCATGCCATCCCATTACTAGGCGACCCCCGCTCATGCCATCCCATTACTAGGCGACCCCCGCTCATGCCATCCCATTACTAGGCGACCCCGGCTCATGCCATCCCATTACTAGGCGACCTCGGCTCATGCCATCCCATTACTAGGCGACCCCCGCTCATGCCATCCCATTACTAGGCGACCCCCGCTCATGCCATCCCATTACTAGGCGACCCCGGCTCATGCCATCCCATTACTAGGCGACCCCGGCTCATGCCATCCCATTACTAGGCGACCCCGGCTCATGCCATCCCATTACTAGGCGACCCCTGCTCATGCCATCCCATTACTAGGCGACCCCCGCTCATGCCATCCCATTACTAGGCGACCCCCGCTCATGCCATTCCATTACTAGGCGACCCCCGCTCATGCCACCCCATTACTAGGCGAGCCCCGCTCATGCCATCCCATTACTAGGCGACCCCGGCTCATGCCATCCCATTACTAGGCGACCCCCGCTCATGCCATCCCATTACTAGGCGACCCCCGCTCATGCCATCCCATTACTAGGCGACCCCCGCTCATGCCATCCCATAAATGTAAATAAAAATTGAAATAAAGTTAAAGTTTCTTCTCCCCTCCGCGGATGAAATGACGTACCTAAGACCCCCGGACTTATCCTCAGGCCTTACCCCGGCTTCTCCAACGCGCCCGTCACCAAAATGGTGGATGCATGCGCAAAAGCTGCGGATTGTCAGGGTAATTTGAAATCTCCTGGCTACCAAAGTAGCTGAGAGTCTGCAGGCGTCACGGGGGTCCGCGGTCCCTGATCACATGATCGCCGCTGTCCAATGGATAAAAAACGTTATGTTTCTCCTCCCGTCACGGATCCGATCTGTGAGGTGGAGTTACTTACCTAAGGCGGCAGCGATGTCCCCCGACGGGATCCTGAACCGTTATCCCTAGCTCCGGCGCATGCACCCATCAGCAAAATGGGGGACGCAAGCACAGATGCTAGGAAGGGTAACCGAGAGCCCGGAGCAGTGACTGAGGGCCCCGGTGAGCGCCCCCCCCTCCCCCGGTCATGTGATCGCTGTTGTCCTGGAGCAGTGACTGAGGGCCCCGGTGAGCGCTCCCCCCGGTCATGTGATCGCTGTTGTCCTGGAGCAGTGAGTGAGGGCCCCGGTGAGCGCTCCCCCTGGTCATGTGATCGCTGTTGTCCTGGAGCAGTGACTGAGGGCCCCGGTGAGCGCTCCCCCCGGTCATGTGATCGCTGTTGTCCTGGAGCAGTGACTGAGGGCCCTGGTGAGCGCTCCCCCCGGTCATGTGATCGCTGTTGTCCTGGAGCAGTGAGTGAGGGCCCCGGTGAGCGCTCCCCCCAGTCATGTGATCGCTGTTGTCCTGGAGCAGTGACTGAGGGCCCCGGTGAGCGCTCCCCCCAGTCATGTGATCGCTGTTGTCCTGGAGCAGTGACTGAGGGCCCCGGTGAGCGCTCCCCCCCGGTCATGTGATCGCTGTTGTCCTGGAGCAGTGACTGAGGGCCCCGGTGAGCGCTCCCCCGGTCATGTGATCGCTGTTGTCCTGGAGCAGTGAGTGAGGGCCCCGGTGAGCGCTCCCCCCAGTCATGTGATCGCTGTTGTCCTGGAGCAGTGAGTGAGGGCCCCGGTGAGCGCTCCCCTCCCCCCGGTCATGTGATCGCTGTTGTCCTGGAGCAGTGACTGAGGGCCCCGGTGAGCGCTCCCCCGGTCATGTGATCGCTGTTGTCCTGGAGCAGTGACTGAGGGCCCCGGTGAGCGCTGCCCCCGGTCATGTGATCGCTGTTGTCCTGGAGCAGTGACTGAGGGCCCCGGTGAGCGCTGCCCCCGGTCATGTGATCGCTGTTGTCCTGGAGCAGTGACTGAGGGCCCCGGTGAGCGCTGCCCCCGGTCATGTGATCGCTGTTGTCCTGGAGCAGTGACTGAGGGCCCCGGTGAGCGCTCCCCCCAGTCATGTGATCGCTGTTGTCCTGGAGCAGTGACTGAGGGCCCCGGTGAGCGCTCCCCCCAGTCATGTGATCGCTGTTGTCCTGGAGCAGTGACTGAGGGCCCCGGTGAGCGCTGCCCCCGGTCATGTGATCGCTGTTGTCCTGGAGCAGTGACTGAGGGCCCCGGTGAGCGCTCCCCCCAGTCATGTGATCGCTGTTGTCCTGGAGCAGTGACTGAGGGCCCCGGTGAGCGCTGCCCCCGGTCATGTGATCGCTGTTGTCCTGGAGCAGTGACTGAGGGCCCCGGTGAGCACTGCCCCCGGTCATGTGATCGCTGTTGTCCTGGAGCAGTGACTGAGGGCCCCGGTGAGCGCTCCCCCCAGTCATGTGATCGCTGTTGTCCTGGAGCAGTGACTGAGGGCCCCGGTGAGCGCTGCCCCCGGTCATGTGATCGCTGTTGTCCTGGAGCAGTGACTGAGGGCCCCGGTGAGCGCTCCCCCCGGTCATGTGATAGCTGTTGTCCTGGAGCAGTGAGTGAGGGCCCCGGTGAGCGCTCCCCCCCGGTCATGTGATAGCTGTTGTCCTGGAGCAGTGAGTGAGGGCCCCGGTGAGCGCTCCCCCCGGTCATGTGATCGCTGTTGTCCTGGAGCAGTGACTGAGGGCCCCGGTGAGCGCTCCCCCCGGTCATGTGATCGCTGTTGTCCTGGAGCAGTGAGTGAGGGCCCCGGTGAGCGCTCCCCCCGGTCATGTGATCGCTGTTGTCCTGGAGCAGTGACTGAGGGCCCCGGTGAGCGCTCCCCCCGGTCATGTGATCGCTGTTGTCCTGGAGCAGTGACTGAGGGCCCCGGTGAGCACCCTCCCCCCCCGGTCATGTGATCGCTGTTGTCCTGGAGCAGTGACTGAGGGCCCCGGTGAGCGCTTCCCCCGGTCATGTGATCGCTGTTGTCCTGGAGCAGTGACTGAGGGCCCAGTGAGCGCTCCCCCCGGTCATGTGATCGCTGTTGTCCTGGAGCAGTGACTGAGGGCCCCGGTGAGCGCTTCCCCCGGTCATGTGATCGCTGTTGTCCTGGAGCAGTGACTGAGGGCCCAGTGAGCGCTCCCCCCGGTCATGTGATCGCCTCCGATTCAACCCCGATGCGATCCTCCTCCACGGACCTTCCCGGCTCCTGCAAAATGCTGGACACATGCGAGGGCCATGATAGGTACCTGGGAGGCGCAGCAGTCAGCGGCTTCGTTGACGTAAAAAGGTAGCGCTCTACCTTCGGCCGCTCTCACACGACCGGACAGGAATTACGGGTTCCGCATGCGTCTGATCCGCGGTAATACGCAGATCCATCAAATGTACGGATTACACAATTCCGCTCGCAGAACACAGAATGCAGCGGGTTCTAATTTACCGCGGATATACCGATACGCAGCCGCACTGTGTCCGGGCCGCGGGTCCGCGCGTCATTGCTAAGCAGCGGTGCGGGAAATGCACTGGCGGTCATTTTTTGTTTGTGAGTAGACAGTAATGCGCAGTACATTACGCGGCCGTACGCAGCGCCACAACTGAGCTCACAGCTGGGATCTGCTGCGGGCCTCCACAAGCGGATTCCACATCCGGCTGTGTGAGCCCGGCGTTATTCAGAGCGCTACCTGTGATACGTAATTTACAAGAAGCCCCGGGAACGCTCCCCGTCCTGCAGCTCCAGGAGCAGCTTGTTGAGAGCCTTCTATGTGAGACCGCCGCACCTCAGCGACATTACGGAGACTCACAGAGCGGCACGTTACACCCCATCCCGGCCGCTGGGGTCACGGAATACCCCCAAATAGCATAAGAGGAGGGAGGATACCTGGTGTTATTACCCCATGTGCCCATCCCAGCCGGCCCCCGTGGTTACCCCTGTCTGCGGAAGATTTAGGGAGCGCCAAAAAGGAGGGGGGGGGGGGGGTTTAGACAGTTAGCTTCTCTCTGCAGCGGGGCTGGGAATGTGTCCAGCTGTGCCCTGAGATCCAGCGGGTGCTCTTCCACTATAGGCCGAGCCACGTGTCCTGCAGGGCCACAATGGGGGTCTCTGAACACGGGACAAACAGGGGGATCCCCTTTAGGGTGTAAATCCTCATTTTTATGTTCATTATAGAAAATACTGTCTTTACATATTTGTAAAAATCTGACATTTTATTCCCCCCCCCCTAAATTGCATTAAGTCCTGAAGAATAACAGTGGGGTCCAAATCCTGCGGCCCCCTCAGTGCGTACAATAAGGGGCGGAGTTTATAAAATGGGGGATCTATCATTCTGACAATCTTGGCTCGGTGCAGGAAACAAAGTGTTAACAATCAATGTTACTCTGTCCGTCTCCTAAATGGTTAAACAATACTGAGGTTTTTCCAATGTGCTTCCAGAATAAAGTAACCGGATGGGGATATACCCCTCATGAATCGTAGACAGCGGGTTTCCACATATTTGACATCATTGTAGTTGAAAATGTAAAAAAAAAAATTTTTATTTCACAAATTTCCGAATTTTGTCGCTTTTAATAAATACACCCAAATTCTGTCGGTCTGTGTTTACCCCCTAAATGAAGCCCAAGATGTGGCATAAAACATCAGAACCCGCGGGATCTGCAGAACCGTAACGGAGTTATTCCATGTTAGTGACACACGGCAGATTTCCAAAATTTGGCCTGGTCATTAAGGCGCAAACAGGCTTGGTCACTAAGGGGTTAAGCACTGGCCCTTTAATAAATAACGCAGGAGAAATCATAGAAGACGATGAGGGAAAGGTGAATCTATTAATTAGCTTTTTCTCAAGTGTTTTCATGAAGAAAAAAGTAATGTCCCACGAGCTTCAGGGGATAAAATTAACCACCCCCTAAATATCATCTGCCTAACGCAGGAGGAGGTGCGGAAGCGGTTAAAGAGGATTAATCGATCAATCGCCGGGCCCAGATGGAACACACCCAAGGGAACTAAGTGGTGTGATGGCTAGGCCGCTATATCTAATAGTTATACAAATCAGGACAGCGCTCCACAATGTAATAATTATATTACATGAATAACAGAAAAATAAGGGGGGTGGGGGAGGGTGAACACACGTGAGTGCAAAAGAGGATATAGAAGTTGTAAATGGTATTGTATATGCATTATGCTTGAGAAAGTCGCGGTGTGAAGCGAAACGCGTTGCAATAAAAGAACATATTTGATTTTGTAAGTTGGAAGCGCTGAGAAAAGTTCTTTTAGCGCATTGGAATATTTCTTATATTTATGAACACTATAGAGACCGGGGTTGTACTGCTGGATTGGCGGTATATAGTTATACGCCACTGATCTTTAGGGACTCTAGAGAGACCGGGGTTGTACTGCTGGATTGGCGGTATATAGTTATACGCCACTGATCTTTAGGGACTCTAGAGAGACCGGGGTTGTACTGCTGGATTGGCGGTATATAGTTATACACCACTGATCTTTAGGGACTCTATAGAGACCAGGGTTGTACTGCTGGATTGGCGCATTGCCAACGTGGTTCCAATTTACAAAAAGGGTTCCAGAAGAGAGCCTGGTAACTACAGGCCGGTAAGTCTCACTTCAGTAACTGGAAAAATATTGGAGGGGTTTCTGAGAGACGCCATCGTACAATACCTCAAGGAGAACAACAAGACAGATAGTCCCCTACTTGCGAACATTCGACTTACGAATTTCTGTGCAGGGACTGATAGAAGCCTGTCCGGTCAGATCACGGTTGCTATTCTGAAAGGCCCCAGGGCTGTCTATGCAGAGTGCCTATCAAGCCGTGCACTTGATGGGCACTCTGCATAGGCAGCCCTGGGGCCTTTCAGGAGGTCCCTGGCTGCCTAACAACCACACAGCGTCCCGTGATCTCATCGTGGGATGCTGTACGGGCCCCCCTGAACGTCGGATCAACAAGGAAGGGGGAGGGGGTGGGGGGTGGGTGAAACAGGCTGAACTAGATGGACATTGTCTCCTTTCACCCCAACATACTATGTTACTACCGTGTTTCCCTGAAAACAAGACCCACCTGATAATAAGCCCTACTCTGATTTTTGGGGGTTGGGGGTGTTTGAAATATAAGCCCTTCCCCCAAAATAAGCCCCAGCTAAACGACATAAAAAGAAAAAAAACAATACTCACCTAGTAGGCGGCGTCAGTGTCCCTCACGCTGGTCTCTGGCAATTATGTCATTCAATGAATAGCTGTGATTGGTCAATCGAGCGCCAACTCTGATTGGTTCATCAAGCGCTGCGTCAGCCAATTAGAGGAATCGCTTGCTGAGGTATTCAAGCCCTGCTACCAGGAAGAATTGGTCTGTCGGCGTGCAGGAGGACACGGAAGCCAGCAGCAGTGACGGAGACCAGCCTGCTAGGTAAGTATTAAGACACCCCCCCAAAATTAAGACACTGTGGCTCTTTTGAGGCAAAAACTAATATAAGAAAGTGTCTTATTTTCGGGGAAACACAGCATGTTAATATGTTACTATGTTAGTGTACGGCCCCATTGTTTCCAACTGATATAACCATTATTTATTTTTCCTTCTATAATGGTTGGGGGGCTGAGTAGTTTCTGCGGGGGGCGCTATCTAACCCGAGGCCGGCCCTGAGGAGATCATAGCTCAGCATCAATGGTGAATCGCTCCTGCTCGGGCCGCCTATAAAGCTCTGTATAAATCACACTTGGCTAGAGGGGCCGGCGGTCATCTTCCACCATCAGTAATAGCGATCTCTGGCCATGCCAGTTTCATAAAAAGTGGGTCGTGAGACTTTTTATACCTAACTGCCATACAATGCCGAATGACACATCCGTACGACTCCCACATAATACCGCCACCCACTGCCTAAGTAATGTCATGTAGTGCACACATAAGACTCCTGGAACTGACATGGAATGGTTTTATGGTTACTACTGAGGATCCGGTCCTCGGAGGCCCTTTAGGAAATGGGGGCCTTGGGCTATAGCCCAATTTGTCCAAGCAACAAGTCCTGGGCCTGCAGGGGGGGGGGGGGGTGTTACCTGCAGTTTTCTGCCAGTTCCTGGTCCTGTTTTCAGCTTTCTGAGATGACTAACACGATCTTCTGACTATGTAATCCCCACAGTGCATTGGCAGTATTAGATTATCAATGCACTATACCTACTCTCTGATTGGCCAGAGCTGCTCACATGATCAGCACTGGCCAATCAGAGAACAGTATACATTTTGCATTAGGTAGTTAGAAAATTGTTGCAGCCATCTTGACCGGCCGAAAACAGGGCCCAGAACCACCCTAATGGGGAGCAGGCGTATTCTCATCTTAGACCGCCCATCGCTTGGTCAGAGTGGAGAACAGTGACAAAGAGTGTCTCTCTCTGGAGGACCCGCCCTTTCCTGTATTATGCAGACATCCTATTGATATGAATGGATATTGTGTAATACCTCATTTTCCCAGTGGAGGTGCTGCATGAAAACTGAGCACTTGCTGCAAGGTTTCCTACAAATTACAGCTGATCTCTGGGGGTCCCAGAATAAAAACTTTGTGATCTGATTATTATTACAAAATAGGCCTTGTCCAAACATGGAGACCCTTTAAGTGTGCAGAGCTACATAGCGTTGTCTAACCTGATAAGCTGCAGACGCCACGCTCCATGCAAAGTCAGGGCGGAACTCTCCATATAGAAACTCCTCCTCTTTCTGTAGCGGGATGCCATTGTTGCTTATAACCTCCGAGTAATACATGGCGGATCGTTTTGCAGTCCTTGGACGGTTGGGATTCGTGAAATCCACATGATGCAGACCAAAACGCACACTGTATCCCAAATTCCATTCAAAAGTGTCCATGAGGGCCCAGGCGGTGTAACCTTTAAGATTTACTCCGTCTAGACTGTGAGCTGAAACAAGAAGAGGAGAAGTCACTACCAGCGGACCAGCGGACGGAGAGGCTCTGTGCTGCCATGATCCCCGGCATATCCTGTAGAACACCTACCTTTCAAAGCCTCGTCAATATAGGTCTTATAGTATAACACTCGGGCTGTATCATCAAAGTCGTCTTTACTATCTGTTGAAACGCCATTTTCTGAGATGTATATAGGGACATCGCCATACTCTTCTTTCACCCAGTTGAGCAGCCTCCTCATTCCCCAGGCAACTGGTCGGTGCTGTTTAATGGCGGATGTTGGCCAGTTAGTAGAATATTCCTCTGCAATATCAATATCCCTTTCAAAAGATGCCGGAGTGAGTATCAACGTTTTATGCTGGACTATCTTTGTAGCATAGATGTTTATGGAGAAAACATCAGCTGTCCCTTGGATGTAGGCCTTCTCCTCATCTGTAAAAACCGGAAGCCTGGAGTTTTGGAGATCTTGCAGCTCACTCTTATTGGCCACCTGCCATTTCATCGCCTCTGGGTAATCACCATTTCTGAAAATAGGGTGTGCAAACCACCCCAGTGTTAGTTGCAGGTAGCGGTCAGCAGCCACTATGTCTCGTGGCTCCATGTGATCTTTGGGTTCCACCCAATCTGTGTTGAGGGTTATAGAGATGACACCTCCTTGAGTTGCTCTGAACTTCTCATCATAGGTATGATAAATTTTGGCATGGACTTTGAGCAGATTGTGAGCAACTCTATAGGGAGCCGAGCCAGGGTCATCCTTCATTTGAGGTGGGAACACACCGGTGCCATAACCAGCAGTTACAATTGAGTGAGGTTGGTTAAAAGTCATCCAGAACTTAACTCTATCTCCGAACGTTGTGAAACAATATACCGCATAGCTATGAAAAGCCTCAAGGACTGTATCATTCTCCCAACCACCCAAGTCTTGGAGAGCCTGAGGAAGATCAAAGTGGTAAAGAGTCAACATCGGTGAGATATTGTTTGCCAGTAGGCCATCAATAAGTCTATTGTAATACTCAACACCCTTATCATTGACTGTGTCCTTTCCGGTTGGGAAGATTCGAGACCATGAAATGGAGAAGCGGTAACTGTTCACCCCTAGACTTCTCAACATGTACAAGTCTGCATCCAACTGGTGGTAACTATCACAGGCGATGTCCCCATTTGCACCACCTGCATTTCCAGCCTGTGTGAATGTGTCCCAGGTACTTGGTCCTTTTCCGTCAGCATCCCACGCTCCTTCAATCTGATAAGCGGAGGTTGAAACGCCCCATTTGAAGTCTTCAGGAAAGGTTGAATAATGGTACATGTCCCTTTCAAAGGCAGTTTGCCCTGAGAATTTTTCCCATACAGCCTTTGAAGTGGAAGGCACTTTTGAAGCTGGAAGCGGGGGCAACTTTCTTGAATGTGACTGTCTTAAACTTGATGGACTCAACTTAATTAGCTTTGTTTTTGGAAAACCATTATTTTCGATTATATTTGAGAACAGATAGGCTGATTGTTTGGGGGTCCTTTGTCTGTTGGCATCCACAAAATTCACAAAATGCAAGCCATATCTTTGTTGGTATCCTTGTGGTCCCTCAAAGCCATCCAGCAAGGATCGGACGATATATGAATTTACGGACACATTATCAGTCCTCACAGCTGCAAAAGGATAAAGTGGACATCACAGTTAGGGCCGACAACTCAACAAACTGGAAGAAATAATCACATAGCTAGCATCTTATAGTCATCGAAACAGCCTCTCATTACCTTTCAGGACTTCATTGATATAAGCCGTCAAGTACTCCACCCGAGCCGTGTCATTGAGCCCCTCTCCTGTGTATGGTGTTGGCATCCCATTTCCAGTTATATATAGAGGTATTCCTCCTTTTACATATTCGTCTTTGACAAAGTTCAGAAGCCTCCTGAGACCCCATGGCACTACATAGATCCACGGAGAGGAGGTGGCTGGCCATGAAGGATCCACATGGGGTGTAAATCCTCCAATGTTATCATATTGAGCCACACAGTTTTGGCTTTCAGAGGCATTGACCAATCGGGAAGTATAGTGGGAGATGCCAAGGAAATCTGCAGTGCCATTAATGTAGGTCTTCTCCTCCTCAGTAAATGTGGGCAGCTCAGCCACTAGTGAAGAGCACTGGCTATTTAGGCGTTGGACTTGGCTCTTCAGCACCTCTGGGTAGTCTCCATTGATAAGAATTGGATGGGCGAACCACCCAAGCATAAACTGGAGATATCGCTCAGCAGCACTCACGTCATCGGGATTATTAGGGTTTGTTGGTTCGGCCCAGTCTGAATTCAGAGAGATTCCCACCTGACCTTGCTGCGAGGCGCGGTACTTGTCATTGTAAACATGCCAGGCCTTAGCGTGAGCTTTCACAATGTTGTGAGACACCTAGGAGATACAATGTAGAAGACCTGATTAGAGAAATACTTATCTTTTCCTGTCCCCACTTTATTGCTCATACAGCCCATCATGATGCGATAACAGTTTATAGCGATCTAATCATTAGGTGGGAACCTGATGTTCTGTGCTAGTTTATTACTTGTGGCGATAGTAAGATATTGTATCAGGGGTGTAACTAGAGTCCTATGGGCCCCAGGGCAAATTTTGTACCTGGGCCTTCCAACTTGTTGCTTGCATATGCCGCCCCCAGTGATGATGCTTGGGTCTATCAAGACATTTCCCTCAAAAAAATAATAGACATTATCATACATATTAACAAACTGTATATACAGTCCTAAAAAGTCATTATAGTCCCATTAAATTCAGTGACTCATAGGAGCTGTTCACTTGACCTATCTTTTTCATCTGATCCAGACCACCATGATAGCTTCTTCCATACATGAATTATCTCTGCAGATTTAACACATTTTTGTTTCCCTGCTTTTCCAGAAAACCACTACCTCTACAAAAATAATCTATCCGGAGTGCCCCCATTATGTCTCCACGCAGTATTTGCGCCACGTAACAGTGCGCCATTTGTGCTAATTGTCAGGCGGCTGCTACCAAGGCAAACAAGATCATGGGGGGAATTAGAATAGGTCTAGGGGCACATGACAGGAACATTGTTCTTCCTTACAAGTCACTGGTCAGACCACACAAGGAATATTGTAGACAGTTTGGGGCACCGGTACTCAAAAAGGACATATCAGAGCTTCAGCGGGGACGAAGGGGGCAACTAAAGTAATAAATGGAATGGAGTACAGAGACCTCCCCCATCATCTATTATACCCAGGACTGTAACAAGGGGCGCTCTAATAACTATGTATAATATATCAGGGGTCAGTACAGAGATCTCTTCCATCATCTATTATACTAGGACTGTAACAAGGGGGCGCTTTAATAACTATGTATAATATATCAGAGGTCAGTACAGAGTTCTCTCCTATCATCTATTATACCCAGGACTGTAACAAGGGGGCGCGCTAATAACTATGTATAATATATCAGAGGTCAATACAGAGATCTCTCCCATCATCTATTATACCCAGGACTGTAACAAGGGGGCGCTCTAATTACTATGTATAATATATCAAAGGTCAATACAGAGATCTCTTCCATCATCTATTATACCCAGGACTGTAACAAGGGGGTGCTCTAATAACTATGTATACTATATCAGGGGTCAGTACAGAGATCTCCCCCATCATCTATTATACCTAGGACTGTAACAAGGGGGTGCACTAATAACTATGTATAGATATAACAGGGATCAGTATAGAGATCTCTCCTATCATCTATTATACCCAGGACTGTAACAAGGGGGCGCTCTAATAACTATGTATAAAATATCAGGGGTCAGTACAGAGAACTCTCCCATCATCTATTACACTAGGACTGTAACAAGGGGGCGCTTTAATAACTATGTATAATATATCAGAGGTCAGTAAAGAGTTCTCTCCCATCATCTATTATACCCAGGACTGTAACAAGGGGGCGCTCTAATAACTATGTATAATATATCAGAGGTCAATACAGAGATCTTTCCCATCATCTATTATACCCAGGACTGTAACAAGGGGGCGCTCTAATTACTATGTATAATATATCAGAGGTCAATACAGAGATCTCTTCCATCATCTATTATACCCAGGACTGTAACAAGGGGGTGCTCTAATAACTATGTATAGATATAACAGGGGTCAGTATAGAGATCTCTCCTATCATCTATTATACCCAGGACTGTAACAAGGGGGCGCTCTAATAACTATGTATAATATATCAGGGGTCAGTACAGAGAACTCTCCCATCATCTATTATACTAGGACTGTAACAAGGGGGCGCTTTAATAACTATGTATAATATATCAGAGGTCAGTACAGAGTTCTCTCCCATCATCTATTATACCCAGGACTGTAACAAGGGGGCGCTCTAATAACTATGTATAATATATCAGAGGTCAATACAGAGATCTCTCCCATCATCTATTATACCCAGGACTGTAACAAGGGGGCGCTCTAATTACTATGTATAATATATCAGAGGTCAATACAGAGATCTCTTCCATCATCTATTATACCCAGGACTGTAACAAGGGGGTGCTCTAATAACTATGTATACTATATCAGGGGTCAGTACAGAGATCTCCCCCATCATCTATTATACCCAGGACGGTAACAAGGGGGCGCTCTAATAACTATGTATGGATATATCAGGGGTCAGTACAGAGATCTCCCCCATCATCTATTATACCCAGGACGGTAACAAGGGGGCGCTCTAATAACTATGTACAGATATATCAGGGGTCAGTACAGAGATCTCTCCCATCATCTATTATACCCAGGACTGTAACAAGGGGGCGCTCTAATAACTATGTATAATATATCAGGGGTCAGTACAGAGAACTCTCCCATCATCTATTATACTAGGACTGTAACAAGGGGGCGCTTTAATAACTATGTATAATATATCAGAGGTCAGTACAGAGTTCTCTCCCATCATGTATTATACCCAGGACTGTAACAAGGGGGCGCTTTAATAACTGTGTATAGATATATCAGGGGGCAGTACCGAGATCTCCCCCATCATCTATTATATCTAGGACTGTAACCAGGGGCGCTCTAATAACTATGTATGGATATATCAGTGGTCAGTACAGAGATCTCTCCCATCATCTATTATACCAAGGACTGTAACAAGTAGGTGCTCTAATAACTATGTATGGATATATCAGGGGTCAGTACAGAGATCTCTCCCATCATGTATTATACCCAGGACTGTAACAAGGGGGCGTTCTAAGAACTATGTATAGATATATCAGGGGTCAGTACAGAGATCTCTCCATCATCTATTTGACTCAGGACTGTAACAAGGGGGCGCTCTAATAACTATGTATGGATATATCAAGGGTCAGTACAGAGATCTCTCCCATCATGTATTATACCCAAGACTGTAAAAAGGGGGCGCTCTAATAACTGTGTATAGATATATCAGGGGTCAGTACAGAGATCTCTCCATCATCTATTATACTCAGGACTGTAACAAGGGGGCACTCTAATAACTATGTATAGATATATCAGGGGTCAGTACAGAGATCTCTCCCATCATCTATTATACCCAGGACTGTAACAAGGGGGCACTCTAATAACTATGTATACATATATCAGGGGTCAGTACAGAGAACTCTCCCATCATCTATTACACTAGGACTGTAACAAGGGGGCGCTCTAATAACTATGTATAATATATCAGAGGTCAATACAGAGATCTCTCCCATCATCTATTATACCCAGGACTGTAACAAGGGGCCGCTCTAATTACTATGTATAATATATCAGAGGTCAATACAGAGATCTCTCCCATCATCTATTATACCCAGGACTGTAACAAGGGGGTGCTCTAATAACTATGTATAGATTTAACAGGGGTCAGTATAGAGATCTCTCCTATCATCTATTATACCCAGGACTGTAACAAGGGGGCACTCTAATAACTATGTATAATATATCTGGGGTCAGTACAGAGAACTCTCCCATCATCTATTATACCAGGACTGTAACAAGGGGGCGCTCTAATTACTATGTATAATATATCAGAGGTCAATACAGAGTTCTCTCCCATCATCTATTATACCCAGGACTGTAACAAGGGGGCACTCTAATAACTATGTATACATATATCAGGGGTCAGTACAGAGATCTCTCCCATCATCTATTATACCAGGACTGTAACAAGGGGGTGCTCTAATAACTATGTATAATATATCAGGGGTCAGTACAGAGATCTCTCCTATCATCTATTATACCCAGGACTGTAACAAGGGGGCACTCTAATAACTATGTATAGATATATCAGGGGTCAGTACAGAGATCTCTCCCATCATCTATTATACCCAGGACTGTAACAAGGGGGCACTCTAATAACTATGTATACATATATCAGGGGTCAGTACAGAGATCTCTCCCATCATCTATTATACCAGGACTGTAACAAGGGGGTGCTCTAATAACTATGTATAATATATCAGGGGTCAGTACAGAGATCTCTCCCATCATCTATTATACCCAGGACTGTAAAAAGGGGGCGCTCTAATAACTATGTATAGATATATTCGGGGTCAGTACAGAGATCTCTCCCATCATCTATTATACCCATGACTGTAACAAGGGGGCGCTCTAATAACTATGTATAGATATATCAGGGGTCAGTACAGATATCTCTCCAATTGTCTATTATATCCAGGACTGTAACAAGGGGGCGCTCTAATAACTATGTATAGATATATCAGGGGTCAGTACAGAGATCTCCCCTATCATCTATTATACCCAGGACTGTAACAAGGGGGTAATCTAAAAACTATGTATAGATATATCAAGGGTCAGTACAGAGATCTCTCCCATCTTCTATTATATCCAGGACTGTAACAAGGGGGCGCTCTAATAGCTATGTATAATATATCAGGGGTCAGTACAGAGATCTCTCCCATCATCTATTATACCAGGACTGTAACAAGGGGGCGCTCTAAGAACTATGTATAGATATATCAGGGGTCAGTACAGAGATCTCTCCCATCATCTATTATACCCAGGACTGTAACAAGGGGGTGCTCTAAGAACTATGTATAGATATATCAGGGGTCAGTACTGAGATCTCTCCCATCATGTATTATACCCAGGACTGTAACAAGGGGGCGCTCTAATAACTATGTATAGATATATCAGGGGTCAGTACAGAGATCTCTCCAATTGTCTATTATATCCAGGACTGTAACAAGGGGGTGCTCTAATAACTATGTATAGATATATTAGGGGTCAGTACAGAGATCTCTCCCATCGTCTATTATATCCAAGACTGCAACAAGGGGGCGCTCTAATAACTATGTATAATATATCAGGGGTCAGTGCAGAGATCTCTCCCATCATCTATTATATCCAGGACTGTAACAAGGGGCGCTCTAATAACTATGTATAGATATATCAAGGGTCAGTACAGAGATCTCTCCCATCATCTATTATACCCAGGACTGTAACAAGGGGGCGCTCTAATAACTATGTATAATATATCAGGGGTCAGTACACAGATCTCCCCCATCATCTATTATATCTAGGACTGTAACAAGGGGGCGCTCTAATAACTTTGTATGGATATATCAAGGGTCAGTACAGAGATCTCTCCCATCATCTATTATACTCGGGACTGTAACAAGGGGGCGCTCTAATAACTATGTATAATATATCAGGGGTCAGTACAGAGATCTCTCCCATCATCTATTATACCCAGAACTGTAACAAGGGGGCGCTCTAATAACTTTGTATAGATATATCAAGGGTCAGTACAGAGATCTCTCCCATCATCTATTATACCAGGACTGTAACAAGGGGGCGCTCTAAGAACTATGTATAGATATATCAGGGGTCAGTACAGAGATCTCTCCCATCATCTATTATACCCAGGACTGTAACAAGGGGGTGCTCTAAGAACTATGTATAGATATATCAGGGGTCAGTACTGAGATCTCTCCCATCATGTATTATACCCAGGACTGTAACAAGGGGGCGCTCTAATAACTATGTATAGATATATCAGGGGTCAGTACAGAGATCTCTCCAATTGTCTATTATATCCAGGACTGTAACAAGGGGGTGCTCTAATAACTATGTATAGATATATTAGGGGTCAGTACAGAGATCTCTCCCATCGTCTATTATATCCAAGACTGCAACAAGGGGGCGCTCTAATAACTATGTATAATATATCAGGGGTCAGTGCAGAGATCTCTCCCATCATCTATTATATCCAGGACTGTAACAAGGGGCGCTCTAATAACTATGTATAGATATATCAAGGGTCAGTACAGAGATCTCTCCCATCATCTATTATACCCAGGACTGTAACAAGGGGGCGCTCTAATAACTATGTATAATATATCAGGGGTCAGTACACAGATCTCCCCCATCATCTATTATATCTAGGACTGTAACAAGGGGGCGCTCTAATAACTTTGTATGGATATATCAAGGGTCAGTACAGAGATCTCTCCCATCATCTATTATACTCGGGACTGTAACAAGGGGGCGCTCTAATAACTATGTATAATATATCAGGGGTCAGTACAGAGATCTCTCCCATCATCTATTATACCCAGAACTGTAACAAGGGGGCGCTCTAATAACTTTGTATAGATATATCAAGGGTCAGTACAGAGATCTCTCCCATCATCTATTATACTCGGGACTGTAACAAGGGGGGGCGCTCTAATAACTATGTACAATATATCACTGGTCAGTACAGAGATCTCTCTCATCATCCATTATACCTAGGACTGTAACAAGGGGCGCTCTAATAACTATGTATAATATATCAAGGGTCAGTACAGAGATCCTTCCCATCATCTATTATACCCAGAACTGTAACAAGGGGGCGCTCTAATAACTATGTATAGATATATCAAGGGTCAGTACAGAGATCTCCCATCATCTATTATACCCAGGACTGTAACAAGGGGGCGCTCTAATAACTATGTATAGATATATCAGGGGTCAGTACAGAGATCTCTACCATCATCTATTATACCCAGGACTGTAACAAGGGGGCGCTCTAATAACTATGTATAGATATATCAAGGGTCAGTACAGAGATCTCTCCCAACATCTATTATACCCAGGACTGTAACAAGGGGGGGCGCTCTAATAACTATGTATAATATATCAGGGGTCAGTACAGAGATCTCTCCCATCATCTATTATACCCAGAACTGTAACAAGGGGGTGCTCTAATAACTTTGTATAGATATATCAGGGGTCAGTACAGAGATCTCTCCCATCATCTATTATACTCGGGACTGTAACAAGGGGGCGCTCTAATAACTATGTATGGATATATCAGGGGTCAGTACAGAGATCTCTCCCATCATCTATTATATCCAGGACTGTAACAAGGGGGCGCTCTAATAACTATGTATAATATATCAGGGGTCAGTACAGAGATCTCTCCCATCATCTATTATACCCAGGACTGTAACAAGGGGGCGCTCTCCACATCTAGAGCATAGAAGGTTTTTACAACATAGAAGGGGTTCTTTACTGTAAGAGCAGTGAGACTATTGATTCTCTCCTGAGGGCGCGGTGGCGGTGATACGATATGAGTATAAGAGGTTCTGGACATCCTTCTTGAGTGTTACAATATTGCATGTTATATCACTGATTAGTCAGGAGGGTCGGTGATCCGGGGATTATTCTGATTGCCAGATGCGAGTTGGGAAGGAATTTTTTTCCCCTGAAATGCAGAAAATTGTCTTCTACCTCGTTGCTTTTTTTTGCCTTCCTCTGGATCCACATGGGGAGTAACAGGCTGAACTGGATGGACGGGGGTCTCTGTTGGCCATACATACTATGGTAAAACTGACAGAAGGCGGCGACATACTCAGTGATACAAGAGGGCCGGCATATAAACCACATAGCCCTCAAACATGCAGAGGCCAGATTGATATATGGAGGAGCCAAAAACCGACATGTGAGGACACTGAGGAGACACACTATGTTACTCCTAATTAAAAACAACGTACCTAATTCACTGTTTGCATGACAAGCAGATCCCCTCCCTGCAGGTTGGGACCGGCCGGTGATACAACGATGTCACTGCGCTGCCTGAGCCGGCAGTCAGTTGATTAAGGCAGAATATGTAATTGATGGGGAGCTGAAAAGTTCTCTCCGCTGTCTTAGCTTTCTAGTGGCTCTTTGCGGACGTGGCTCTAGTGGGGTAGTTAGGTCTAGGTATCTCCTTCTCCTCTGACTCTGTCGCTCCCCCCGGACTGTATAATATTTCCAGATGTGACTTTTCTCCTAATAAAAAGTTAATATTTTCTGTTCCGTGCGCAACCAAAATATCCGTCTACAATCTTTTCCAGTTACTTAACAAAAATAATGTATTTTACATAAAATAGTAGAAATATTTAGGTTTCCCTTCCTGTTTGTACCTGGAAGGAGGCCTTTCCTGGATCCTTGATCCCGGGCGCATGTTGTCCGGTGCCGTAGCCAGCGTAGCTCACCACCCAAGGTTCATGGAAGGTTATCCAGTGTTTAACTCTGTCCCCAAAACTGCTGAAGCAGAAGTCCGCATAGTCCCCGAATGCCTGGATGGTGGCGTTACTCTGCCAGCCCCCGGACGCCTGCAGAGCTTGGGGCAGGTCCCAGTGGGACAGGGTCACCATTGGCTTAATATTTTCTTTGATTAACCTGTCAATTAGTCGGTTGTAATATTTCACGCCTGCAGAGTTGACTGTGGTATTCAGTCCGGTTGGAAATATTCTGGCCCAGGAGATGGTGAAGTGGTAGAGCTGAGCCCGCAGGCCCTTCAGAAGATACACGTCGTAGTCAAGCTTGTGGTAGCTGTCGCAGGCCACATCGGCCGTTGCATTGCCATCAGCTTGGCCCTGTTGACCAAAAACATCCCATATGGACCGTCCTTTCTTTCCCTCGGCCCAGCCCCCTTCTACTTTGAAGGCTGCAGAGGACGAACCCATCAGGAAGCCGCTGGGGAACGTGTCGTGCAGGAAGACGTCTCTCTCTGCCGGCGTCTGGTGGGCAAATGCCTCCATTACTGCGGTAAATGCTGAGCGGGACGTTCCTGCCACCAACTCCGGCCTGAAATACAACGAGGGTGAGAAAATGACATAAGAGGATGGCCACCCATGTGAGGTGGGCCGTGTACTAGTGATCACCCGTTCACGCCGGCCCGGAGACTCTGTTTGGAGCCTCTGTCTGCAGATCTCCATGAAAGGCCAGCATACAGAACATGCTGGAGGGACCCTATTAGAGTCACTAAGACCCATCTGCTACTCAGGGCCGGCACGTGCCGCATCCGAGGACGGAGCCGAAGAGTGGAACGGCAGCAGTGCGAACGAGCCCTAAATTATAGTTTGGCAACTAAGTTTTATTAGCATTTCTGTAATTATTTCTGGCAGCCAGTTTTGAAAAAGTGACGACAGGAAGTGCAGCCATATTGATTGTCACTTTTGAATTAGCTTCTTGGACACTCATAGGCCCATCCATTCGGCCAGCCATATAAGTGAATATCATTGGCTGTGCCGCATACAGAAGTCCTCTCTGCTAGATGGCCGGCTCCTCAGGCTACCGAAACCAATAATGATCCCTATTTGTTCTGCCATATTACATGAGGCAGATATCGCTTAAACGAGCGCACGGGGAGTGGCGTCACCGCTGGTTGTTGGCGCTCGTGCTGAGCGTTTAGACAGGCAGATCACCTCTGAGGATCGCTCACTCCTCGCTCAGCACTTCACTTCTAGGTCTACACGGAGCGAGAGGTCAGCGGACCGCCGGGGATTTTTATGCTGGTTGAAACTGAGCAAAACAAAAATAAAAGTGATCAGGAAGTGCGCCGGCCTCACCTCCAGATACCGCTATTATAACGTGTAAGTGGGGCTATTAGAAGGACGCCATGACAATTAGATGGTCACAGGACACGCCGCTGCAGGGACTGCTTGTATAGCCAGTAGACACGGCTTCCAGAGCGAAGAACCAACAAGTCACACCCCGAGAAAAACGTACAATAAGCATTAACTCTGCATAAAAGGACGGATAGAATATCCTGCACCAACCTTTCCTGATAGTCATCGGACTGCGGGATAAAGTGACTGACGTCGTAACCTCTGACCTCTGCAGGAGACCCGCCAAATACTGCAAGATAAAGAACTGGTTAATGTAACTTACAGGACTACTGAGCCCAATATAAGGAGCGCCGAGCAGCAAGCAGCTTGTAGATGGGCACTCCTTACCGCCACCCACAGAGGGGGATGACCAGCGGGTAATATGATCATTTGTCATCAGCACGGCCCCCTTACATTGGAGATGAGGATTTGCATGAAACAGCCAATTAGCAGATTAATGAGCGTTTGTTCATGTATTGGCACCTTATTACCAGCCTGTGCAGAAGGGCCTTTACATGCCCTGCGGATGATGCTCCCTGCGGACGATGCGCCCAGCGGGTGATGTGCCCTGCGGATAATGCTCCCTGCAAACGATGCGCCCTGTGGATGATGCGCCCTGCAGACGATGTGCCCTGCGGACGATGCACCCTTCTGATGATGTTCCCTGCGGACGATGCTCCCTCCAGATCATGCTCCTTACGAATGATGCGCCCGATGCCGGGCTTGTATTGACCTTTACAAAGCCATTTAAAGCACAAACTTTGCCCAAAGACCATGCAGGACGCAGCACTCATTCAGTCACTGGGTCATCTCTGCGTCAGAACTATGGAGGCTGCAAGTACCCCATTACTTCCACCTACCGGGTACGGTAACAGGAGCGCCCCCACATGGAGCCTCAGAGTTCCCACAGATGTGCCTGAAGAAGCCAATCCTATCTTCCTTTATTAACCTGTGATTTTCTTCTTGTCTTTGAGGTCTGGACGGAGTTGGCTGTTTTGGGCTCGCAGTATGTATTGCATATATAAGACTAGCTCTGCTACATGCACATCACACACACAGCTCTGCTACATGGTACATCCATCCTGATCCCCACACACAGTTATATTCTCACTTTGTTATGTTTGTCCTCCCCTTCCAAGAGCCCTAACTGTGTTGTTCTTCTGTCGGCCAGGGTCTGTGTTTTATATACGTTGCAGGACCTGCGATGACGTCACCAGAGTGTGTGTGTGTGGAGCGATGATGTCACCAGGGGGCCGATCAATGACATCACCAGAGGCAGAGCATCAGAAGCACTCACATACTCACGAACAAGTGGTTGTTAGTAGTTTAATGTGAGTTGTTGCAGCCGGTGGAGCAAGTTGCTGGTGCAGTGACTTTGGAGCCGCCGCAGTAATGGACCAGTTGTCCTGCATTGAGCATCTGAACAGAAACAATTCGCATCTATTTACTGAGCGAGGTTCTGCCTGACCCCGACCACACGTGGCTGCAGAATCCGGTATCACGCCATCTGGAGTGAAACTATTACAGGGCTATTCTGGTTTAGATTGTTTCACTCATCAGTGGGTGTCCGGCCTCTGGGATCCCCACCACTCCCGAAAATGGGGAACCCGTCACCGTATTTCACAGCTTTAGATGCATTATCCCATTTCTGTAGCGGCGCATGGGCCGCAGCGGCTGCATTCCGCACAATGGCGCAGACGCACCGATCTGTCAGTTTTCACCCATCAAGGTAAAATGTGAACCAACATCTTGTAACCAGAACATCCCTTTAACCAGTTCAAGCAACACGGGCAGGCGGCCCGAGCCCATCCCCCCCTTCAATAGGGACTTCTGGAAGACAGCCGCACTTAGCCCCTGGTAAGCTCTTGGGACTTTGCCAGTCCCCGAGTCCTACCCCGATCCAGCTTCATGGCTCCACTTTAACCCTTTGTCTGCCACAGATTGTATTCACATCACCACATTACCTTTAAGCATTGTAAAGAGAGAGCGATACTCCTCTTCTGCGGAGCCGCAGCCCGTGACCGCGAAGCTGAAAACCACCACGTCCGCCGGCGTCCTGATGGCCTGTAATAACAGAGACAGCCGGACATTATACAGCCTGTGGTGACAGGTACAGCGGTGGGAGGAAGACATCCAGGAGGCTAAATGTGCGTTTACAATGTGGCCCCAAGCTGCACGCTGACTTACAATAGGTTCAGTTCTGGTTTATAGTCCACGAGGGTCTTGTATGTTTTGGATGTTTCCTTTTTGTTAGAGGGGTCCTGCTGCTGGGACCCCAGTGATGAGCCTTAATGTAAAGAGAGACCTAGGAAGAAGTGTTCAATTCCGCTGCTGCGCCCCCAGAGGAAAAGTGAAGCATTGCATGTTGTTCAATTAAATCAATGGCCTGTCTATGTGTTGTATGAATGAGCGGGGCCCTCCGGAAAGCGCAATACTCTCCAAACTACTCAATGGTAGTTAACCTCTTAGTGACCAAGTCCGTTTGTGCCTTCGTGACTAACTAATTTTTCATTTTGTTTTTTTGTTACATTCCAGGAGCCAGAACTTCATTTGTCTTTCTGTACGGCTGTATGGGGGTTGTTTTTGTGAGACAAGTTGTACTGGCTGCCCATCCGCTACAGAACTCAAGTCACACTCATCACCCTCACCCACAAAGCTCTGCATGGCACCGCACCACCATATATCGCCTCCCTCCTGTCCATACACCACCCAGCCCGCTCACTCCGATCCGCTAACACACTCAGACTAAACACCGCTCTAATACGGACCTCACATGCTCACCTCCAGGACTTCACCAGAGCAGCACCCATCCTCTGGAATGCTCTACCCCAAGGCATCCAGACAATCCCCGAAACACGGAACTTCAGACACGCCATAAAACTGCACCTCATCATGGAGGCATACCAAATCTCCTGATCTAGTCCCCCACAGTATGCCCTCTGCCCCTCCCTATGACTTTCCACTTTTGCCTATCATGTACATTTCCTGCCCCACACCTCCTGTACTGCCCCCACCCCGTTTGTGTCCTAAAAACTGTATATCACAGGTTATCGTCACATTGCTGTGTCACCCCCTTGCTTCACAGCCTGCCCCATTACCTTCTGTATCACCCCAACCCCGTGCTCCACCTCCTGCCCCATTACCTTCTGTAACACTCCACCCCCGTGCTCCGCCTCCTGCCCTGATACCTCCTGTATCACCCCATCACCCCACCCCCGTGCTCCGCCGCCTGCCTTGGTACCTCCTGTATCACCTCACCCCCGTGCTCAACCTCCTGCCCCTCCTGTATAAAACCACCCCTGTGCTCCGCCTTCTGCCCTGGTACCTCCTGTATCACCCCACCCCCGTGCTCCGCCTCCTGCCACTCCTGTATCACCCAACGCCTGTGCTCCGCCTTCTGCCCTGGTACCTCCTGTATCACCCCATCACCCCACCCCCGTGCTCCGCCGCCTGCCTTGGTACCTCCTGTATCACCTCACCCCCGTGCTCAACCTCCTGCCCCTCCTGTATAAAACCACCCCTGTGCTCCGCCTTCTGCCCTGGTACCTCCTGTATCACCCCACCCCCGTGCTCCGCCTCCTGCCACTCCTGTATCACCCAACGCCTGTGCTCCGCCTTCTGCCCTGGTACCTCCTGTATCACCACACCCCCGTGCTCCACCTGCCCTTATGTCTTCTATATCACCCCAACCCTGTGCTCTGTCTCCTGCTCTGGTACCTCCTATATCACCCACCCCCGTGCTCCACCTCCTGCCCCAGTACCTCCTGTATCACCCCACCCCCGTGCTCTGCCTCCTGCCCTGGTACCTCCTGTATCACCCACCTCTGTACTCCACCTCCTTCCTCGGTACCTCCTGTTTCACCCCACCCCCGTGCTCCGCCTCCTGCCCCAGTACCACCTGTATCACCCCACCCCTGTACTCAGCCTCCTGCCCCAGTACCTCCTGTACCACCCCAGCCCAGTGCTCCACCACCTGCCCCAGTACCTCCTGTATCATTCCACCTTCTATACCTTCTGTATCACTCCACCCTTGTGCTCCGCCTCCTGCCCTCGTACCTCCTGTATCACCCCACCCCCATGCTCTGCTTCCTGCATCATCCCACCCCCGTGCTCCACCTGCCCTTGTACCTCCTATATCAGTCCACCCCTGTACCCCATCTCCTGCCCCTGTACCTTCTATATCACCCCACAACCGTGCTCCGCCTCCTGCCCAAGTACCTCCTGTATCACCCCACCCCCATGCTCCACCACCTGCCCCTGTACCTTCTGTATCACTCCACCCCGTTTACCCTCTGTATCACGCACCCCAGTGCTCCGCCTCCTGCCCCGGTACCTCCTGTATCACCCCACCCCTGTGCTCTGCCTCCTGCCCTGGTACCTCCTGTATCAACCCACCCCTTTGCTCCGCCAGGTACCACCTGTATAACCCCACCCCATGCTCCGCCTCCTGCCCTAGTACCTCCTGTATCACCCCACCCCGTGCTCCGCCTCCTGCACCAGTACCTCCTGTATCACCCCACCCCGTGCTCCGCCTCCTGCACCAGTACCTCCTGTATCACCCCACCCCTGTGCTCCACCTCCTGCCCTCGTACCTCCTGTATCACCCCACCCCTGTGCTCCGCCTCCTGCCCCAGTACCACCAGTATCACCCCACCCCGTGCTCCGCCTCCTGCCTCAGTACCTCCTGTTTCACCCCACCCCTGTGCTCCACAGCCTGCCTCTGTACCTTCTTCCTGTATCACTCTACCCCCTTGCTCCACAACCTTCCCCCTGTACCTCCTGTATCACCCCACCCCCATGCTCCACCACCTGCCCCTGTACCCTCTGTATCACTCCACCACCTATACCTTCTGTATCCCCCCACCCCCGTGCTCCACCTCCTGCCCCAGTACCTTCTCATCACCCCACCCCCGTGCTCCACCGCCTGCCCCTGTGCCTTCTGTATCACTCCACCCCTATACCTCCTGTATCACCCCTCCCCTGTGCTCCGCCTCCTGCCCCAGTACCTCCTGTATCACCCCACCCCCTTGCTCCACAGCCTTCCCCCTGTATCACCCCTCCCGTGTGCTCCGCCTCCTGCCCCAGTACCTCCTGTATCACCCCACCGCCATGCTCCACAACATTCCCCCTGTATCACCCCACCCCCGTGCTCCACCTTCTGCCCCTGTACTTCCTGCATCACCCCCTCCCCGTGCTCCACCTCCTGCCCCTGTACTTCCTGTATCACCCCCCACCCCCGTGCTCCACCACCTGCCCCAGTACCTCCTGTATCACCCCACCCCCGTGCTCCACCACCTGCCCCTGTACCTGCTGTATGACCCCACCCCCGTGCTCCACCACCTGCCCCTGTACTTCCTGTATCACCCCCTCCCCGTGCTCCACCTCCTGCCCCTGTACTTCCTGTATCACCCCACCCCCGTGCTCCACCTGCCCCAGTACCTCCTGTATCACCCCACCCCTGTGCTCCACCACCTGCCCCAGTACCTCCTGTATCACCCCACCCCCGTGCTCCACCACCTGCCCCTATACCTCCTGTATCACCCCACCCCCATGCCCTACTGCCTGCCCCTATACGTCCTGTATCATCCCACCCCCGTGCTCTACCGCCTGCCCTTATACCTCCTGTATCACCTCACCCCCGTGCTCCACCGCCTGCCCCTGTACCTCCTGTATAACTCCACCCCCGTGCTCCACCACCTGCCCCTATACCTCCTGTATCCCCCCAACCCAGAGTTCCACCACCTGCCCCTGTACTTCCTGTATCACCCCACCCCCGTGCTCCACCGCCTACCCCTATACCTCCTGTATCACCCCACCCCCGTGCTCCACCACCTGCCCCTATACCTCCTGTATCACCCCACCCCCGTGCTCCACCACCTGCCCCTATACCTCCTGTATCACCCCACCCCCGTGCTCCACCACCTGCCCCTGTACTTCCTGTATCACCCCACCCCCATGCTCTACCGCCTGCCCCTGTACCTCCTGTATGACCCCACCCCTGTGCTCCACCACCTGCCCCTGTACTTCCTGTATCACCCCACCCCCGTGCTCCACCACCTGCCCCTATACCTCCTGTATCACCCCACCCCCGTGCTCCACCACCTGCCCCAGTACCTCCTGTATCACCCCACCCCCGTGCTCCACCACCTGCCCCTATACCTCCTGTATCACCCCACCCCTGTGCTCCACCACCTGCCCCAGTACCTCCTGTATCACCCCACCGCCGTGCTCCACCACCTGCCCCTAAACCTCCTGTATCACCCCAACCCCATGCCCTACTGCCTGCCCCTATACGTCCTGTATCATCCCACCCCCGTGCTCTACCGCCTGCCCCTATACCTCCTGTATCACCTCACCCCCGTGCTCCACCGCCTGCCCCTGTACCTCCTGTATCACCCCACCCCCGTGCTCCACCACCTGCCCCTATACCTCCTGTATCCCCCCAACCCAGAGTTCCACCACCTGCCCCTGTACCTCCTGTATCACCCCACCCCCGTGCTCCACCGCCTACCCCTATACCTCCTGTATCACCCCACCCCCGTGCTCTACCGCCTGCCCCTGTACCTCCTGTTTGACCCCACCCCTGTGCTCCACCACCTGCCCCTGTACTTCCTGTATCACCCCACCCCCGTGCTCCACCACCTGCCCCTATACCTCCTGTATCACCCCACCCCCGTGCTCCACCTCCTGCCCTGGTACCTCCTGTATCACCCCACCCCCGTGCTCCGCCTCCTGCCCTGGTACCTCCTGTATCACCCCACCCCCGTGCTCCGCCTCCTGCTCCGGTACCTCCTGTATCACCCCACCCCGTGCTCCGCCTCCTGTATCAACCCCCCCCCCCGTGCTCCGCCTCCTGCTCTGGTACCTTCTGTATCACCCCCCCACCGTGCTCCGCCTCCTTTATCACCCCACCCCCGTGTGATATAAATAGTATAATAAATTAATTCTGCCGGCCGGTACAATTATGTTAATACCAAATTTATATGTTTTTTTTTTGTGTATTGCTGTGGGAGCCCCCGGAGCTTCTTCTTCTCTTGTCAGCGGTGCGATGTGAGGGCTACTTTTTTCGAAGAGTTGTACTTTATAGCGGCACCATTTATTGATCCTCGCAACATTTTGGTAACTTTGTATTCTGTTTTTTGTAAGGCGAGAGGCATAATGAGCTATTTTCGCCATGTTTTCTGTATTTTTCTCATGACGTGCTCTGCGAGGGTTAACTCACGTACTTACCTTTTTCCTCTGGGTGATTACGAACACAGCGATACTACTAGGATTTGTTTTTTACATAGTAAGGGGGTTCGAGGTTTTTAATTTAGATGAGATTTGTTTTTCCTTTTTCTTTTCGCCCCATTAGGGGATCGCGCCATGTTTTATCGTCCTCCTAATGCTGTCGCCTCCATCAGTATACCAGTGTGACAATGGCTGAGGCACCGTAGCTGCCATAGCAACCCATCGGGACCCTGCAAACATAGCGCACTGACCGTGGCATGTGGAGGGTTAAACTGCAGGGGGGTCTCCGCTTCCTGCTGTTAGTCAAGAGCTGAGCACCCGCTCCCCTGGCGTCAGAGACAACACATCAGAATAAAGACCCTAACGGCCGCCGTCATTAAGGGGTTAATGAGGGACCCCGCAGTGCTAACTCTCTTTAGAAGTAAGGGAACTTTCGGATTTGCATCAGTGGAGTAACGTGAAGCTTCTGGGCTCCGGAGCAGAATTCATAACGGAGCCCTAAAGAATTGTGTGTCATTTCTAGGACAGTGTCATATGGGGCGACCACAACCTCTACAGACACTTACCTCTTACTGCCGACCTGCAGGTGATCTGCAGTAAGACCTACATTGTGTCGGTTTCCTCACCTGCGTTGTAGTCCAGTCCTGCAGCTGCTCCACGTTGCGGCAGTCATACTGCATGTTCAGCGCAAGAAAGTCCACCGTTTCCTGAAACACACGGCATCGCTTGATTGGTTTACGTGACTCCATTACTCTCTATGTGCAAGGGCTTGTGTACTGAAGAGGGAGCCCCTGCGGCTGCTATGGGGGCTTCATGGGGTGGGCATATGGTTTTATGCTCACCATCCCCGCTGTTACCTTGGTGACCGCACGGCGGGCTGCGCAGCGCACACACAACACGAGGACTACATCGCGCACCTATATAGGGAGAGCGCCAACAACAGGGGGCAGCAGAAAGCCAAATCTTACCTCCTCAGACTCAGCGGCTTGCAGCTCGTAAGCCAATAGTCGCTCTTCTACGGGGGTTTCCTGTGTCTAGGATACTGAAGTCCTATATCAGATGAGTCGCCAACCCCTGACAACCAGCCACAGGGCTCAGGCCGCTACCAGGCACAGCGCCAACATGTCAGAGCAGCTCATTTGCCTTCACTTGAATAGGCCATATGACCAATGAATGTGACTTCAGGGCCCTTAGAGGGGGCTACCTGAGCATGGTGGCCCCCAGGCAACGGACCTCTACTGATCTGACCACAGTCCTGGAAAACGCCTTTAAATGGATTGTCCCAGAATATCAATTTCCCCTCGTCCCCAGGATATAGTGTGCTCATCAGTGGGGTCTCTCCACAGAGACCCCCATCAGTCTGGAGAACGGGACTCCCGTGTCCCCACAGGGGTCGCTTCTTCGCTCCCCTGCTGATGTCACTGTGAATGCAGCTCTGGAGGTGCAGTCAGCGCTCCATTCATTTCAACAGGAGTGATGCGAATACCCGGTATGCAGCCCAGGTGTCCGGCCCTCCCAAAGGGCATGGAGCGCTAGTGCACTTGTGCGACCGGTACTTCATTTAGTCTCCCCCTTACTGTGGAGGACATGGGACCCCCTTTCTTGAGTGCAGCAGGAACCTAAGCCATGAGACCCCCACCGATCAGCAAATAACCCCCATCCTGTGAAGATGCTGTGGATGGGGGATAACTTGCATGTTGTGCTTGCACTTTGTATGTTGGCCCCGGCGGACGGCGTTGAATCATCATAATCTGTTGAGGAGTTGTGCTTGGAGCACAGAGCAGTGCCGGGTGGGAGACAGCGAGGCAAGTATTTGATTAGTGGTTCCAACAGGCTAGGAGGACTGGTTACGCGTTTCACAGCCAAGGATCGGTGGCTTTGTCGGGTCATACCTGGTCCTTGGCGGTGAAGCACGTCGCCAGTTCTCTTCGCCTGTTGGAACCTAATACTTGCCTCGCTGTTTCCCGCTCTGGCGCCGCTCTGTGCTCCAAGCACAACCTGTCTAATGATATCCGGCTGTAGGAGAGGCATGGGCAGCCACCAGCTACACTGGACGTTCCCAGGTGAGTGGCTCTAAATACTGTTCACATGCTGCTTTATTGGTGCCACACGAGGCGCTGCTATTCATGTTCCAGCTTCCAGAACATGTCAGCGTGCATGCAGAGGTCAAAGTGACAGGGGTGCATTGTGGCACGAGGAGGACCAGAGAGTCCATAGAATAAGAGTTTGTGTATATGCGGTGAGATCGCCTAGGGTGCCTAAGCAGCCTGCACATAGACTGCTGGTTCCTCCCCCGAGGAGCATTGACTGAGGGAGGAGCAAGCAGCAGAGCCAGAGGTAAGCTGATGGTTAATGACTAGAGACTGCTGGTGTGAGCTGGACCCACAGAACATGGTGTGGCCCAGCTGGGCCTGAGTGTTGTCACCATGAAACAAGTGAACTTGTGGAGTTTAGTAGAAGTCTTGGTAGATCGCCCAAGTGATTCAGGAGGATCCCTCTCATTACTTTCCCCTTCACCCCCTCTGGTGTTAAGCAGGCGGTTTACATGGAAGCCAAATGACAAAGGAGGACTGCACTTACCAGGACTCGAGGGAGGATTGACGGAGATGAGCTCAGGGCTGCTGGACCGAGAGCAATAGATAAGTGTCCACCTGAGGATACCAATACGTCACATATCATTGTCAGCATCCTAACTCAGGAGTGAGGCATCAGAGGAGAGACGCCCACAGAGAGGTTCCCCCTCATGTCAAGTGGCCCAATTTATATATTTCACAAAGTCAGGATTGGGGGAAAATCAAAAGTCAGTAGTTGATCGGCAGGAATAGCAACCAATCAGCTGATTTCTGGACCTGGGCAGCGCTAGAAGCCGATAGAGCTATCACTATTGTAGCGGCTCTACAGTCTATAGTCTGCCTGCAGTACCAAACTGGGCCACTGCCATATGAACAGCGATATCCGCTTCCACACAGACAACAGCCCCAGGAGTCAGCTGATCGGTGCAGATCCCAACCGATTATTGATGAGATAGAACATCAATAAGAAAAGGCTCAAAAACACACAGACAACGCATCTCGCTTTAGACTCTGTATTCCCCGTGTGCTGCACTCTGATCCGCAACGCCTTATCTGTTCCCCATATTCATTGCACAATCAAGACTTATTTGTGTGCAAAGGTCACCGTGTGATTTATTACCGCATGATACATGCAAGTCGCAAGGAGCAACAGGAAAGAACAATGAGAGCAGAAGGTTCAGACAGACAGGAAATAGTAATTACAGTAAGACTAACTACGACCCGAGAGGAAACGGCACCCGTACAACATACAATAAATGACACTCATCTAAATGGTCTGCGTCCATACTCTGGTCAATAGGGGGCGGTATTATAGTAGTTATATTCTTGTACATAGGGGGCAGTATTATAGTAGTTATATTATTGTACATGGGAGCAGTATTATAGGACTTATATTCTTCTACATAGGGGGCAGTATTATAGTAGTTATATTCTTGTACATAGGGGGCAGTATTATAGTAGTTATATTCTTGTACATAGGGGGCAGTATTATAGTAGTTATATTCTTGTACAGAGGAGGCAGTATTATAGTAGTTATATTCTTGTACATAGGGGGCAGTATTATAGTAGTTATATTCTTGTACATAGGAGCAGTATTATAGTAGTTATATTCTTGTACATACGGAACAGTATTATAGTAGTTATATTCTTGTACATACGGAACAGTATTATAGTAGTTATATTTTTGTACATAGGGAGCAGTATTATAGTAGTTATATTCTTGTACATAGGAGGGCAGTATTATAGTAGTTATATTCTTGTACATAGGGGGCAGTATTATAGTAGTTATATTCTTGTACATAGGGAGCAGTATTATAGTAGTTATATCTTGTACATAGGAGGGCAGTATTATAGTAGTTATATTCTTGTACATAGGAGCAGTATTATAGTAGTTATATTCTTGTACATAGGGAGCAGTATTATAGTAGTTATATTCTTGTACATAGGGAGCAGTATTATAGTAGTTATATTCTTGTACATAGGGGGCAGTATTATAGTAGTTATATTCTTGTACATAGGGAGCAGTATTATAGTAGTTATATTCTTGTACATAGGGGGCAGTATTATAGTAGTTATATTCTTGTACATAGGGGGCAGTATTATAGTAGTATTATTCTTGTACATAGGAGGCAGTATTATAGTAGTTATATTCTTGTACATAGGAGGCATTATAGTAGTTATATTCTTGTACATAGGAGGCAGTATTATAGTAGTTATATTCTTGTACATAGGGGGTAGTATTATAGTAGTTATATTCTTGTACATGGGGGGCAGTATTATAGTAGTTATATTCTTGTACATGGGGGGCAGTATTATAGTAGTTATATTCTTGTACAGAGGGGGCAGTATTATAGTAGTTATATTCTTGTACAGAGGGGGCAGTATTATAGCAGTTATATTCTTGTACATAGGAGGCAGTATTATAGTAGTTATATTCTTGTACATAGGGGGCAGTATTATAGTAGTTATATTCTTGTACATAGGAGCAGTATTATAGTAGTTATATTCTTGTACATAGGGGGCAGTATTATAGTAGTTATATTCTTGTACATAGGAGCAGTATTATAGTAGTTATATTCTTGTACATAGGGGGCAGTATTATAGTAGTTATATTCTTGTACATAGGGGGCAGTATTATAGTAGTTATATTCTTGTACATAGGAGCAGTATTATAGTAGTTATATTCTTGTACATAGGAGCAGTATTATAGTAGTTATATTCTTGTACATGGGGGTCAGTATTATAGTAGTTATATTCTTGTACATAGGAGCAGTATTATAGTAGTTATATTCTTGTACATAGGGGGCAGTATTATAGTAGTTATATTCTTGTACATAGGAGCAGTATTATAGTAGTTATATTCTTGTACATAGGGGGCAGTATTATAGTAGTTATATTCTTGTACATAGGGGGCAGTATTATAGTAGTTATATTCTTGTACATAGGAGGCAGTATTATAGTAGTTATATTCTTGTACAGAGGAGGCTGTATTATAGTAGTTATATTCTTGTACAGAGGAGGCAGTATTATAGTAGTTATATTCTTGTACATAGGAGGCAGTATTATAGTAGTTATATTCTTGTACATAGGGGGTAGTATTATAGTAGTTATATTCTTGTACATAGGGGGCAGTATTATAGTAGTTATATTCTTGTACATGGGGGGCAGTATTATAGTAGTTATATTCTTGTACAGAGGGGGCAGTATTATAGCAGTTATATTCTTGTACAGAGGGGGCAGTATTATAGCAGTTATATTCTTGTACATAGGAGGCAGTATTATAGTAGTTATATTCTTGTACATAGGGGACAGTATTATAGTAGTTATATTCATGTACATAGGAGGGCAGTATTATAGTAGTTATATTCTTGTACATAGGAGCAGTATTATAGTAGTTATATTCTTGTACATAGGGGGTAGTATTATAGTAGTTATATTCTTGTACATAGGAGGCAGTATTATAGTAGTTATATTCTTGTACATAGGGGGCAGTATTATAGTAGTTATATTCTTGTACATAGGGGGCAGTATTATAGTAGTTATATTCTTGTACATAGGGGGTAGTATTATAGTAGTTATATTCTTGTACATAGGGGGCAGTATTATAGTAGTTATATTCTTGTACATAGGGGGCAGTATTATAGTAGTTATATTCTTGTACATAGGGGGTAGTATTATAGTAGTTATATTCTTGTACATAGGAGGCAGTATTATAGTAGCTATATTCTTGTACATAGGAGGGCAGTATTATAGTAGTTATATTCTTGTACATAGGAGCAGTATTATAGTAGTTATATTCTTGTACATAGGGGGCAGTATTGCAGTAGTTATATTCTTGTACATAGGAGGCAGTATTATAGTAGTTATATTCTTGTACATAGGGAGCAGTATTATAGTAGTTATATTCTTGTACATAGGGGGCAGTATTATAGCAGTTATATTCTTGTACATAGGGGGCAGTATTATAGTAGTTATATTCTTGTACAGAGGAGGCAGTAGTATAGTAGTTATATTCTTGTACATAGGAGGCAGTATTATAGTAGTTATATTCTTGTACATAGGGGGCAGTATTATAGTAGTTATATTCTTGTACATAGGGGGCAGTATTATAGTAGTTATATTCTTGTACATGGGGGGCAGTATTATAGTAGTTATATTCTTGTACAGAGGGGGCAGTATTATAGTAGTTATATTCTTGTACAGAGGGGGCAGTATTATAGCAGTTATATTCTTGTACATAGGAGGCAGTATTATAGTAGTTATATTCTTGTACATAGGGGGCAGTATTATAGTAGTTATATTCTTGTACATAGGGGGCAGCATTATAGTAGTTATATTCTTGTACATAAGGAGCAGTATTATAGTAGTTATATTCTTGTACATAGGAGGCAGTATTATAGTAGTTATATTCTTGTACATAGGAGCAGTATTATAGTAGTTATATTCTTGTACATAGGAGGCAGTATTATAGTAGTTATATTCTTGTACATAGGAGCAGTATTATAGTAGTTATATTCTTGTACATAGGGGGCAGCATTATAGTAGTTATATTATTGTACATAGGGAGCAGTATTATAGTAGTTATATTCTTGTACATAGAGGTCGGTATTATAGTAGTTATATTCTTGTACATAGGAGGCACTATTATAGTAGTTATATTCTTGTACATAGGGGGCAGTATTATAGTAGTTATATTCTTGTACATAGGGGGCAGTATTATATTAGTTATAGTCTTGTACATAGGGCGCAGTATTATAGTAGTTATATTCTTGTACATAGGGCGCAGTATTATAGTAGTTATATTCTTGTACGTAGGAGCAGTATTATAGTAGTTATATTCTTGTACATAGGAGCAGTATTATAGTAGTTATATTCTTGTACATAGGGGGCAGTATTATAGTAGTTATATTCTTGTACATAGGGGGTAGTATTATAGTAGTTATATTCTTATACATAGGGGGCAGTATTATAGTAGTTATATTCTTGTACAGAGGAGGCAGTATTATAGTAGCTATATTCTTGTACATAGGAGGGCAGTATTATAGTAGTTATATTCTTGTACATAGGAGCAGTATTATAGTAGTTATATTCTTGTACATAGGGGGCAGTATTGCAGTAGTTATATTCTTGTACATAGGAGGCAGTATTATAGTAATTATATTCTTGTACATAGGGAGCAGTATTATAGTAGTTATATTCTTGTACATAGGGGGCAGTATTATAGCAGTTATATTCTTGTACATAGGGGGCAGTATTATAGTAGTTATATTCTTGTACAGAGGAGGCAGTAGTATAGTAGTTATATTCTTGTACAGAGGGGGCAGTATTATAGCAGTTATATTCTTGTACATAGGAGGCAGTATTATAGTAGTTATATTCTTGTACATAGGGGGCAGCATTATAGTAGTTATATTATTGTACATAGGGAGCAGTATTATAGTAGTTATATTCTTGTACATAGAGGTCGGTATTATAGTAGTTATATTCTTGTACATAGGAGGCACTATTATAGTAGTTATATTCTTGTACATGGGGGGCAGTATTATAGTAGTTTTATTCTTGTACAGAGGGGGCAGTATTATAGTAGTTATATTCTTGTACAGAGGGGGCAGTATTATAGCAGTTATATTCTTGTACATAGGAGGCAGTATTATAGTAGTTATATTCTTGTACATAGGGGGCAGCATTATAGTAGTTATATTATTGTACAAAGGGAGCAGTATTATAGTAGTTATATTCTTGTACATAGAGGTCGGTATTATAGTAGTTATATTCTTGTACATAGGAGGCACTATTATAGTAGTTATATTCTTGTACATAGGGGGCAGTATTATAGTAGTTATATTCTTGTACATAGGGGGCAGTATTATATTAGTTATAGTCTTGTACATAGGGCGCAGTATTATAGTAGTTATATTCTTGTACATAGGGCGCAGTATTATAGTAGTTATATTCTTGTACGTAGGGGGCAGTATTATAGTAGTTATATTCTTATATGTAGGAGCTGTATAATAGAAGTTATATTCTTTTACATAGGGGGCAGTATTATAGTAGTTATATTCTTGTACATAGGGGGCAGTATTATAGTAGTTATATTCTTGTACATAGGGAGCAGTATTATAGTAGTTATATTCTTGTACATAGAGGTCGGTATTATAGTAGTTATATTCTTGTACATAGGAGGCACTATTATAGTAGTTATATTCTTGTACATAGGGGGCAGTATTATAGTAGTTATATTCTTGTACATAGGGGGCAGTATTATATTAGTTATAGTCTTGTACATAGGGCGCAGTATTATAGTAGTTATATTCTTGTACATAGGGCGCAGTATTATAGTAGTTATATTCTTGTACGTAGGGGGCAGTATTATAGTAGTTATATTCTTATATGTAGGAGCTGTATAATAGAAATTATATTCTTTTACATAGGGGGCAGTATTATAGTAGTTATATTTTTGTACATAGGAGCAGTATTATAGTTGTTATATTCTTGTATATAGGGCAGTATTATAGTAGTTATTTTCTTGTACATAGGAGGCAGTATTATCGTAGTTATATTCTTGTACATAGGAGGCAGTATTATAGTTGTTATATTCTTGTACATAGGGGGCAGTATTATAGGAGTTATATACTTGTACATAGGGGGGCACTATTATAGTAGTTATATTCTTGTACATAGGAAGCAGTATTATAGTAGTTATATTCTTGTACATAGGGGGCAGTATTATAGAAGTTATATACTTGTACATAGGGGGGCAGTATTATGGTAGTTATATTCTTGTACATAGGAGGCAGTATTATAGTAGTTATATTCTTGTATATAGGGGGCAGTATTATAGTAGTTATATTCTTGTACATAGGGGGCAGTATTATAGTAGTTATATTCTTGTACATAGGGGGCAGTATTATAGTAGTTTTATTCTTGTACATAGGGGGCAGTATTATATTAGTTTTTTTCTTGTACATAGGGGGCAGTACTATAGTAGTTATATTCTTGTACATAGGAGCAGTATTATAGTAGTTATATTTTTGTACATAAGAGGCAGTATTATAGTAGTTATATTCTTGTACATAGGGGGCAGTATTATAGTAGTTATATTCTTGTACATAGGGGGCAGTATCATAGTAGTTATATTCTTGTACATAGGGAGCAGTATTATAGTAGTTATATTCTTGTACATAGGGGGCAGTATTATAGTAGTTATATTCTTGTACATAGGAGTAGTATTATAGTAGTTATATTCTTGTACATAGGGGGCAGTATTATAGTAGTTATATTCTTGTACATAGGAGTAGTATTATAGTAGTTATATTCTTGTACATAGGGAGCAGTATTATAGTAGTTATATTCTTGTACATAGGGGGCAGTACTATAGTAGTTATATTCTTGTACATAGGAGCAGTATTATAGTAGTTATATTCTTGTACATAGGGGGCAGTATTATAGTAGTTATATTCTTGTACATAGGGGGCAGTATTATAGTAGTTATATTTTTGTACTTAGGAGGCAGTATTATAGTAGTTATATTCTTGTACATAGGAGCAGTATTATAGTAGTTATATTCTTGTACATAGGAGCAGTATTATAGTAGTTATAATCTTGTACATAGGGGGCAGTATTATAGTACTTATATTCTTGTACATAGGGAGCAGTATTATGGTAGTTATATTCTTGTACATAGGGGGCAGTATTATAGTAGTTATATTCTTGTACATAGGAGCAGTATTATAGTAGTTATATTCTTGTACATAGGAGCAGTATTATAGTAGTTATATTCTTGTACATAGGAGCAGTATTATAGTAGTTATATTCTTGTACATAGGAGGCAGTATTATAGTAGTTATATTCTTGTACATAGGAGCAGTATTATAGTAGTTATATTCTTGTACATAGGAGCAGTATTATAGTAGTTATAATCTTGTACATAGGGGGCAGTATTATAGTAGTTATATTCTTGTACATAGGAGGCAGTATTATAGTAGTTATATTCTTGTACATAGGGAGCAGTATTATAGTAGTTATATTCTTGTACATAGGGAGCAGTATTATAGTAGTTATATTCTTGTACATAGGGGGCAGTATTATAGTAGTTATATTCTTGTACATAGGAGCAGTATTATAGTAGTTATATTCTTGTACATAGGAGGCAGTATTATAGTAGTTATATTCTTGTACATAGGGAGCAGTATTATAGTACTTATATTATTGTACATAGGGGGCAGTATTATAGTAGTTATATTCTTGTACATAGGGGGCAGTATTATAGTAGTTATATTCTTGTACATAGGGGGCAGTATTATAGTAGTTATATTTTTGTACATAGGAGGCAGTATTATAGTAGTTATATTCTTGTACATAGGGGGCAGTATTATAGTAGTTATATTCTTGTACATAGGGAGCAGTATTATAGTAGTTATATTCTTGTACATACGGGGCAGTATTATAGTAGTTATATTCTTGTACATAGAAGCAGTATTATAGTAGTTATATTCTTGTACATAGGAGGCAGTATTATAGTAGTTATATTCTTTGTGAGACAGTGACTGACAAAGTGTTTAGGGTGGATACGTGCCACCGAGTGGCCTGGGCTCGGTGGAGGTAGCCAGCATTTCTGTGTCAGTAACGCTATGTTACTGACACATTGTAGTTTTGTAAGTGGCTCCAAGCCGCATAGTTCGGGCCGGCATTTGCTGGAGTGGTCAAAGCGAAGGGTGGGATGGCCACTCCCATGTACCAGGTGAGGCTGGTACCAGGCCTTATAAAGCCTGGGCCTGCCGGTCAGAGAGAGAGAGCGTCTGGCTGAGAGCCAGAGAGAGGGCTCTGCGGAGCAAGGAGCCCGGCTAGCCCAGCGTGTGGGCTGTGAGAGAGCCAAAAGGCGAGGTTGACAGGGTGACGCCCCTAACCTCAACACTCAGGAGGGTGTGGTGAGACCTTCACAGGTCTGAGGACTGGACTGGCTATGTGCAGCAAGCAATAAGTATTCTGACAGTGAGTAGTCAGGAACAAGCAGATGTATAGTGAGCGCTCAGACGAGCAGGTGTTTATTTCTGTTTTGGTTTTGTTTCTGCTGCAATAAACCCAGGCAAAGCCTGGACTAAAGAACGTTGGTGCCCGGTGTCACTGTTTCTGGCCGCGGATGCCCATGCTGCTACTGCCCCTAAACGCTAATCCCTCACATCTTGTACATAGGGGGCAGTATTATACATTTCTCTTCATAATTTCTTGTATTGGAAGCTTTTAAATGATTATATACCGTCTTTAATGCTATAAGAATAATCCCCTAGTATATATATGTGTGATTAGTTCCAACCATTTTAATGTATTTTCTAGATTACCCGTTGTACCACCTTAGTTTGTGGTATTTTCCAGTTTTTGCATTTCATTCGTTATCTATCTTGGTTTTCGGCTGATAACTTACCTCCCACTGGGTATTTCTGGTGGTAAGACTTGTATACTCTCTCATGGGCATCCAGCAGAAGCTGCAGGGATTGTGAATCTGTTAGATCTGCAGGAACGTCAAATGTAATCCAGGTATGAACCAAATCCCCAAATAAATGGAATGCAAGTTCTGAATACTCCACATAGGCATCAGCGGGGCTCCTGCCAGTCTTCGTGGCATCTGCAGAGAATCTACTGAGGTCGCTGCCATGCAGGATGACAATTGGTCTGATGTTGGCTGCATTCAGGTCCTGGAGAAGCGTCCTGTAACACTGCAGGGCTCCTTCTTCACTGTCTCGGGTCTTCTCCTTGAGGGATGCAGCCTCCATGGCTAGCTGGACCTTGTAGTGCGTGACACCATACTGCTGTAGAGTCGAAATTTGTTTTTTAAAATCATTTAAAACCTTGTTACAATGAAATCGTCCGCCTGACCCCACGTCATTAAGGGGACGAGCCTTGCTGCTGCACAGAGGTCCAGCAATGGCCATGTCTTCAAGGACTTCACTGCTGAGTCCATGGTACATGGATGAGAGGAGCAGCAAGAGGAGCCCTTCTACGGCTGGGGCCATTCTGGCCACTTTGTATCCCCAGTTGTACCCGACAAGGGCTTTATACACAGAGAAAGGCCATAAAATGGTCATTAGAGGTCTTATCTTTGGTGCTGATAATGACATTGCAGAGGAAGCATTTAGTAAGAGGTAATGAGGTGCTGCAGGAGCTCAGGCTGCCGCTCAGGGCCGCTGTCACTGCTGACGGTTACATGCATTAGGTGTCTGACATGAGCTCTCTGGTCTACCCTACCGGCCGACTTCATCTTGTCATTCAGGTTATTTTTCCTGTACATCCCGTGTCACACTTGCGGCCGCTATATCATCTTGTGCCACCTGCAGGTCCGGATGCAGAAGGACCGGCTCTCCCCTTTCCCAGGAGGATGCAGCCAGCGGTTGGCAGAGGGGTGCAGTGCCAGCACAGGAGGCAGGTGCCATCTTGGATTCTGAGCTGCAGCATGCGCCTTCATACAACTATGTTCAGCAACTCACAGGCGGCGGGACCCCTCTGACAACCCTAACTGGCCCCACAGCCACCCTCCACAGTAGGAATTGTAGTGCTAAAGAGCGGATGTTTTCCCGCTGCTCAGTGATACAAGTTTTGCGCTCTTTTGCCCACTGGAGTCTTTCTGTTTCTCTTACACACAATGGCGCTGGAACTGGTCGCCCGCTGTTATACCATCCGTGCGGAGGAACGGCGAGTTGTGCGTTCAGACACGTTAGTTGGAGCTCCAGCGTTGTATTCAGCTGACTGTGCAGCCTGTTGGTCAGAACGATTCCTGACATCCTCCTCCGACCCCTTTCAGGGATGAGTTGTTTCCGTCCGCAGGATCCCCTTTTGCTGCATGTTTTCCTCGATCGCACCATTCTCAGTATACTCACCACACTGAACACTAGAACTCCCCCCCGTGGTTGGCGGTGAGACCCCGGCTAGTCAGGCACCGATGACCGGCCTCGTTGGAAGTCGCTCCGATCGCTGGATCTTCCATCCAATGTGGATTCACACTGAGACTGATCCGCGGAAAACTTGTCACGTGATTTTATGCCGCACTCCGGGGTCACGGGGAAGAGCCGATGAGAGTTCAGGGGGTCTGATAAAGGAGGCTGGGTTCTGATAAGGGGGCCGGTCAGTGTGAAGCAGCCGTTGTATAGGCGGTCATTCACTTTAGGCAGCTGCGGGAGCGTGTGGAGGAGAGGGCACGCGGAGAGGGCATGCTGGGGCGCGTGGAGAGGGCATGCGGGGGGGGGGGGGGCATGGAGAGGGCACATGGAAAGGGCATTTGGGGGGGCGCGTGGAGAGGGCACGCGGAGAGGGCACACGGAGAGGGCACGTGGGGGCGTGTGGAGGAGAGGGCACGCGTAAGAGAAGGCAGTCGTAGGAGAGGGGGAAAAGGTGTGCAGGGGAGAGGGCACGCATCAGAGAAGGTACACGGAGGGGAGGGCACATGTAAGAGGCTTTACACAGGAGTAAACCGCTATGGGAATTGCGCAGCTTTTACAGTACCGCCCGGTGCAGGAGTCCCCGACATCTACATCCGCAGCGTCTCTTTATGCTGCACAATTCAACTTGTGAGGCTCAAATATTCTGCAACTAACCCGCAGCCTCATGCGCCGCCCGGATCGGCTGCAGGTCAGCGGATGCCATTGGCGCAGCCATTTCACCCTGTCAGCCGGCGGTCGGAGGCTTTTACAGGCTGCACGGATGTCGGTGCACGATTACCAGCTACATCCTCTGTATCAGACTGGGGGTCTTTGCAGAACGTTCCCATGACACTATGGAGCCGGCGGCCCGCCGCAGCAGGCATGTCCTTGGATTGGGCTGTGATAACAGATCACTGATTGTGGTCTCCCATATCTTATCGTTTTGCTCGTTGACCCCAGTTATATTGTCCATATTTATTAACCAGATGATCTGTCATTGAGCAGCTCAACCGTGCGTAATGCGATGCCATAAACCAAGTGTCACATTCGCTATGGGGGGGGGGGGGGCTGATCGCAGCCAATACAGCGTGGTGTAGTTTGTGCCGCAGGTCCGTCATGCATGGCGCTCCGCCTGTTCTCTTCAATGTATAGGGAGTCTGCTCCGCTAGTCTTGTTTGCGGCAGTCCCGACTCCAGCAGCACAGATGGGGGACGTTTCATAGACCCCCACTAGACAGATTAGCGTTCAGACTCCTCTACGCCCCCTGGAGACCACTAGCAGTAAAGGGGGATGAGTTGTGATGCTCTTGGACTACCAGCAGCAGATGGGATATAAGCCAAACACAAGAGTCGTCATAAGAGTTGTGGCCGAAAACCGGAGGCTCGACTTAGACGGCGTCCAACAGTGCGGGTGGCTGCAGATAAATCTACAGCATATCCTACACGCCGTGTGGGCAGCGTGGGACCCCAGGGGCAGCTGGTGGGTGGGACCACAGGGGCGGCCGGTGGGTGGGACTGCGGGGGCGGCCGGTGGGTGGGACCGCAGGGGCGGCCGGTGGGTGGGACCGCAGGGGCAGTTGGTGGGTGGGACCGCGGGGGCAGCCGGAGGGTGGGACCGCGGGGGCGGCCAGAGGGTGGGACCGCGGGGGCGGCCGGTGGGTGAGACCGCGGGGGCGGCCGAGACCCATGGGGCGGCCGGTGGGTGGGACCGCGGGGGCAGTTGGTGGGTGGGACCGCGGGGGCAGCCGGAGGGTGGGACCGCGTGGGCGGCGAGAGGGTGGGACCGCAGGGGCGGCCGGAGGGTGGGACCGCAGGGGCGGCCGGAGGGTGGGACCCCAGGGGCAGCTGGTCGGTGGGACTGCAGGGGCGGCCGGAGGGTGGGACAGCCGAGGCTAGAATGGGGCTCTGGGCATCTCTACAGACAGCACATAGCAAAAAAAATTTGTTAGCTTTTTTTGCCCCTTCCACACACTCCTTTGGCGAAGGCCGCGGGATTATCAGCACAGCAGCGCTTGCCGTGGCATCCGGTCTGGAACAAGCCGAACAAATTGGTGCCAGGAAACCAGAGTGCATTTGTCCAACTACCTTGGGTTGGAGTCTCCTTCCCCTTGTTGCAGCCCTGATGTTGGAGAAGCAGGGAACTTGATTGTTGCCTCAGTGTTAACCCTTTCCAGTCCAGTGTTGGGCCTTGTCTAATATTGAGATTTCCCTGCGTAGCTCCCTAGTGGGCGAGGTCTGGCACGCTTCTGCCGCTGCGTGGCGGAGGCCTCGGACCTCTCCGTTCTCTTCTGCATGTGATGTACGTGTGCAGAAGAGCGCATGACTACACAGTGTCTGCAGGGGCAGGAGGCCTCTATATCGTTAGAGATTAAATGTAATATCCATATTGTAATATAAAGAGCTGGATAAAGTGTTCCCCCGACTGTCCAGTATCAGCTGCCGTTCAGAATACTAGGAAAGTTGAGTCGAAATGCTCCCTCCCGAATTTCCCCTTACTAGATATGAGATAGGTAGATATTATGTAGGCTTTAGGCTGTCATTCTGCGTGTGTCGCAGCATCCTTTTTTGTTAGCCCTTTCAGTAGGATGCAGTTACCTCAGTTCCACGTGGCTTTACAACACAGCTGTGTCGGCAGTAAGTGGAAGGGTGAAATGCTTATCAGCATCTAGGAAAGCTGGGTTGTGAAGGGGGCTGTGAAGCAGCTGGAGCAGCGGGCTTCAGAAAGACGGTCCCCTCCCAGGGGGTCCGTGGTGTACAACAGCCCTTGCTAACCCAGAGCAGGAAATATTTACAATACTAGGTCAGGACAGGAACGGCCTTCACCCCCCCCCCCCCCCCCCCCATTTTTGAGCGGGCCACAGACAGACCCCATAACTTTTTGGAGCCAAAATTTTAACATGTGTAAGTATTTTAGAAAAATAAGGAGGGTAAGCCCGTCTGCCGCCATGATGACTCCAGAAAGGGTATCATCAGTAAGAATGATCCCTACCTTCCCTGTCGTCATCATGACAGCATACACATTGAGAAGTACCATATTAACCGGCTTAGGGTGGGACTACGGCTTGGACTTCGGAAGAAAGGTTCTACAAATCACCACTGGCCTCCAAATCTAAGCGCTAATGCTTAACAAATGTATGTAGGTTGGACCATGTAACCGCTCTGCAGATGTGGTCTGAGGAGACCTGCGCCCTCTCAGCCCAAGGACAAGACATGGCTCTGGTAGAATGGGCTTTGAGTCCTTCTGTGGGAGTAATGTCTTGGGCTTTGTAGGCCTCTTATTGCCCTTTTGAGCCTTCGGGCGGTCGAATCCTTAGACGCAGCCTTTCCCTGGAATGGAACAACCTATCAGTCTTTCTAAACTTTTTAGTGGTTTTTCAGTACGGTAGAATAGCTCTCCTAACACCTCAGTGATGACACTTTCTCGTTTTGAGGGTTCCGACAGAAGGAGGGAGGGGTATCACCTGTTCCCTAAGAAGACTAATTACTTTGGGTTGAAAGTAGCGGTCTAGACCCTGATAATGCAGAGCAATACTTATCAGGAACATTAACAGAATTCCTTAAGTTGAATGATACCCGGACATCTCCACACCAATCCTTCGGGAAGCACATAAAGCTTTTGTCAGAGGAGAACTAATAGCTTTAGGATCAAGGATAAAGAAACAGAGGGAGAGGGAGGTCGATTCCCTGCCAGCACAGATCTCTAGCATAGAACTAATTCAGAAACGCTCGTTAAAGAAAGATACACTTCAGGAACTGAAGAGTCTTAGAACAGGGGTCCCCAACTCCAGTCCTCGGGACCACCAACAGGACATGTTGTCAGGATATCCTACAGTAAGACCACCTGTGGCAATGTCTGAGGACTGACAATAACTACATCACCTGTACAACACTGAGGAAGTCCTGAAAACCTGACCTGTTGGTGGTTCCTGAGGACTGGAGGTGGGGAACACTATCTTAGAGACAAACCTAAACATATCCTTAACATAAAATCAGCAAAGACTCCTTCCCTCAAAATATAAAATATATATGCAGGGTGACAAAAGCTCAAAATCCTGTCACATCTAATTAGGAAACACAAAGAAAAAGCGTTTACACGCAAAACAACAACAGGCAACACCTTGGAATCCATGGCCTTCCGAACGTGTCAATATAACGCAGACCTTCATAGAGACCCTTACATTGCCCAACCGATCTGAAGCGGACAAACCCAACTTGTTAAATGCATTAAGCACCTCTTAAGTGAAAACCACTCCCATCCAATCCCAATGGGAAAAGCCCCAATTATATATGATAAAGTCCTCCTCCCAGTCCTCACCAACCGATGTCATTCACTCCCGTCAGACACAAACCTTCCCAAAGAAGCTCCTGAGGCATTTATCACTCTGGTTCCGAAAGAAGGGAAAGACTCACACGGTGGCAATTACAGACCCCTCTACTAAATGTAGGTGTTAAACTTCCAGCCCAAGGCATATCACCGTTACTCCCTAAATTAATTCCCCCAGACCAGGTGGGAATTGTGACAGGTAGAGAGGGAACGCTCAATACGTCTCATTACTGCTATTCATCATACTAAACATAACAGAACACCGCTGGTCCTACTGGGAACAGATGCTGAAAAGGCTTCCACAAGGTGAGCTGAGATCTTATGGAAAATGGCTTCACTAACCAATCTATAACAGCCATACTCTCTGTATTCAAACCCCTCGCCAAAAGTCATAAATGGAACCCTCTCAGACCCCTTCCTTATCACAAACGAGACAAGACAGGGCTGTCCGCTCTCCCACTCTGTTTGTTTTGGTCATGGAATTAGATTACACCCCGATATTCTGGGGGCAAAAATTGGGAATTTAAACACACTACAGCTGCATTTGCAGATGACCTTCTAGTGCTCATGACCCCCCCCCCCCCCCCAAAGGCCTTCCCCGCCATCCTAGAGATCTTTGAACAACTTGGCAAAATTTAAAATTTTAAGGTTAACTACAAGAAATCAGCAGCACTAAACATTTCAGCAGCGGCTAGTTAAGTAAAGAACATAAAGAATGTCCCTTTAAATGGCCTGCATCCAGCATTAAATATTTAGGCGCCACCTTCACATCTGACACCTCACTACTGCCCCCAACTCCAAAAAGTACAAAACCAACAACACAAAAACTCCCCTCTTATCTTGGCTGGGGAGAAACATCAGATTTGCACTTCTATTCTTCCATCCATTTTATATACTTACTAACAGTCCCACCAGCAGTCCCTGGCCACTTCTGTTCCAGCATAAATTCGGTATTTCAGAAGCTCATATGGAATAAAAGCCAGCTGGCATTTCCCTACTTAACACAAAAAAGCCTCAAGGTGGTTTCAGTCTCCCAAAAATACCCTTATACGATAGGGCAATCCATATAGCCAGATGGATTTCCTTGGTGGACCGCAGGCTGGAGTCACCCTCATTGAATTTAGAAAGAACTCTGATAGATCAAGAAGGACAATACCTCCTTTGGACCAGTAATAACTCCCTATGTAGGACACAAACCATTAAAGTTATATGCTCCATTAGATCAGAGGGTAGCGACCACCATAAACTGGCATCAACGACACCTGCATCTGTAGTGCCCTCTATCGTAGCAAACTGGTGAAATCGGTGAATGCATGGACCAAACTTAATTCCCTGACAGTTCACATATTTAAGAGGAACCAAGGTTGCTGATGTTTCTCACGTTGAGTCGCTGTTTCCAGGTAACTCCTTGAACTTTCTGGAAACTCTCAACATTTACTCCTCACTTAACAAATGCCAGGTGAAGTACCAAACTGGACTGAGGGATCCCTGAAGGCCACGAAAGCTCATGACACATCTCTACAGAGGCCTACTGCTGGACACATCCTCTGACCAACCGTGGGAGAGGGGATCACCTTTAATGGAGAGGACACTAGGAGAATGTTAAATAACTCATGGTTTCTCTAAATGTGTCCACATCCAAGAGAATTCGTATAAGTTACTTACCCGATGGTATAAAACCCCAGTCTCACTTAGGAAGCTCAACCGTTCACAGGCAGATACATGCTGGCAATGTGACTCAGATAAGGGAAACTTACCACACATATGGTGGCAGCCCTATTGGCAATCTATTACAAACCACATAAATCCCATTTGTGGGTCCTCCTTTTCCTTCTCTCCCGAGGAGGTATGGCTCTGGTAACCCTCAAAACAATTTAAGCCCTCAAAAAAATGCCTTCCCCCCATTCTGACTGCGGCAGCAAAACTTCTTATCCCGCTTTATTGGAAGGAAAAACAATTCCCTACAGGGGCACAAAGGAGAGATCAAGTATCACAATTATATAGATGAGGAGCTGGCCGCATGGGAGTCTGCTTCGAGAATTAAGTTTCTTGAAATCTGGCCACCATGGACAACATCTCTAAACAACCAAACCATATAACTTAGTCCAATAACTTAGTTCATTCTCCTACAGTGACGCTTCGTCTAATGATGAGAAATCGAACTTGATGATCTCCTCGTTGACCTAGTTCTATCTAGGTCTTAGTTCGTTCTGAGTTCCTTCTAAGATTACTCTTCTCTGCCATCAGCTTTGTTTAGTTATTACCCTGCTACAAAACACCTGAGGGTATTAAATTCAGCATTGCTTAAATATCTACACCCAGCAATTTACTAACAAACCCCCCGGGTCTAAGATTCAACAGCTTGGTTTTCAGACTTCTAGTAATTAAGTAACTCTGAGAATACATAAATCCGATTGGCACGTTTCTAGCAGCAGGCTCAGCTTTGTGAGAGCCTCATCCTTACGTGAAGCTCGGATGGGAATAAACCTGCTGCCTACACCTATATGAAAGGCACTTGGCTCCAGTCATAATGGTTTTAAAATGCTTACGTCTGAAGTAGATACTTAATTTGACTCCTTTCCCTCATTTTATAGTGTGGCACTTGTTTAAAGGGTGTGTGGAAGACGGGATACTGAGGTCCAGTCCACCAAGACAAAGTTGACTCTTAAGTAATGCAGTTTGTCTCATACTATTACTAATGTATCTTAAAGAAAGATGACTTCTAGAGCCGCATCTACAACGTATGTGGAGTCCTCCTCATACTGTATAATGCAGGACTGCACAAGTAGATTGACCCATCGGAACAGGAGCGGCTACTCACTAATGAGGTCTGATGTAAAGCTCCCTCTCGGCCCGTACTGTAATATGGTTAAATGTCTGAAGCCATCTCATGTTGTACCACTGCACGGGGCTCATGGACGCACCAAACACGCATGTCTAGAGCTTCACTAACAATGCCTGATTATTTTGTATTGTAGCTAATAGCAGTTGTTAATTTGTAGGTTGTTCATCTCTTCACCTGCCATTGAACACAGCAGGGGTCTAGTTTAAAGACCATCTTGTCATTGTGTATCATCATGTAGTGTTTTGCAGGAAAGGGCCTGAATTTTGCCTATTCTTCTGGCTGATGTTACTGCGACCAGAAATGCTACCTTGAAGGTCAGCATATTTAGCAGCAGACTGAGTAGGGGTTCAAAGGGAGGTTCACAAAGAGACTGTAGAACCAGATTTAAAGTCTCACAGCGGACCGGTTTTCCTAATAAATGGACGGAGCCTAAATGCGCCCTTTAGAAATCTCCTAACCGATTTATGGTCTGCTAGTGGGTAGTTATAGAAGGTCCCCAGAGATGCCACCTGAACGTTAAGGGTGCTAGGACTCAGCCCCTTATCTAGCCCTGCTTGCAAAAAGTCCAGAATTCTGGAAATTTCCGGTTGGAGAGGATCCTCGAGGTCACGACTCCTTCATTCGGAAAATTTTTTCCATACTTTCGAATAGACAGCTTTAGTTGAGGTTTTATGGCTCTCACATAGGGTAGATATCAGCAACATCCAGGCTGTCAACCTTAGTCTGTGAACCTCTGAGTATTGTAATGGTCCCTGGAGCAGAAGGTCCGGCCTGGTCGGCAGGTGGAAAGCCTCTTGCATAGACAGAGACTTGAGTAAGGGAAACCAGGGTCTTCTGGCCCAATAAGGGACAATCAGTATTACTGCCGCCTTTGATCCCCAAATTTTCCTGACGTGAGGTATCAATGGGAAGGGAGGAAAGGCATAGACAAGATCCCAATCCCATTTATGGGAAAGGGTGTCTATGCCCGGCGCCCCGTTTGTATTTTGGGGGGGGGACACAACTGTTGGCATAGGGTATTTTCCTACATGGCGAAGAGGCCCACTTGAGGAAGACCCCATTGTTCTGTGAGAAGTTCGAAAACCTGGGGCTGAAGTGTCCATTCTCCTTGGTATACCCTCTTCCTGCTCAGATAATTGGCCAGTGTTCCTTGCCCCTTTTATGTGGAAAGCTGTGAGACAGTGTGAGATGTTCTGCCCAGAACAGGATTTTGGGCGCCAGACGTTGTAGCTGTGGATTCCTGGTGCCCCCCTGATAGCGAATAAGGGACACAGTAGTTATATTGTCCGAAAAGACCTTAAAATGCATTTCCCTTTTAGACTGATTTCATACTACGTAAGGCTTCCTAGACTGCCCATAGTTCTCTAATGTTGAAAGACTAGGCTCTAGTGTGGCAGTCCCATGACCCTGGCCCATGCTAGGTTAGTAGGGGACATCCATCATAGTAATTTCTTAACCTGATGTGGTATCCCAATTCTCCTATCTAAAGGGGACTGGTGTTTATCCCCCTTCTTCCAAACAAGGGACTGTAAGTGTCAGCTATGCCGTTGAGCCCAAGGTATATTTATACATGATATTAACCCCATAATTTTCATGGCCTTGAATCGAAACCAGAGTCTTTTTATAAAAGGAATGAACGGATTTTAAGATCTGTTTTCTGTCCGATGGGAGAGATGACGGTGAGTTAAGGATGACTCCCAAGACTTTCTTTGGTTCTGGGAGGCTAGATTTCTGTTAACCAGCCACCCTAAGGTATCCAGGGTTTCCAAGGTTATCCGTAGACGAGCTTCTGCAATCAGCAGAAAGTCGTCCAGATAAGGTAATTGGTAATACCTCTATTACGCCAATGGGCTACCATCTCCAGAACAACCTTAAAAAAACTCTAGGCACTGAAGAAATGCCAAAGGGAGACAGGTAAATGTAAAATGGCAGACTACGTTATTAATGTAAACTGCAAATCTAAGGATGGATGGGGATGTGGTAATATGCATCTTTCAGATCGATGGTGCACATTACTAATTAGGGAAATGGTGGATCTTATTGTCCAGAAGAAAATTCTATTTTGTACCCACTCTATAACCTGTAGTGCCCGGGGGTTAGTGGTGATCTCGCTCCACTCACTACCAAAGCTGGACAGTCTACCTCCCACCTGTCCTGGCCCAGGCTGTGCGGGGATAAGAGGTCAGCCCTCCCCCTTGCCTCCTTTAAGGTACGACCATCGTCCAGTTTTCCCCTTTCCCCCTATATTCTTTAGGGGAGGAGCGGGCTTTAAATGCTCTTCTGTAATGTCTTTCCATAGGAAACTCTTTATGCTTATCTGCAGCTTTTTCCAACAGTTTATCCAGTGCTGGACCGAAAATGTGATGTCCCTGAAAGGGTAAAGTGCAGAACTTGTTTTTTGGCACCTTATCGCCTGACCAATACTTAAGCCGGATGGCTCTTATAGCGGTGTTACTGAGCACCGCATAACGGGCTCCAAAGCAGACGGTTTCAGCAGATGTGTCAGCCATGAATCCCGTGGCCATTTGTAGCAGCGGGAGTTGGAAATTCCCTTTCTTGGGGCTTTCTGCTTAATCAGAGAATCCAGGCGGTTAAACCAGATCATCATGGAGCGTGCCACAGCTGTGGATACAATATTTGTCGGAAGACTAAGGGAAGACGTCTCCCAAGACCTCTTCATTAGGTTTTCCACTTTGCTATTGATTGGACTCCTTAGCTGCGAGGTTCTCTTCACCACCTTGGCAACTTGTATGTCCACCTTAGGAGTGATCTCATAAGCATCTATATCCTCAGGGGCAAATATATCTCTGAAGACCTTCTTCTCTGCCTGTTGCCACTCATCCCTAATCAGGTGCTTTAGGATCTTGTTTACTGCGCCGGACTCTTGGACCCCCAAACATCTCGTCTTGTATTGAGCGGGGTTCCTCTATGTCCTCTACCTGCATAGTTTCTCGCACCGCTTTTAATAGTTGCAGAATGTCAGAAGACAAAAAAATATATATTTTTTAATCTTCATGTGTCACAATAGGGCCCTGATCAGATGAAGCCATATCAGATTCATTCCTCATAGGAATCCGACCCCGGAAGGAGCTCCCGTCTGGCCCTCGTAGATGGTTTAGGGGGTCCGGCTGTGGAGGAGGGAGACTGGATCTCCTCTGACGATATTGTGGATATCCGCCATCATCGCCGCTTGTTCCTCCTTAAAGAACCTTCTTAATACATTCTGCACAAAGCGGTATGATATCACATTCGTCTAGGTGCTTTGCACTTACGGCGCACTTTCTGGGTTTTTCTTAATATCCACTATGGGTTTTTGCAGCTTCCTGTCCTTCAAAACATGGAGTGTTGCAGACATTCAGATTACAACCCCCACTGTAACAACACCGCCATTGGCCAAAAGGACCACTCTGATTTTCAGCCTGTCTCACGGTTAGTCCTGGGCGCAGAGAGATTCCCTGGACTCTGAATCGCGCTGGGTTTTCACCAGTGAGATTGCTCCTGGTCGGGACGGTGGCCGCCGCAGGCATGAGGGACCCAGAAGTTTCAGCAGCGCATCGGGATGGGTCTGACCCCCCGGGAGGCACGGCCTGCATCCACAGGGAAGTTGCTCCTGCTGAGTCCTGTAGGGACAGGAAGACCCTGGTACTTCGGTGGAGGGGAGTTGCCTTTATACGCTCCTGCTTCCTGTCCCTGCAGCGGGCAGCCTCCAGCGTGTGCCGTCATGATGACGAAGGGGAAATGTAATTGGTAAATGATGACTGATCTGTAGTCGCAGCCCGCTGACATCACCACGAATCAGATGCAGGTATTCCCACCCGTGCAGGATGCTCAGAAACCCCAGACCTGGGAAAGTATGTAACCCTTTGCAATCCAATTTTGGATTCAGGGTTTCCTAGAGGGCTTTCTCTTTCTGCCATTATACAATGGCGCCATCTGCTGGCTAGAGCCAGTACTGCGGTATGTGAAATGTCGGAGAGGCCCCTGACAGAGCAGCTGGCAATATACAGTAAAATACCCTGCCGGACGTCTTCCAACATTAGAGCTGCACAGGCTTCAATCAGAATGTAGGAACACGTCAGACAGTGGATTGGAAAAGGTTAGAAAGAAAAAAACAATGCACATGGGCTCATGTTCGGGGTCAGCCCCTTGGAGGGCACCATGTGTGCGGACTGCCCTCTAAATCCGTGCGACTCCACACAAAGATTGGTAACATGGGCTCATGTTCGGGGTCAGCCCCTTGGAGGGCACTATGTGGGCGGACTGCCCTCTAAATCCGTGTGACTCCCCACAGATTGGGAACATGGGCTCATGTTCGGGGTCAGCCCCTTGGAGGGCACCATGTGGGCGGACTGCCCTCTAAATCCGTGTGACTCCCCACAGATTGGTAACGCTCTTTACTTCCAAGAACGTGTTGTTGACAGCTTGTTCGGACCGCTGGTGCTTGCGTTATGCCACTACACCCATACGGGGCTCCAGCCAAGCCCACAGGAAAGCAGACATCTTTGGCTCTCATCCGACCCAGGGGTTTATAGAAGGCGACTGCTGACTGATCTGTTATCGGACCGTCGGGGGGATTTATTCCCACCTCCCTGAACACATCGGATTCGCCTTTAATTCTCACAATGCCTTTATATTGACTTCTCCGGCTGCAGGAGACCCCGGTACCGGTGGCTGCGCCACTCTCACCATCTCACGCCCGAGCCGGCACGTTCACTGGCGGCCCGGCAACGTCTCTACTGCATTGTATGGAACAACAGAGTGAGGCGGTCAGCATGGCACAACTGTCCTGTGCGGCGGGCAATGTGGTCCCATTACTGCCCAGGGACGATCCGGCTGCAGCGCAGGAGATAACGGCGGGACTGACGGACGCCAACGAGGAAAGAAATACACAAAGCAGACATCTGTAAACAACTAATATACTATAAAACAAGCCGCTGCGGGACAACAGACACAAACAGGCAACCATACAAGATAAAAGCAACTACAGATTCTGTCCTTAAGAATCAAAGGACTTCAACATCCACACGGAAGAGAATTAAAGGGGTCACTGTGGGCCATTTAAAGGGGTTTTACATCAATATGACGGCGGGGCGGTTATCAGTCTCTCCCCACACGAACCGAGGAAAAGAATCCATTCCCCATTACCGCACTGACACAGCAGAGATGCCGCCCTGAAAAGGGCACTGACATCACGAGCGGCCCTCGCACAAGACACTCCTGCACAGACTTATTGCATTACTAATGAGGTAGGTGGCCATACTTACTGACACAATATAAGTGTGGGTATGAACATCCCACCGCTCAGCATGCAGACGGCACAACCTCACATACTGACCACACTTTGGGGGCCGAGTAGCATTATAGTTACACAGTCATCCAGAGGGCCACTACGTGCAGCCCCCCCCCCCTCCATGCAAGTAATGCTCCCCCATACGGGGGACCGTGCCATCTACACCTGCCCTTGTGTCGGTAATTATGGCCACCCTCCAATAAACGAGACTGGGAGGTTTATCGCTGCTCAATGCCCACCTATCTTACAGGGTGGTATATGTGACAAGAAGGTTCTGAGTGTTGGGACCCCCACCGATCACAAGGGGTCTCTGAAGCCCTCCCATGAATGGAGTAAAGGTCTGACATGCACACTCCCATCCCAAAACATACGAGCACCAGCCCTGAACCCCATGAAAGGATCGGTGGCGTACATGTGACGGCCACTCCCGTTAGTTGAAGAGCCCCGTGCTCATGATTAGTGAGGGTCCTCGTGGTACGGGGCCTTTAAGGTTAGATCACTTTTAACCCTTACTGGAACCTTCCACAGCATCGTTCTGATCTAAAGGAGAAACGTCCTTCGTTGTTAGTAGACCCCCGGACCCTCGCAATGCTCGTACAAAACACCAAGATGGCGGCTGCAGCAAGCCGATCACACTCTTCTTTCCAAGCCTTGTCCCCGCTGAACGGCAGATGAGGAAACGTTTACAAGTCCTCCCGCCCCCCCCCCCCCCACCCGCTGGAAAGTGTTCAGAGCAGCCAATCAGGTGAGACCGTCATCCAGACAGGAAGCGGAACAGGGTAAAAGTCCCCAAACTTCAGCTAGCTGGTTAGTCCTCCAGGACGTAGTTGGGGTTCACCACCAGGTAAGGGTCGTCGTCCTTGGTGGCCTCGTCCTCTCCGGCGCTCCGCAGGCTGCTCTGTGACAATTCTATCAAGATCTGATCCTGAAAGACAGAAATGAACACTTCAGGATCTGCTCTCTAAACTCCTTTGCAGATCGGTAACGTGACTCAGAGCGCCCCTCCGATACTGGGCTTACATTCTGTCCAGGGCCGAGGCCTATCTGCAGTTTTTCCTCCTCTGCCGCCGATCCGCTGGTTCCAGGTCCCGTTTTCTGCCGACCAAGATGGCTGCAGCAACTATCTAATGTGCACTACTGATTGGCCGGTACTGATCATGTGAGCAGCTCTGGCCAATCAGAGCAGGTATAAAGCACTACCAAACACACGGAGGATCAGGATGTCTGAAGATGGTGCCGGCGGTGACAGACAGTACAAGTGGGACCTGGGACTGGTGGGCAACAGAGGAGAATACCTGCAGATATACACACCCCTCCGGAGCCCCGAAGCAACAGAAATCAACACCCATCTCTGCTTGCTAGCATTGAATGAGAACATTCTTGCTTGCCTACACAAACTCCATCTTTATTACTTCCACCTCATGCAGCAGCACTTATAGAAAACTGCAAGACGTCAAACCGACAGCGGAGGACTTACAGCCCCACATCAAGGACACTTACACTCACTGACAACAAGCAGAGATTTAAAGGACCAGTGGATGGGGGCACACAAGGTGACCGGGCTCAGGACGCCCCCTACAGACCACCGGTAGAGAGACGCATCTGACCAGACTGCTAGGAGGTGTTAGGACCAGTGGATGGGGGCACACAAGGTGACCGGGCTCAGGACGCCCCCTACAGACCACCAGTGGAGAGGAGCATCTGACCAGACTGCTAGGAGATGTTGGGACCAGTGGATGGGGGCACACAAGGCGACCGGGCTCAGGACACCCCCTACAGACCACCAGTAGAGAGGAGCATCTGACCAGACTGCTAGGAGGTGTTGGGACCAGTGGATGAGGGCACACAAGGTGATCGGGCGACCATCTGATTGCCTGACCAGCTCAAGCAGCTCCACCATCCAGACACAGGGGGCGCCATTGTTACAACACCGGGTCTGTTGGAACCATTTCCAGGTGCTTAGCTGAAGGACATTTGGTCTCACAGCCCCCATTAGCATATATCCATATTACTCCCCAAATCCACACCATTCGCAACCTGATTGGTTGTTTGGATTTACTCATTCCCGGTGATTGGTTATTTGGATTGGCTCGTGTAGAAGTGGGGAGTAAAAAGCTAATATGCCCCCCATTACATGTACGGCCTCTGTCACCCACTGTCGCCCCCTTGTGCAGTAATGTCATGTTCAGTGAAGAATCCAAGATTAATTTGGGCGCCGACGATGGCCGTGTTTGTGTCTGGGGATCTCGGGGTGAGCGCCTCAATCCTGCCCCCTGCTGGTGTGATGGTCTGGGGGGCCATCACATATGACAGTCATTCCCCCCTAGTGGTGGTACGAGGGACAATGACAGCTCAGCGATATGTTCAGGACATCCTGCAGCCACATGTGTTCCTCTCATGGAGGCTTCCAGCAGGATAATGCTCGGCCACACAAGAGGGTCACAGGAGCCCCCACAAGATTGGCACACCTCCCTGGCCCCCCGCTTGCTATCAAAACTGGGATTATTCACCCCGGAAAACAGACGGCTAAGGGGCGACCAAATAACTCTGTATAAATATATTAGGGGACAATACAAGGATCTCTGCCATGATCTGTTTATACCCAGGACTGCGACGGTAACAAGAGGGCATCCGCTACGTCTAGAAGAAAGCAGGTTTCATCACCAACATAGAAGGGGGTTCTTTACTGTAAGAGCAGTGAGACTGTGGAACTCTCTGCCTGAGGACGTGGTGATGGCAGGATCCATAGAGGAGTTTAAGAGGGACTGGATGTCTTTATGGAGCGGAAGGATATTACTGGATATAAATCTTAGGTTAATTGTTAATCCGGGTATACAGGCAGGTAGGAACTATTAGGGGTTGATCCAGGGAACAGTCTGATTGCCATTAGGGAGTCGAAAGGAATTTATTCCCCAAATGGGCTAATTGGCTGCTGCCTCTTGGGGCTTTTGCCTTCCTCTGGATCAACACAGTAGGATAGACAGGCTGGACTAGATGGACATTGTATGTAAAGCTGAATGAAGACAATGTTATATATCACCAATAGAGCATTATGGGACCACGGGGGCGCCTACGAGGTTACAGGATCGAGAGGCTCAGGTGCAGCACAATAAGAAAAAGTGGTAACTAAACATTTGCAGGTCAGACGACCCCAAGAGCCGCCACAGAGGGGGATACAAAAGCACAGAATCTTCTGCAGCCACGGAGCAGCGCAGGAGGGAGAACGCTTTACAGCCTGCCAGAGGTCCTGGAAGAAGCACTGTCATGTGCGGCCATTAGACCACATTCTTCCTGCAGGAGGCGCTGCACCACCAGCAGTTCAACGACGGCCGGCGGACATCAGGGTAGCACTTCCTGTGTTTTCCCTCTAAGTGACACAATTATGCATAGCGCCCCCTTAGTGTTGGAGAGGTGCGGCCATAATTCACATGCAGACCATCAGTCCTGAGGGTCTCCGCACCCAGGCATCAGCGCTGGCATCGCCAGGCTGCACAGACCCACCTGTACCACCCCCCTGATGACTCACGTAATGGACCAGCCGGTGAATCACTTTCTCAATGATCTGCTTCCGGTTAACGAGTTCTTCTTCGGAGTCAATTTCGGACTCGACCTCCTTCAGGTACCAGTTAACAAGGTCCATTCTCTTCTGGGAAGATTCATCCTCATCTGCAAGAGCAAACGCAAAACATGAGACCCCGAGCGCCGGCGGCAGCAGAGCCACCCGTTAGCGGGCGCCACCAACCTTCTGCCTTCCTCAGCTGCAGAACCAGCAGGTTGGAGATGCGCTGGTATTCCGTAAAGCTGAGCCGCAGGGAAGCCTTAGCCGCCGCCTCCTGAGGGTCGCTGTCCGCGTGGCCGTTAATTCCGTTCACGTGACCGTTGGGTATTCCGGCGTCGCCTAAAGAAACAAACAGTCCAGTAAGGAGACCAAGTCAACACAGAGAAGCCGAGGGGCAGGAGCAGAGGTCTCACCGGCGGCGCGCTCCTGAGGCTCCGCCTCCACGTCTTCCTCCTGATCTAAGTTCACGTCTGGAGTCTCAACCCGGATAATAGACTTGTTCAGTAACCGGAACGCTTCCTTCACGTGTTTGGGATGAACCTGTGGTGAAACAAGGACCCGGGTGACAAGGGTGTGGGAGACGCTCGGGAGCGCGGCGGGCTCTACAGGGACGTTATGCTGCCCGAACATTCCCGTCAACCATGTTAACCACTTCAACCCCTCCAACCACTACAACCGCTCCAACCGCTCCAACCCCTCACGGGTTCGCTCATTATTCTCCTCACTTTAAAAAAATAAATAAAAATTCATAGGTTGTTTCTCCGGCAGCTGCCGGCCATTCTGACGGACTAGTCGCTTTTCTCGGTGATGCGCGCGGCTGCCGGCCCTTCTGACGGACCGGTCCCCTTTTCACCCGGCGACGCGCGCGCGGGGCTGACGGACCGGTCCCCTTTTCACCCGGCGACGCGCGCGCGGGGCTGACGGACCGGTCCCCTTTTCACCCGGCGACGCGCGCGCGGGGCTGACGGACCGGTCCCCTTTTCACCCGGCGACGCGCGCGCGGGGCTGACGGACCGGTCCCCTTTTCACCCGGCGACGCGCGGCGCGGGGGGCTGACGGACCGGTCCCCTTTTCACCCGGCGACGCGCGGGGCTGACGGACCGGTCCCCTTTTCACCCGGCGACGCGCGCGCGGGGCTGACGGACCGGTCCCCTTTTCACCCGGCGACGCGCGCTGCGCGGGGCTGACGGACCGGTCCCCTTTTCACCCGGCGACGCGCGCGGGGCTGACGGACCGGTCCCCTTTTCACCCGGCGACGCGCGGGGCTGACGGACCGGTCCCCTTTTCACCCGGCGACGCGCGGGGCTGACGGACCGGTCCCCTTTTCACCCGGCGACGCGCGGGGCTGACGGACCGGTCCCCTTTTCACCCGGCGACGCGCGGGGCTGACGGACCGGTCCCCTTTTCACCCGGCGACGCGCGCAGCGCGGGGCTGACGGACCGGTCCCCTTTTCACCCGGCGACGCGCGGGGCTGACGGACCGGTCCCCTTTTCACCCGGCGACGCGCGCAGCGCGGGGCTGACGGACCGGTCCCCTTTTCACCCGGCGACGCGCGCGCGGGGCTGACGGACCGGTCCCCTTTTCACCCGGCGACGCGCGCGCGGGGCTGCCGGCCGTTCTGACGGACCGGTCCCTCTTTCCCCGGCGACGCACGCGCGGGGCTGCCGGCCGTTCTGACGGACCGGTCCCTCTTTCCCCGGCGACGCACGCGCGGGGCTGCCGGCCGTTCTGACGGACCGGTCCCCTCTTTCCCCGGCGACGCACGCGCGGGGCTGACGGACCGGTCCCTCTTTCCCCGGCGACGCAAGCGCGGGGCTGCCGGCCGTTCTGACGGACCGGTCCCTCTTTCCCCGGCGACGCACGCGCGGGGCTGCCGGCCGTTCTGACGGACCGGTCCCTCTTTCCCCGGCGACGCACGCGCGGGGCTGCCGGCCGTTCTGACGGACCGGTCCCTCTTTTCCCCGGCGACGCACGCGCGGGGCTGCCGGCCGTTCTGACGGACCGGTCCCTCTTTCCCCCGGCGACGCACGCGCGGGGCTGCCGGCCGTTCTGACGGACCGGTCCCTCTTTCCCCGGCGACGCACGCGCGGGGCTGCCGGCCGTTCTGACGGACCGGTCCCTCTTTCCCCGGCGACGCACGCGCGGGGCTGCCGGCCGTTCTGACGGACCGGTCCCTCTTTCCCCGGCGACGCACGCGCGGGGCTGCCGGCCGTTCTGACGGACCGGTCCCTCTTTCCCCGGCGACGCACGCGCGGGGCTGCCGGCCGTTCTGACGGACCGGTCCCTCTTTCCCCGGCGACGCACGCGCGGGGCTGCCGGCCGTTCTGACGGACCGGTCCCTCTTTCCCCGGCGACGCACGCGCGGGGCTGCCGGCCGTTCTGACGGACCGGTCCCTCTTTCCCCGGCGACGCACGCGCGGGGCTGCCGGCCGTTCTGACGGACCAGTCGCTTTTCTCGGTGATGCGCGCGTGGGGCTACCGGCCGTTCTGACGGCCCGGTCCCCTTTTCCCCGGCGACGCGCGCGGGGCTGCCGGCCGTTCTGACGGCCCGGTCCCCTTTTCCCCGGCGACGCGCGCGGGGCTGCCGGCCGTTCTGACGGACCACTTGTATTTTTCAACGGTATTTAATGTACTGAAAAAGAATGTAGTTTTTGTATTTTTAGATCTTTATTGACACTCCGGCCGGCGCCCGCGGCGGTGGCTGGTAGGGCGGCTGACACCTGCAGATATGCACCAGCGCAGCTCACCTCGTCGCTGCAGTGCATCCTCGCCATGGCCTCCGACAGGCGGATCATGCTCTCCAGCTGCCGCACCGTAATCCTCCATGCAGACTTGGTGACGCCGGAGCCGTCGCGCTGCCGCAGGCGCTTGTACTGCTCCACGATGAAATCCTCAGAATCCTTGGAGATCTGAAAGAAAGGAGAGAAGCTGAAAGCACAAAGATGAAAGCGCGAATGGCGAACGGCGGCGACTTCCTGGGAGACCGCTTACTTTGGGCTTAAACTGGCGGGCGAAGAGCAGGTATCTGCGGACCTCGTCGAGGGTGTAGACTCTGTCGATAGACTCTTCTATCCTCGAGTGGAGATCCACGATGCGGCGAGCAATGGCGTAATCCGTCACCTAAGACATAAGCACATTAACCCCTGAATGGCGCAGCCCTCTTCTTGCCCGACTCGCTTTTCAAACAAAAACCGCTAGGATGCGTATCCCCCCCCCCCCCCGGATGAAGCCAAGGGCGAAATGTGCACATCGGGGCGCAGCGACAACCAGACCCTCGGTCACACGGTAACACTTGTGTGCGCAAGATGGAGCCTGCGCCTATTGGAGGCCGATACCAGCAGGATCCTCTTTAGGAACTTCTTCCCTGGGTGACCCCCCCAGCGCTGGATGAGCCTCCCATCCCGCCTCTTCCTCCCCCCCCCCCCCCCCCCCCCCCCCCGACACTTCTTTCCGCTGACGCGGAGCCTCGTTAGAGTCGTTACCTCGTTGCACTCGTCAACCAGGATGAAGAAAAGGTCAAATCTGGACATGATTGGAGCCGACAAGTTTACGTTTTGCTTCAGGGACTTTGACCGGTCGTAGCGCCCCCCGATGGGATTAGCAGCAGCCAAGATGGAGGTTCTCGCGTTCAGAGTCGCCTGAGAGAAGAGATCCGTTATTACCGTAAGTGACTCCTACGCCCGCAGCGCGCCCGGATCGCCACCCGTACCTTAACCCCGGCTTTGGTGATCGAGATGGTCTGCTGCTCCATGGCTTCATGAATGGCAACCTGATCCTTGAGGTCCATCTTGTCAAACTCATCAATACAGCAGACACCCTGCGGAGAGGAAGGATCCGGAGTGAGTGGAGAGCAGCCGCCTCCTCCCAGTGCCTCACACCCCTGCTGACCGTTTCCACCGCAGCAGCTCAGCACATGCAAGCCGGAGAAAAGAAGAGGTGCAGCGACGGCGAAAGTCTGATACTTCAGCCTGTAGTGGCCTCAAACGTCCAGCGGCACCAAACCTGACCAGACGGCTGGGAACCGGAAGCCGAGGAGGAGGTGAGGGGAGCGCCGCATGGCATCAGGGGGCAGAAATGCTGTGGAAGTTTCTGCCACGTGTAAATATACCCCCGTACTAACAGTGCCCCCCCCCCACAGTGGCCCCAGTACTAACAGTGGCCCCAGTACTAATAGTGCCCCAACGCCTCCCAGTAGTAGTAGTAGTGCCCCAACGCCTCCCAGTAGTAGTAGTAGTGCCCCAACGCCTCCCAGTAGTAGTAGTAGTGCCCCAACGCCTCCCAGTAGTAGTAGTAGTGCCCCAACGCCTCCCAGTAGTAGTAGTAGTGCCCCAACGCCTCCCAGTAGTAGTAGTGCCCCAACGCCCCCCAGTAGTAGTAGTGCCCCAACGCCCCCCAGTAGTAGTAGTGCCCCAACGCCCCCCCTCAGTAGTAAAAGTAACACCGCCTCCAAGTAGTCAGTGAGTCTGCCCCCACCTTCCTAGCGCCCCACAGTAGTAATAGCAACACCGCCCCCACATAGTCAGTGAACCCCCCCCCCCCCCAGCCGTAATGGTGCTCCCCCCACCCCTATCAGCCCCCCCAGTAGTAATGGTACCACCCCCAAGTAGTGAACCCCCCCCAGCGGTAGTAGTGCCCCCCCCCCCCCCCCCCCCGAGTAGAAATCGTAACACCACCCCCACGTAGTCAGTGAACCCCCCCCCCCCAGCAGTAATGGTGTCGCCGCCCCCCCAAGCAGTAATAGTGCCCCCACCTTCCTAGCACCCCACAGTAGTAATAGTAACACCCCTCCCTCCCCCCCCAGTAGTACTACTAGTGCCCTCCCACCCCATAACAGCCCCACAGTAGTAATAGTAGCACCGCCCCCAAGTAGTCAGTGACCAACCCCGACCCCTCCCCTCAGCAGTAATCGTTGACAACAAGCTGACAGACGGCCTGATGCTGCAAAAATAGTGGCAGCTTCTGGAGACCCTTCGTACAACAGGCTGCCCGCCTCAGGCCTGGCACTCCACGGGACGAGGCGTTTGCTGAAGTAACAGAATTTCCAAGCCGGATGAATGGAAGAATAATCTAAGACACTCACGTTGTCGGCCAGCATCAGCGCTCCGGCCTCGATCACAAACTCATGGGACTCCTCATCTCTCACCACGGCCGCGGTCAGACCAGCAGCGGTGGACGCCTTCCCGCTGGTGTACACGGCCCGTGGGCTGAACTCCTCCACGTGCCTGGCGGAGGCAATGAACAGCGGATTATACACAAGATGCCCGTCAGCAGAGTGGGTACCGAGCACCAGCCTGCTGCCAGGAAGGCCCATCCGCCACCACAGCAGCCTCTCCTGCCATTACAGGCGGTGCCCGCATTGTGTCACATACAGCAAGGTCTACAGACCCCGGCCGCCATTAACTCACTTGAGGAACTGACTCTTGGCTGTACTGGGATCTCCGACCACGCACACATTGATGTCCCCCCGCAGAGACGTGCCCTCCATCGTGGTCTTCGGAACGCCACCAAACAGCATAAGTAAGATGCCTCGCTTCACCTCGTCGTTGCCTGCAGCAAGGAGAGAAGAGCTGAAGAGACCCAGAAGAGCCCGAGTCCTGCGGAGGGCGCTGCGGCGGGGGCTTACCGTGCACGGTGGGGAACAGGCTGCTGCACAGGTTGTGGTACAGGTTCTTGTCTTGGCTCATCTCAAACACCTTCTCCCATTCCTTGGCAGACATCTGGTTCTTGATGCTCTCGGCCGTCATGTCCTCCTCATGAAGATCTTTCCCACCAAACTGAAATGAAGTAGAAGTGAGTCCCCGGTCTGAAGACATCGCCGACCGCCAGGACCTGGACGCCCGTGCACCGCGATGGTCTGGCCGCTCCCAGGAACATGGGGGCAGCTAGTGGCCATCAGGTCTCCATCACTAGGGTGCCCGCTGACCATGGAGGGGTCCCACTGCCAGTCAGCGCTATATCCCCCCCAGTACAGACAACCCATCAGATTACTCACCCGTGGGTTTGTGGGAGCGACAGAGCAGGCCAGGAATACCAGCCTGTAGGACAAGTCTCTGACGCCAAGGGCACGAAGGCCGCGGACTCCTTCAGCTTCATAGCCCTCCGTTCCTCCCACGCGGGAGCTGGTCTCGGCACGGACACCTGGGGGAACAAGACCGTCACATCACTGGAAGCCGCGGGCCCCCATACTGGTGAGCTGCTAGCAAGGAACCCGAGGGAGATGAGGGCTTCCATCACACAAGGCTGCTAAGAGTAAGAGTGCGCTACGGGGGAGGGGGCTGCAGATTGGGATGATTTAGTGTATCCTGCACTGAGCGGGGGATGGGGTTAGACCCGATTACCCCTGTGCAGAGCAGCGGGGTGTAAACGCGCCCACAACCCCTCAGTCACACCACCATTATTGGGGATTTATCATAAATTGTCACAAGTTCCAGCTTTACGTTTCCCGTCGCGGCCGTATGAGGGCTCGCTTGGTGCGTGACGAGTTGCAGTTATTGGACCATTTTGGGCGTACAGGTGACTTTTGATCAGTGTTTCTTTGGCTCCCTTGTTTTGCGCTGTGCAGCATACACACTTTGGGGGTCTGACTGCTCGGATCAGCAGATTGGGATTCGGAGGGCTGGAGAGCCTTTGACTGTCAGCAGCGATGGTGCGACCTGCCCGTAGTTGGATCAGCGGCGCTCCGTTCAGTATTTTACTAGAGGGCGGCCGGCGCCGCTCCCTTCAGCCCACCCACGGATCACATATGCCTTCTCTCGCACTGCGTGCTGCGGACGGATACGGGTTATACGAGGGGTGCTGATAAGGCTTTGGCTTTGTGTTCTTGTTTCTATGGTAACGGATGTTCCATCACATGAAGCCTTATGTGTCTAATATATGTGTTTGTAGCTTATGGCCACAGTGATCTCGGCACGCGGGAAAACATGGCGGAGTCTAAGGCGATAGTCACAGCCAATGAGAGCAGAGGAGTGATAAAGTCGGCGCAGGATACTCCTGGTGATATGTGGCAAATATTGGGGGATCAATGCCCTTCATGCTCTACAGGTAAGATCTGGGGGCCACTTCAGCCCCAATGATGGGGAACGTCCTGGATGACTGAGAGAGGTTGTTGTTCCGGGGATCGCCGATGCTGCGCACAACCTCATACTGGAGAATTGGCCGGCTGCAGGAATAGCCGCCATCATGGGGGATTGTGGTGAACGTGTTTGTGTCATCATCTATGAAGAAGCGATCTGCAAAGGGGGGCCCCAAATGTCTGACAACAGATCAGAAAAGCATGGAGTGACAACTTCGCGGTCCATTTGTCAGCGTGTCCGGACTGATAAGAACTTCCTGGACCGACCGGTCACCATGGATGAGACCTGGATTTACGTGTATGACCCTGAAACCAAGGAGCGGTCAGAGAGTGGAGGCCCAGTGGTTCTCAGCCACTAAGGTGATGGCGTCTGTATACAGATCTATACAGCCACCACTAGGGGGAGCTCCCTCCATACAGATCTATACAGCCACCACTAGGGGGAGCTCCCTCCATACAGATCTATACAGCCACCACTAGGGGGAGCTCCCTCCATACAGATCTATACAGCCACCACTAGGGGGAGCTCCCTCCATACAGATCTATACAGCCACCACTAGGGGGAACAGTCAGAGAGTGGAGGCCCAGTGGTTCTCAGCCACTAAGGTGATGGCGTCTGTGTTCTGGGATAAGGAGGGCCTGCTGCTGGTGGACGACCTTCACAATGGTTCCACCATCAATGCAAGGGATTACATTGAACTTTTGGACCAACTGAAGGCAGCTCTGAAGGCCAAAAGGTGCGGCAAGTTGTCCAAAGGAATTTGGTTCCTGGAAGACAATGCCTCCGCTCACACTGCACAAGCGACCACGGCAAAACTGGTGGAGCTAGGCTTCCAGCTGGTTGACCACCCACCTTATTCACCAGATCTAACTTCCTCCGACTATCATCTGTTTCCAGAAGAAACACCTCAAGGGGACCAAATGTCCCACCATTCCTGATGCCATGGCTGCTACGGATGACTGGTCTGAGGCAAAACCGAAATCCTTCTTTTTGCAAGGCTTACAGAACTTGGAATCCCGATGTAAGAAGTGTGTTGGCATCAGTGGAGAGGATGTGGGAGAAATGGCAAGTGTCATCTTCCTATCTTGATACTTTCTGGGTGAAGCCAAAGACTTAGCAGCAGCCGTGTGTGTGTATCAGCGCCCCTCGTCTATGTAGGGGGGTGTGTATCAGCGCCCCTCGTCTATGTAGGGGGGTGTGTATCAGCGCCCCTCGTCTATGTAGGGGGGTGTGTATCAGCGCCCCTCGTCTATGTAGGGGGGTGTGTATCAGCGCCCCTCGTCTATGTAGGGGTGTGTATCAGCGCCCCTCGTATCCGTGCCATGTCTGTTACCTGGAGTAGAAAGCTGGGACACATCCGGGACAACAATAAGACACCCCGTGAAGTCACATCTGTCCCCGGCCTGACATGACTCAACGGCTTCGGCACGCAGGATGACCTCCAGGCTGCGCGGGATGCTGCCACGGGGCAACTCGGACTGCGTCTCCTGGATACGGACCTGCAGGTGAAAGATGAAACGCTACAATGTGTCCCGGTGGCAGAGAAGCCCAGTGCCAATGTACAGAGCAGCCCAGCCCCTCCCCCCCACCGGCGGCAATGTACAGCAGCAATGTACAGAGCAGGCCGGCGGCGGCAATGTACAGAGCAGCCCCCCCCCCCGGCGGCAGTAATGTACACGGCGGACGGATCTGACCCCAGAGTGCAGCCATAATACATTATAAAGTCAGAAACCATTTTACGTTACCTTCTGGAAGTCCACAAAGCGGGACTTGTTGGTGTCCAGCAGGAAGCGGCGGCGGTTGGCGCACACGGGGTTCCTGCAGATGCTCGGCTGTGTGTACTTGAACTGCTGCTCCACGTCCTTCACCAGAGTCTGACAATCCAAACACAGGAAGGTGCCGCTGACCAACTCCGGGTGCACCGGGTGCGTCCGCACCACCTGACCGCTGATCCGCAGCAGAGCGCCAATGCGAGGGGTGGTCAGCTCCCGGATCCTGGCGGGATTAACACATTATCAGCTGTGAGGACTGATCAGGGGGCTCACTGGGATCGGTCATGTGATTATAGAGGTCCAACTGCAGAGACCCCACTAGCATGAAAAGGTGCCCATCTGACCAGGGCTGAGCTGCAGCAGTGCTGCCCCCCAGTGGTCAGGCTGCCACCAGCGAGCGATTGCACAGCCCAGCTATACGCCATCACTTAGAACACCCATCGCTACATTCTAGAGGATGCTACAATGTGTCCGGTACCAGGGGGTCTGCAAAAACTGCAGCGGAACAGAAGACCTGGACGAAAACCCCCGAATCTCATATAGGCTCCTGTCTGCAAAATGACTTTCAGAAACCGTCATCTGCGAGCTTCAGCCTCCGGCAGGCGCTCCGCCGCTCTACATGCCCACTGATGTGGTAACACCTCTGTCCACGCACGGTGGCGGCTGGTACCTGCGAGCTTCAGCCTCCGGCAGGCGCTCCGCCGCTCTACATGCCCACTGATGTGGTAACGCCTCTGTCCACGCACGGCGGCGGCTGGTACCTGCGAGCTTCAGCCTCCGGCAGGCGCTCCGCCGCTCTACATGCCCACTGATGTGGTAACGCCTCTGTCCACGCACGGCGGCGGCTGGTACCTGCGAGCTTCAGCCTCCGGCAGGCGCTGGTCAGCAGGCGTCGCAGTAAGCGCTGCGATTACAATTACACATGCGGATTTGTTTACCAGATTCTGCACATGGAAAACAAGCCGCAGCGCTCCGTCCGGGGCGGATGGCTTCCATCAGTCAGTGAAAGCCGGACGGCCGCGGAAAAGCAGGAGTTTGGAAAAAAACAACAAAAACACACAAAGCTGCACTGCGCGGGGCGGCCCTCACAGACAAGACCTCCGGGGCCGCGGGGACTCACAAACACATACAATGAAAGTGGGGGTGGGGGTCTGCGCAGCGAGACCTCGGAGGACAGCCGGCCAGGCAGAAACGGTAAAAAACTAACTGCACAAACTAAATCTTTTTGGGCAACTGAAACGTTCCATTAATGTAATAAGAGCTATATGTCACCTCCGAGGCCTCCGGCATAAAACCGACCACCGCCCGCCGGCTTCACGGGGGATAAGGGCTCCAAACACCCACGACAATCAGAAGATCCCGCGACCTTCACACTGCAGGTTTTCATGACACACATGAACCCCGACTCCATTTCCCATCATGCACTGCAGACGGCTCCCCGGGTGCGGCGACCGCCATGACACCAACGTATATAAACCACTTACTTGTGTCGGGTCGGAAGGTCCTGGAAGGCCAAGAAGAACTCCTTGCTCTGTGGGACGTTGCTCTGGTCTCTCACAAAAGCCCAGACGGCGCGGCACAGGTAGGGGTAGACTCTGCGGGAGGAGAATCAGGGTGAGCGACCGCCCCGAGGCAGAGGAGCAGTCTGGGCAGCTGCCAGGAGCCTGACCCCTGCCGGCAGCCACAGCAGCCCACCGGCGGTCCTCCCGCCCCCCAGCAGCCTCACCTGTAGAACTCCTCCTGCACGGTGGTGGCCAGCTGCTGGTTGAACTGCTCGAGGTCCTGGAAGCTGACGGGCAGGGTGTTCCTCTCGGGGCGGATCAGCTCCTCCGCTTCGCTCTTGTACTTCACTTCTCCATCCGCATTTTGGAACCTGAAGTTTAAGGATGAAGGATTCTATTAACGGCGTTTACCACGGCAGCGCTGCAGGGGGCGCTCACACCGCGGTACGGATGCTCCGTCCGGGGCTCCGTGAAGGCATCCACACCAGCTGCCCCCAGAATCGTCACACTTGGGGTCAGGAGCGGTCCGCGCTCTTCCACGGACGCACTATTACAAGCACCGCGGGTCCACACAAGAAACCGCATCCATGTCCGCACCAAGGATCGTACGTGCGAATGTGCTGCCCACCGTACAGCAGGCCGCCGCCCCGCTAGCTCTTGGGCACAGCTGGCACGCGGGCAGTGTTACAGAACACGCAGTCGGCGGACTCAGCGCGCACTTTGTGTACATGACACTTCCTGCTGCAGGCCAACCCACCAGACGCGGCGCACGTCTCTCATTGAGCTTCCCTCTTCCGATGGCGTCCGGCTCTGCGCAGGAACGTTCTGGATACGCCGCGGCTTCCTAATGTGTTTTATCAGTCATACCTCAAGCCGTTACTTAGGCCCCGCCCACACCGAGCCGGCAAACCGCTGCCCCGCAATAAAATGCGCAAACAGAGCAGACGGCGCTTGAGAATCAGGCGTTCATAAACATGGCGGCCCGCGGGCAGTTAGTGCGGCGGTCAGGATGCCGCGGAAATCGTGACGACGTTAGGGGGGGGGGGCGTCACATGACCACAGAGCGACAACGATCCCGCCAGCTACGTAGGAACCTGCAGCGCCCCCACATCCCCGGGTATGGCGCTGCGCAGAAGGCGGACGGAGATCCGCAAGGAAGAAGCCGCAGAGCTCCACCGCCGTAGATGTATATACTCCCCCCCGCAGAACTCCCATCCGGTCAGATGGCGGCGACACGACCGCTCGATCCGCGTCCCCTGAGGGCGCCGTATAGCCTGCGGGTACATCGGGGTCCCGGCGGTGAGGGGGGTCTTCAGCAGGGACAGGCAGCGGTACGAGGGCAGTCAGGCGGCGCAGTCCTTCTGCACGCTGCGGCGACCGACCAGCGCTGCTTCACGTTCGCCATTCAGACGACGATTGGCGCGGTAACACCTACGGATTACGCCGCTCGCTGCGGTGGCGCTAATAACCTTATTAGGGGCGGAGCTCCACGACACGAGCGGCCCGCCGCGGATCCGTTCAACCGCAAGCGGAGACGAACGCGCAGAAACAGCCAGTAACCCTCCCACACTAGGAGCCCCCCGCCTTCCCACACTAGGAGCCCCGCACCCAAACAGCCTCCACACGGGGCAGCAACACTCACTCCTCCAAGAAGTCCTGGAACAGCTTCTGGCACTTGTCGGCCACCTCGTCCTTCAGCTGCGGGGCGGCGGCGGGGGTTCCTGCGGGCTCCGTCACGTCCATCCTAAGATCCCGATCACCGACTAACAACAAGGCAGATTCGCGCCAAACTGCAGCACGTGACCCGCTTCGCGCCACTCGTAGCCAATAGCAGAAGAGGGGCGGTGCCGAATTTCGCGCCACTGAAGAGGGGGCGTGTCTGTAGGATGACGCGAAGGCCGCTAGTAACCCATCGCTCACTGAACAGAAGTGCGCTGAAGTTTACTGGGAAGAGCGCCAGCTGGCGGGGCGGAGGGGAAGTGCGCAGAATCCGGCTGCCTGCATGAGCTGGTCACTGACAGAATGCAGACCCCTCCACCGGAGGGTTCGCCAACATCGTCCATCGCCTCCCTTCCCCACCTGAGGGATCACCGACAATGTCCATCGCCTCCCCCCTCAACCTCCAATGGAGGGACCACCGAGTCCATGTGCCCCCACCTGCCTCCAGGGATCACTTACAATGTCCATCGACCCCTCCCCACCGGAGGGATCGTCCATCGTCTCTACCTCCCCCCCCACCGGAGGGACCACCAACACCGTCCATGTGCCCCCCCCCCCACCGGACGGATCGCCGACATCGTCCATCTCCCCTCCCTTAAGGCATCGCCGACCCGACCCCCCCCCCCCCCCCGCCCACTGAAGGGATCGTCGACATCATGTATCGCCCCCTTTCCCCACTGGAGGGATCACCGACATCGTCCATTTCCCGCCCACCAGTGGATGGATCACAGACATCGTCCATCACTCCCCTCCGCCAGAGGGATCACAGACATCGTCCAGCTCCCCTTTCCCCCCTCCAGGGATCGCCGACATCGTCCATGTGCCACCCCCTCCAGGGATCGCCCCTCCCCCCCCCCCCCCCCACTAGAGGGATCACAACATCGTCCATCGCCCTACTCCAAGGATCACCGACAATGTCTGTCTCTCCCCCCCCCCCCCCCCTGCAGGGATCGCACCTCCCCCCCCCCCCCCTGCAGGGATCGCACCCCCCCCCCCCCCACCGGAGGGTTCACCGACATCGTCCATCGCCCCCCCCCCCCAGTGGAGGGATCGCGAACATCGTCCATTGTCCACCTACCCCCTCCAGGGATCACTGACAATGTCCATCTCCCCCTACCTCCAGGGATCACCCCCACCCCACCGGAGGGACCGCCGACATCGTCCTTGCGCCCCCCTCCAGGGACCGCCCCCCACGGGAGGGGTCACCGACATCGTCCATCTCCCCCCTCCAGAGATCACCCACAAGGGTCCATGTCTCTCCAGGGATCACCCCCCCCCCCACCAGAGGAATCACCGACAAGATACATCTCCCCACCTCCCTCCAGGGATCGCCGACATCGTCCATCACCCCCCACCAGCAGAGGGATCGTCGACATCGTCCATCACCCCCTACCAGTGGAGGGATCACTGACATCGTCCATCGCTCCTCTCCGCAAAGAGGGATCACCGACATTGTCCATTGTCTCCACCCCACCGGAGGGACCGCCGACATCGTCCTTGCTCCCCCCTCCAGGGACCGCCCCCCCCCCCCCACGGGAGGGGTCACCGACATCGTCCATCTCCCCCCTCCAGAGATCACCCACAAGGTCCATGTCCCTCCAGGGATCGCCCCCCACCAGAGGGATCACTGACAAGATACATCCCCCCACCTCCCTCCAGGGAATGCCCCCCCCCCCACTGGAGGGATCGCTGACATCGTCTCTCCCCTCCCCCCACCGTCTACTGATCGCCGACATTATCCATCACCCCCCCCCGCCAGAGGGATCACCGACAAGATACATCTCCCCACCTCCCTCCAGGGATTGCCCCCCCCCCCCCCCACCGGAGGGACCGCCGACATCGTCCATCATCTCCACCCCACCGGAGGGACCGCCGACATCGTCCACGTGCCCCCCTCCAGGGACCGCCCCCCCCCCCCCACGGGAGGGGTCACCGACATCGTCCATCTCCCCCTTCCAGAGATCACTGACAATGTTTATCTCCCCCTCCCTCCAGGGATCGCCCCCCCACCGGAGGGATCATCCACAAGGTCCATCTCCCTCCGGTGATCGCCCCCCCCTCCCCCAGCCACCGGTGGGATCACCGACAAGGTCCATCTCCCCACCTCCCTCCAGGGATTGCCACCCCACCGGAGGGATCGCTGACATCGTCCCTCTCCCCTCCCCCCACTGTCTAGGGATCGCCAACATTCTCCATCACCCCCCACCAGCAGAGGGATTGTCGACATCGTCCACCACCCCCTACCAGTGGAGGGATCACCGACATCGTCCATCGCTCCCCTCCGCCAGAGGGATCACCGACATCGTCCATCGCTCCCCTCCGCCAGAGGGATCACCAACATCGTCCATCTCCCCCTCGCCCCTCAACGGATCGTTCCCCCACTGGAGGAATCGCTGACATCGTCCATCGCCACCCTTCCCCACCTGAGGGATCGCCAACATCGACCACCTCCCCTCCCCCCCCCTCCAGGGATTGCACCCCCACCGGAGGGGTCGCCAACATTCGTCCATCGTCCTCCCCCACTGGAGAGATCACCAACATCCATCGCCCCCCCCCCCCCCAACTGGAGGGATCGCCAACATCGTCCATCGCCCCGCACCAGTGGAGGGATCGCCGACATCGTCCATCTCCCCCTCCCCCCATCGCTCCCACACTGGAGGGATCACTGACACCGTCCATCGCCCCCCTTCCCCACCTAAAAGAGATTGCCGACATAGTCCATCGTCCCCCACCAGCGGAGGGATCACAGACATTGTCCATCGCCCCCCTCCAGGGAATACCAACAATGTCCATCTCCCCCTCCCTCCAGGGATCGCCAACATCATCCATAGCCCCCTACCAACGGAGGGATCGCCAACATCGCCCCCCACTGGAGGGATCGCCGACATCGTCCATCTTCCCCCCCCCCCCCCCTCTCCAGGGATGCCTCCCCCCTCCCTCCTGCACCGGAAGGTTTGCTGACATCGTCCATCGTCCACCAGCGTACGGATCACTGACATCGTCCATCGCCACCCTGCCCCATCTGAGGGATCGCTGACATTGACCATCGCCTGCACCCCCCCACTGGAAGGACCACCGACATTGTCCATGTGCCCCCCTCCAGGGATCGCGACATCGTCCATCGCCCTCCTCCAGGGATCACTGTCAATGTCCATCTCCCCCCCCCCCTCCCTCCAGGGATCACCCCCTCCCGACCGGAGAGATTGCGACATTGTCCATCGTCCCCCATCAGCGGAGGGATCGCCGACATCGTCCATCGCCTCCACCCTGAGGCGGAGGGACTGCCAACATCATCAATGTGTACCCCTCCAGGGACCACCTCCCCACGGGAAGAATCACCGACATCGTCCACCTCCCCCCTTCAGAGATCACTGACAATGTCCATCTCCCCCCCCTCCCTCCAGGGATCGCCGACATCGTCCATCTCCCCTCCCCCCCACCGGAGGGATCACCGACAATGCCTATTTCCCCCCTCTCCCTCCTGGGATCGTCCGTCCCCCCCCCCCCCCGGAGGGATTGCCGATATCGTACATCTCCCACTCCCCCCCACTGGAGGGATCACTGACATCGTCCATCCCCCCCCTCCCCTAGAGATCGCCGACATCATCCATCGCTCCCCACCAGCGGAGGGATCGTTCATCGCCCCCCACCAGTGGAGGGATTACCAACATCGTCCATTGCTCCCCTCCGCCAGAGGGATCACCGACATTGTCCATCTCCCCCTCCACGGTTTGCTCTGTCCACTGGAAGGATCACTGACATCGTCCATCGCCCCCCTCCCGGGATCACGGACAATGTCCATATCCCCCCCTCCCCTAGAGATCACTGACATCGTCCATCGCCCCTTCCCCCCTCTCCAGCGATCGCACCCCAACCGGAGGGTTTGCCAACATCGTCCATCGCCCTTCCCCACTGGAATATACACCTCACACATGTGTATATATACCCCCGTAGATGTGTATATACACCGAGTAACAGTCCAAAAAGAGTATAAAGTCCGCAGCACCTTAAATAAACCCAAGCCCAGTGGGGGGGTACTTAGCTGCGCTCGCCCAATAAGGGATCCGGACACCAGAGATCCTCCGGTAGTATGAAGGCGGCAGGCGGCACCCAGGAATCAAGAGAGCCATCCAATGATAAAAAACTCCATACTTTATGCCAAAAAATCGGACATGTTCCCCGACACGACGGTTCGACCAGCCGACTTATATATACAGATACAAACACCAATAAATTACATATTATCAAACTCGCAGGTGTATCCACAGAGAGGCGTCCGGAATATGCAAACCGCGTCCCATGGTGTAACTGCGCGAGTGTGAATGGACTCCCCCCAAACATGGGGAAACCTCAATCAACAGATCCCCAACGTGCGAACCCATCGCGAGCGCTTCACATCAGCTCAAGTGTATTGCCAAAAGCGAGATCCGTAAAGGCAGAGCGCAAGGAATATCGTGTCACCACACGGACAGCGCTGGGCAGTAGATGGAATACCGCCTACTATCGGGGCTAGCTGCGAAAACCTCATGGCGGTATCGGAAGCACGGATCTATACCCATAGGAGACAGATGCAATATGAGACATCATAGGAACCATCGGGGGCCCAACAATAGGGAGATGCTTCCAGATAGAACACTATAGATGGAAGAGGGCCCCAAGGTAGACAGAGATGGGCACACGGCTGTAACACAGACCACAAAAACGTAACATACCTACCCATCTATAGGTATATAATCAGCACCGAAAAACAGGAATTACAAGCTGAAAAAAACATAAGCGCAAGCAAATACTTTATTCCCCCCAAAATTTTGATTTTTATTTAAAGAAAATGCGCAAAACACAAAAAAAATGTGAAAAAAATGTATCTGGGTAGATGGGAAATCCAACGGGACGCACATGCCTATACAAAACTATATACACTATATATATATATATACACAGCAACCTGAAGAGTCTGAAGGCAGGGCGACACATGGCCTTCAGGATGCAGCGTATCTAATTCACCAATCCATCCAAGTTCCAGGAATTTGAGTTTCCTCTCCCTGTCACCCCCTTTCAGGTCGGGGGGCACCTGATCGATTATCCGGTAGCGCAACTGGCTTACCGATAAGACCGAGGAGACTCTCCCCCCGTAGATGTGTATATATACCGAGGAGACTCTCCCCCCGTAGATGTGTATATATATATATATACCGAGGAGACTCTCCCCCCGTAGATGTGTATATATATATATACCGAGGAGACTCTCCCTCCCGTAGATGTGTATATATACTGAGGAGACTCTCCCCCCGTAGATGTGTATATATACTGAGGAGACTCTCCCCCGTAGAGGTGTATATACACTGAGGAGACTCTCCCTCCCGTAGATGTGTATATATATATACCGAGGAGACTCTCCCCCCGTAGATGTGTATATATACCGAGGAGACTCTCCCCCCTGTAGATGTGTATATATACCGAGGAGACTCTCCCCCCGTAGATGTGTATATATACCGAGGACGACTCTCCCCCCGTAGATGTGTATATATATATATATACCGAGGAGACTCTCCCCCCGTAGATGTGTATATATACCGAGGAGACTCTCCCCCCGTAGATGTGTATATATACCGAGGAGACTCTCCCCCCGTAGATGTGTATATATATATATACCGAGGAGACTCTCCCCCGTAGATGTGTATATATACCGAGGAGACTCTCCCCCCGTAGATGTGTATATATACCGAGGAGACTCTCCCCCCGTAGATGTGTATATATACCGAGGAGACTCTCCCCCCGTAGATGTGTATATATACCGAGGAGACTCTCCCCCCGTAGATGTGTATATATACCGAGGAGACTCTCCCCCCGTAGATGTGTATATATACCGAGGAGACTCTCCCCCCGTAGATGTGTATATATACCGAGGAGACTCTCCCCCTGTAGATGTGTATATATACCGAGGAGACTCTCCCCCCGTAGATGTGTATATATACCGAGGAGACTCTCCCCCTGTAGATGTGTATATATACCGAGGAGACTCTCCCTCCCGTAGATGTGTATATATACCGATGAGACTCTCCCCCCGTAGATGTGTATATATACACTGAGGAGACTCTCCCCCCGTAGATGTGTATATATACCGAGGAGACTCTCCCTCCCGTAGATGTGTATATATACTGAGGAGACTCTCCCCCCGTAGATGTGTATATATACTGAGGAGACTCTCCCCCCGTAGATGTGTATATACACTGAGGAGACTCTCCCCCTGTAGTAGGTATATATACGGAGTAGAATCTCCTTCCCCCATAGATGTGTATATATACCGAGGAGACTCTCCCTCCCGTAGATGTGTATATATACTGAGGAGACTCTCCCCCCGTAGATGTGTATATATACTGAGGAGACTCTCCCCCCGTAGATGTGTATATATACCGAGGAGAACTCTCCCCCCGTAGATGTGTATATACACTGAGGAGACTCTCCCCCCGTAGATGTGTATATATACCGAGGAGACTCTCCCTCCCGTAGATGTGTATATATACCGAGGAGACTCTCCCTCCGTAGATGTGTATATACCGAGGAGACTCTCCTCCCGTAGATGTGTATATGTACCGATGAGACTCTCCCTCCCGTAGATGTGTATATATACTGAGGAGACTCTCCCCCCGTAGATGTGTATATATACCGATGAGACTCTCCCTCCCGTAGATGTGTATATATACTGAGGAGACTCTCCCCCCGTAGATGTGTATATATACTGAGGAGACTCTCCCCCCGTAGATGTGTATATATACCGAGGAGACTCTCCTCCCGTAGATGTGTATATACACTGAGGAGACTCTCCCCCCGTAGATGTGTATATATACCGAGGAGACTCTCCCTCCCGTAGATGTGTATATATACACCGAGGAGACTCTCCCCCAGTAGATGTGTATATATACTGAGGAGACTCTCCCCCTGTAGATGTGTATATAACGGAGTAGAATCTCCTTCCCCCATAGATGTGATATATACCGATGAGACTCTCCCTCCCGTAGATGTGTATATATACTGAGGAGACTCTCCCCCGTAGATGTGTATATATGCCGAGGAGACTCTCCCCCTGTAGATGTGTATATATACCGAGGAGACTCTCCCCCCGTAGATGTGTATATATACCGAGGAGACTCTCCCTCCCGTAGATGTGTATATATACCGAGGAGACTCTCCCTCCCGTAGATGTGTATATATATACCGAGGAGACTCTCCCTCCCGTAGATGTGTATATATACCGAGGAGACTCTCCCCCCGTAGATGTGTATATATATACCGAGGAGACTCTCCCCCCGTAGATGTGTATATATACCGAGGAGACTCTCCCCCCGTAGATGTGTATATATACCGAGGAGACTCTCCCCCCGTAGATGTGTATTAATATACTGAGGAGACTCTCCCCCCGTAGATGTGTATATATACTGAGGAGACTCTCCCCCCGTAGATGTGTATATATACCGATGAGACTCTCCCTCCCATAGATGTGTATATATACTGAGGAGACTCTCCCCCCGTAGATGTGTATATATGCCGAGGAGACTCTCCCCCCTGTAGATGTGTATATATACCGAGGAGACTCTCCCCCCGTAGAGTGTATATATACGAGGAGACTCTCCCTCCCGTAGATGTGTATATATACCGAGGAGACTCTCCCTCCCGTAGATGTGTATATATATACCGAGGAGACTCTCCCTCCCGTAGATGTGTATATATACCGAGGAGACTCTCCCCCCGTAGATGTGTATATATATACCGAGGAGACTCTCCCCCCGTAGATGTGCATATATACCGAGGAGACTCTCCCCCCGTAGATGTGTCTATATACTGAGGAGACTCTCCCCCCGTAGATGTGTATATATACTGAGGAGACTCTCCCCCCGTAGATGTGTATATATACCGAGGAGACTCTCCCTCCGTAGATGTGTATATATACTGAGGAGACTCTCCCTCCCGTAGATGTGTATATATACCGAGGAGACTCTCCCCCTGTAGATGTGTATATATACCGAGGAGACTCTCCCTCCGTAGATGTGTATATATACTGAGGAGACTCTCCCCCCATAGATGTGTTATATATACTGAGGAGACTCTTCCCCCCCCCCCTGAAGATGACTATATATATATTATATTATATTATATATATATATATATATATATATATATATATATACATACATACGTTATGGCGAGTTGTGGGTACTTTCCCTTGCCCAGGGGTGGCAGCACCGCAATGATGTCCAGAAACACGCGGTAAAGACCAAATGCCGGTTCCTGCAGCGTATATTTCAGCATAGCAGCGTATTCCGTCTACATACAGTCCACCATATCATATATAACCGCACACTGTTGTCCACCACAGTGCACACAGCAACGCAAACCGCTTCCTTCAGCGGACCTTCCATGAAGGTGACTTCGCCCCGACAGGTGATGAGCGAGGGGCCGACTACCCCCTGTCCACTCCATGCTTCCAGGTCCCTCACAGACCAGCACCAGGCACCATAGACCTCAGGCCCCTCAGGCCACCATGGACCTAAGCTCCACAGGCTTCAAGGACCCTGAGTTTGTGAGGGAGGGGAAATGTAACCTGTTTAGCTGCACCCTTGTTAGTGCAGGTTAACTAAAGCAAACAGTGACTGTGCTCAGAGGCCCCCTACAGGCCACTCTAGCTACTGCACTCACATATCCGCCTCCCCATGACAAAGACCATCAGTCTTTTCATAAGCAACCTAGACCCACCAGGATCAAATACCTGCTGACCTCCAACAAGGGGCCTATGCCGTCCCACAACATCTTCCTTTATTTGTCTGATAAGCTGTCTCTTCTTGTCTTCAGCCTCATCAGGTCTCTGCACATCTCATATATACACACACAAACACATATATACACACACAAACACATATATACACATACATATACACACAAATATATGTGCATGTATAGACACACATAGATATATATCTATCGGTTTGTATATATGTGTGTATATATAATAATAATCTTTATTTGTATAGCGCCAACATATTCCGCAGCGCTTACATAGACGGGGGATACAGAAAGACAAAAGTACAAGCATTACAGAACCACGGTTACATAGTAATCAGTTGATGGAGACAATAGGGGTGCGGGTCCGGCAGGCTGGAGATGTCCACGGTATGGCGGGGTGATGTGCACGGTATGGCGGGGTGGAGATGTGCACGCTATGGCGAGGGGGAGAGTAAGGGGTAATATGCACAGACAATGGTCAGACATTTAGCCGTGGGACGGCAAAATCAGTAATGACTGCAGGGGCAGTTTATGAGGCTAGCAGGGATTGCAGTCAGTAGGTCAGGGAGCATGTTATCAGGCGGAGTACAGAGGGGTTTGTTTAGGGAATGCGGTATGCCTCCCTGAAGAGGTGCGTTTTTAGAGCACGCCTGAAGTTCTGCGAGTCCTGGATTGCTCGGGTAGCCTTTGGTAGTGCGTTCCAGAGGACCGGTGCTGCTCTGGAGAAGTCTTGGAGGCGGGAATGAGAAGTTCGAATTAAAGGGGCGCTCAGTCTGGTTTCGTTAGCAGAGCGGAGAGCCCGGGCTGGGTGATGGATTGAGATGAGGGAGGCAATATAGGGGGGGGGGGGGGGGGGGCGCTGCGTTGTGGGGGGCTTTGATAGAGAATGAGGGATAGAATATAGGGGGGCGCTGCGCTGTGGATGAGGGATACAATATAGGGGGGCGCTGCGCTGTGGATGAGGGATACAATATAGCGGGCGGGCACAGTGCTGTGGATGAGGGTTACAATATAGGGTGGAGCGCTGCGCTGTGGATGAGGGAGGCAATATAGGGGTGGGCTGCGCTGCGGCTGTGGAGGCGGCTTTGTGGATGAAGGTAGCGAGTTTAAATTGAATTCTGTATTTAATCGGGCAGCCAGTGCAGTGACCGGCACAGGGCAGAGGCGTCCGAGTAGCGGCTGGACAGGAAGATGAGCCCTGGCTGCCAGCATTCAGGATGGATTGGAGAGGGTAGAGTCTGGTGCAGGGGGAGGCCGATCAGCAAACGAGTTGCAGTAATCGAGCCGGGAGTGGATGAGGGCAACAGTAAGCGTTTTTTAG